>NW_022589716.1:9049362-9633538 GCF_004348235.1 Phoca vitulina
CCAGCCTGATCATATTTGATCAGGCTGGTGCATAGATCAGTGCCACACACTAGATTTTGGGTGTATTTTGGTCTGTTAGAAGAAAGTGCCTCCCAAAATTTTAAAGAAAGAAAAACTTATATATGTACAAAAATAAGGGTTGATATGATGAAGGGATGGAATATGACTGTAAAGATGAAAATTATAAAAAATTTTATAAAAGGAATTGATAAGAAGTTGTTTGAAAAAAGAAAGAAGAGGATTTAAAAAAAAAAATGGGAGAGAATGTGGTCAGGAGGAGAGTAGAAAAAAACCATACACTAGAGATTTAGGGTATATTTTGATCTGTTAGAAGAAATTATCCCAAAATTTTAAAGAGAGAACAACTTATATATATATGCCAAAAATACGGGTAACTACTATGAAGGGATAGAATATGACTCTAAAAATGAAAAATAAAAATGTTTTTTAAAAAAGGGATTGATAAGATGTTCGTTGAAAAAGGGAAAAAGAAAAATTCAAAAAAAAAAAAAGACAGTTAAAAAAAAATTAACTTTGAAAGACTAAAGAATCATGGTAAAAAAAGCCATGGATTCTATGTGCAGCATTCCCCTAGCGCTGGAGTTCTGCCGTTCTCATTGATCAGTAAACTTGGTCTTGGCTGGCTGTTCTCACTGATCTTCTGGGGGAGGGGCCTCTTGCCATGGTTCCCAAATGTCTTTGCCCGAGGCGGAGTTGCCCCGCCCTTGCCCGGTCCAGGCTAAGTAATCTGCTCGGGTTTGCTCTTGGGAGCTTTTGTTCCCTGCAAGCTTTCCGTACAGAGGCCGAGAGTGAAAATGGTGGCCTCCCAATCTCCACCCCGGAGGAGCCGAGAACTCGGGGCCCCACTCCTCAGTGAGCCCCCAGAGAAAAGCAGTCAGTCACTCCTGTTTCCCCAGTCTCCGGCTGCACTCCGTGCTCACCCGGCCTGTGACCGATCGTTTCTGTCTCTGGCACCCGACCCCGTGTGGAGTCTCCAAACCCAGCAGATCCCTGCGGTGCACTCCCGCGCCGCTCCTCCCGGGGGAGGAAGGGGAGTCTCCCCGGATCTGCTGCTTGTTGGGTCCCTGCTGGAGGAGCAGTGGCCCGACTGTGCCCCAGATCACGGTTTGTGACAACCCCAAGCTGAGAGCCCACGCGCCTTGGCTCCGACTCTGCAGCCAGCTTCCCCGCTCCAATCCCTGGGAGCTCTGCCACACACAGGCACCCCCCCCGTTTTTCTGTGACCCCGAGGGTCCTGAGACCACACTGTCTTGTGAGGGTTCCACCCCCCACTTAGCCACTGGAGCGACGTCCCTCAGTGGAGCAGACTTCTAAAAGTTCCGATTTTGTGCTCCGCGGCTCTATCACTTGCCAGAAGCGGCCGACGGAGGCCCCTCCCCCGCCGTCTATCCTCCGGAATATCGCCTCGGATTCACTTCTCCGCACATCCTACCTTCCAGAAAGTGGTCACTTTTCTGTTCAGAGATTTGTTGGTGTTCTTTTCTTTGATCTCCTGTTGAGTTCGTAGGTGTTCAGAATGGTTTGATCCCTATCCAGCTGAATTCCTGGGACCAGACGAAATCCAGGTCTCCTACTCCTCCGCCATCTTGTTCCGCCCCTTACAATAATGTGTCTTAATTAGATCTTTTTTCCTTGATTATGCTGACTACTCAGTGAGTTCTATCATCATAGACATTCATTTCCTTCAGTCCTGGGACATGTATTAGTTCCTTCCCATCTGTTTCCATAGTTCTCTCTTCCTATAATTCTTTTATTAGAATTGGACATCCTGGAATGATTCATGAATTTTCTTGTATTTTCTCCCTTATTTATTCATTGTATTACTTTTTTTGTTCTATTTTCTGGCGGAATTCCTCAACTTTCTGTTCTATCACTTTTACTGAATTTTGCTTTACATTACATCAATCTTATCTTTAATTTCCAAAAGTTCTTTTGGGCTCTGGATCTTTTTCTCCATTTTTTGTTATATCCTCTTCTTATTTCATAGATGTGCTGTAATCTCTGTGCTCTCTGAAAATACTAATTATTGCTTTTTGAAATTTTCTTTTACTTCTGGCATTGTTTGTTTCTCCAGTTTCCTTTTTTCTGATTGTTTTGATCTCTTTACTTCCTGTTGGAGGTTTACTTCATTATATGTTATTCTTTTCTATTGATATTTAAGAATGAGGCATTAAAGTGTTGCCAGAAAGCTCTGTGAATGGGGCTAGTATTTACTAACCAGTGGACATTACTATAAGAGTTATTAGAAGAGGAGCTGACTTTACATGGGAGAAGGAGAGCAACTGTCAGTATTTCTGGGTCTTTTTCCCTGGGCCGAATTTTCCCAGTGAGGAATCTTGCCTACTCCTTCCTAAGAAGGTATAAGCCTGGCTGTCAGCATTTTGGGAGCTCATTGTGGGAAGGGCACCAGGGATCCCCTTGTTTACTACATAATCTTTGACTTAATTTCCCTATGTTGAACATCATCAGCTCTGTTTGGTGCCCTCCAACATATGGACCTTGTTTTAACCTCTGTGGAGAGTAAACTATCACATGGAAAAATGAATCCAGGGGAGAAAGCCTGGCAGAATAGAGTTAGGGATAATGACCTGAAGGTCTTACAGACTTTTTTTTAAAGGAAAAAAATAGACTCTATTTAATTTTTTTACTTTAGAAAACTCTATTTTGTCTTTTTATTGGTTTTTTAAGTTTTTATTGAAATTCCAGATAGTTAAAATACAGTGTAATATTAGTTTCAGTGTACAATTTAGTGATTCAACACTTTCATACAATACCGGGTGCTTATCACAGCAAGTGCACACCTTAATCCCCATCACCTGTTTCACCCACAGCCCCCCCACCTCCCCTGATAACCATCAGTTTGTTCTCTATAGTTAAGAGTCTTACAGACTTTTAAAAGACTTATAACCAGTTCTGTTTCCATTCCCCAGGTACACACTTCAGACCCACCACACACACACACACACACACACACACACACACACACACACCCCTTCAGGGTTTCCTTGTACGTCCAATCCCCGAGTCTTTCTGTATAGATAATAGACTTGATTCTTACTGATTTCCCTCCAACCCTCCCACCCTCCCCAACTGTATTCCCCCTCCTTGTCCCCAGACCTCAGTTTTCAGTCTTTTATTTTCTGCCAAGTTGCCTGCTTTCCAGCTTTTATCTTTAGTATTTGGAGGTAGGGATAATTGTACATGGGGAGGATTGGGGCTGGTTTCTTAGTGGTCTCTGTATGTAAGAAGAGGTGTCTCCGGGAGACAGATTAAATGCTGTCTTTAAGAGAGGTTTGTTCTGTCTTGTGTAGAAGGGCTACCTGTGAGCCTGGGAATGGCTGAGCTGTCCACAGCCCACTGTCAGGTAAATTCACCCTGTTCGGCATTGTGAAGAGGTGCCTTGGACATCAGCAACTGCCATCTCTGTTTCTAGTATCACTAATATTTTCTTTACCTTTCAGTTGACTTTGCTCCCTTCTTATCAAGATTCTTATCTGCTCTAGGGAAAGATTATGATCAGCTTATTTAAACTAAAGTAGAAAGAATTTTTTAAAGTCTTAGCTCTCCTGCAAATACTTGTGTTATGAAAGAAGATTGACACTACAAAGGGTGTTATTTTGGTTATCATTAAGGCTGTGAGGGAGGATATATTTGGGTTGAGAATGGAATGAGAAAGATACCCTGACCCCTCAGAGGTGGAGTAATAAACATGTATGCCAGGCAAATAGATTGTATTAGATACATCCCCATTGCAGCCACTCTGGAAAACAGTATGGAGGTTCTTCAAAAAGTTGAAAATAGAGCTACCATACGATCCAGCAATTGCACTACTGGGTATTTACCCCAAAAATACAAATGTAGGGATCCGAAGGGGTACGTGCACCCCGATGTTTATAGCAGCAATGTCCATAATAGCCAAACTGTGGAAAGAGCCAAGATGTCCATTGACATATGAATGGATAAAGAAGATGTGGTATATATATACAACAGAATATTATGCCGCCATCAAAAAGAATGAAATCTCGCCATTTGCAGCGACGTAGTTGGAACTGGAGGGTATTATGCTGAGCGAAATAAGTCAATCAGAGAAAGACATGTATCATATGACCTCACTGATATGAGAAATTCTTAATCTCAGGAAACAAACTGAGGGTTGCTGGAGTGGTGGGGTGGGAGGGATGGGGTGGCTGGGTGATAGACATTGGGGAAGGTATGTGCTATGGTGAGCACTGTGAAGTGTGCAAGACTGTTAAATCACAGATCTGTACCTCTGAAGCAAATAATACATTATATGTTAAAAAAAGAAGAAGAAGATAGCAGGAGGGGAAGAATGAAGGGGGGGAATCGGAGAGGGATTGAACGATGAGAGAATATGGACTCTGAAAAACAAACTGAGGGTTCTAGAGGGGAGGGGGGTGGGAGGATGGGTTAGCCTGGTGATGGCTATTAAAGAGGGCACGTTCTGCATGGAGCACTGGGTGGTATATGCAAACAATGAATCATGGAACACTACATCAAAAACTAATGATGTAATGAATGGTGATTAACATTACATTAAAAAAAAAAAAAAAGAAGCAGGTAGTGGGGAGGGAAGCTTTTGCCAGGCTCTTGTTGGCAATGAATGGAAATAAAATGTCAGTGACCCCTGGATGATGCCATTTGGGGAAACTAAAAAAAAAAAGATACATCCCCATATTTGTGAACAGTTTAAAAAGAATTTCCACATTGCTGCTTTGCATTTTTATTTCTTGCAAATATGTACTTGAAGATCATTGTGAAATAGCTTGGATTTAGATACTGTTTTGTTTCACAGAAATTTCTCTTTTGAACTCAGTTTCAAGCTTTGGCCAGCTATGTTGTGAAACAACCTAAAATGACAGTCTAAATTCCTGGGCTTAAAGATATTTTTGGCAGAAGAGTCATTGGGGTTGCAAGTACTGTTATTTTAGATATTTTTATATTATACTGGGATGAGTTCTAGAGCTCCGATGTATAATGCAAACAGAATAGGATTAGAGGTTACTTCATGATAAGAGACTTTATTTAACAGCAATAAAAAAAATACTGGAGGTTTTTTTTTTAGGCTTTCTTATTTATTTATTTATTTATCTGAGAGAGAGAGTGAGTGAGAGAGAGAGCAGGAGTGGGGAGAGAGGCAGAGGAAGAGGGAGACGCAGACTCCCCACTGAGCAGGGAGCCCTATACCGGGCTCAATCCCAGGACCCTGGGATCATGACCTGAGCCAAAGGCAGACGCTTAACGACTGAGCCACCTAGGCGGCCCCAACATATTGGAGTTTTAAAAATTTATTTTATTCAAGTATAATTAAAATACAGTGTTATAATAGTTTCAGAAGTTTGAATAAACTCGTTTTTTTTTTTAAAGATTTTATTTATTTATTTGACAGAGACACAGCGAGAGAGGGATCACAAGCAGGGGGAGTGGGAGAGGGAGAAACAGGCCTCCCGAGGAGCAGGGAGCCCGATGCGGGGTTTGATCCCAGGACCCCGGGATCATGACCCGAGCCAAAGGCAGATGCTTAACCATCTGAGCCACCCAGGTGTCCCTAAACTCAAGTTCTTTTTTTTTTTTTAAGATTTTTTATTTTTTATTTGACAGAGAAAGAGTACAAGCAGGGGGAATGGCAGGCAGAGGGAGAGGGAGGGAGAAGGAGGCTCCCCGCTCAGCAGGGAGCCTGATGGATCCCAGGACCCCAGGATCATGACCTGAGCCGAAGGCAGATGCTTAACCGTCTGAGCCACCCAGGCGCCCCCCTAAACTCAAGTTCTTAATAATTAGTTTGTTTTCGAGCAATAAAGTGAGAAAATAAGCCATCTACCTATATATAAATAAAAGGGTGTTCAAAAAGTAAGAAGTAAAACAAAACGGAAAGAGATTGGGAATCTGCTCTTAATAACTTGAGCTTTAGATGTATTGTTTAACTTCCATTAAATTGGTCTGGACTCTGGGAAACAAACAGGGTTACAGAAGGGAGAGGGGTAGGGGGATAGGGTAACCAGGTGATGGGTATTAAGGAGGGCATGTGTTGTGATGAGCACTGGGTGTTATACACAACTAATGAACCATTGAACACGACATCAAAAACTAATGCTGGCTGTATCATATGATCTCACTGATATGAGGAATTCTTAATCTCAGGAAACAAACTGAGGGTTGCTGGAGTGGTGGGGGGTGGGAGGGATGGGGTGGCTGGGTGATAGATACTGGGGAGGGTATGTGCTATGGTGAGCGCTGTGAGTTGTGTAAGACTGTTGAATCACAGACCTGTACCTCTGAAACAAATAATACATTATATGTTAAAAAAAAAAAAGAAGATAGTATGAAGGGAAAAATGAAGGGGTGGAATCGGAGGGGAAGATGAACCATGAGAGATTGTGGACTCTGAGAAACAAACTGAGGGTTCTTGAGGGGAGGGGCGTAGGGGGATGGGTTAGCCTGGTGATGGCTATTAAAGAGGGCACGTATTGAATGGAGCACTGGTTGTTATGCGCAAACAATGAATCATGGAACACTACCTCAGAAACTAATGATGTAATGTATGGCGATTAACATAACATAATAAAATTAAAAAAATAATGCTGGCTAACTAACATAACAAAAAATAAAAAAAATTTAAAATTGGTTTTCACCTAAAGCTTTTAGTACTCATGGTAGGATACTTGTTCTTTTGGAGGATAGTAGTACTTTTGATGTAATTTTTAAATTTGATTTTTATAATCTTTCATTCACATCTATTAACCAGTCTTCGTGCATGTGTAGTTTTAAAATAAAGCTAGCATACTTGGTGATGGGCACTCAACAGCTTTGGTCCCTTGCTAACTGAGAAGCATCACTGCAGCACAGCCTTTCTTTCTACATTGGGTTACAAGTGGTTTAGTAAAAATAATTCTAAAATCAGGAGTATTAAGGGGAGCCTGGGTGGCTCAGTTGGTTAAGCATCTTGCCTTCGGCTCAGATCATGATCTCCGGGTCCTGGGATTGAGCCCCTTGTTGTGTCGGGGTCCCTGCTCAGTGGGGAGTCTGCTTCTCCCTCTCCCCTCTACTTGTGCTCTCTCTCTCTCAAATGAATAAATAAAATCTTTAAAAATAATAAAATAAAATCTTTAAAAATAATAAAATCAGGAGTATTAAAACTCACATTTTTTTTTTGCACAGTTCCAGGGATTCTTTTTTTTTTTTTTTTTTTAGTTCCAGGGATTCTTTCACAGTGGTGAGGCAAATTCTGCTTGGCATGTGCTTGCAGAGTAGTTTAATTATTCTAAATTTATAGTTTCTGCTGACTGTTCAATATACTTCCCAAATATTCTGCAACTGTTCTTGACAAATATTAGACTATAGATCTTTTGGAGAGGCTGAGCATGTTGCTAAGATGGGCTATAGATTTCTTTTTCTTTTGATTCTTTTTTTTTTTTTTTAATTTTCCTGCTTTTATTTTAGCCTTGACAGGAACTCGGGATGATTGGGCAGGAAAGCTAAACCTTACCACCAACCTAATTGTACTGTTATCTTAATCTACTGAGGAGCAGGACTCTCAGTAGAATAGGATTGTTCAGCCTGAGGGGGGCATTCACCTATCCTGTGGTGTCAAGTGATCCTAGGTCAATTGTGTGCTCTGCGGCCAGTCACTCCAGATTGCTCACCTTGAGTGGTGTGTGTCTTTTGATAGCAAATCCAAGAGTGCAGTGTGGTGTCATAGTGGTGCTGGGGGAGCAGCCTCTAGTGCTAGGGCCTCTGGTCAAAGAGGTTGTTAGGTTGGACTGGAGAAAGAAATTAGCACCACAGCACCACACTGATTGTAATAATAGTTCTACTTTCTGATTATGTGATCCATTTCATTCTTAGTGCAGGGTTAGCATTCCCAGCTTCATATAATTAGAAACAATAACTGATTTTTCTATTTGGAAAAAATACTGTACAGTTTTCCCAATTATCTACATAACAAACTACCCCAAACCTTAGTGCCTTACAATACCTATTTATTATATTTCATTCTTCTCTGGATAGAGTGAGCACAGTTGGGTAGATTTCACATAGGGTTTCTCATTCTGTTGCGGTCAGATTTGCATAGGAGCTGTAGTCCCCTGAAGGTTCTACTGGGCGGGGCATAGCAGCTAAGATGGCTCACTCATAAAGCTGGGACTGCTTACTGGAGTGTCTCCTTGTGGCCTCTCCATGCAGCTTGGGCTTTTCACAGCATGAGAGCTGGATTCTGAGAGTGAAACTCCCAGAAGGAACATGTATTCCAAGAGGCAGGAGGCCGAAGCTGCCAGACAAGTGAAGGGCTGCTTCTAGAACTAGCTTTAGCTCCCTGCTCCTGTGTTTGATAGGTTAGAGCAGTCTCAGGGTCTGCCCAGATTCAAAAGTGTGAAGAAACAGATTCCATCTCATACTGGAGGAGTGTGAGGGTCACATTTGTGCAGAATAGTACTTGGGAGATATTATAGTCATCTTTGGACAGTACAATCTGTTAGAAACACTTGATTAATAAATGACTGTTTAATATTTTAAAAGACCATATTAGTATATTCTGGCATCGATACTATATATGTGTGCATGTATATGTTACATAAATATTTTGTATATGTGCATGTGTGTATATATTTGTGCATAGATATACATGCATACATATACATATATGTACATACATACTTGATATTTCGGTATCAATATACATTACACTCTGCTTAAAAAATACACATAACCACACTTTAAGTGTTTACAAATCTCAAAACCATCTGACAGTTGAACTACCTATCTCCTGCTGAGATTGTGTTACCCCTCCCTATGAAACTGTTTTACATCTTCTCTATTCTCAAATCTTGAACACCCCCTCCCACCCTATTCACTCTCAGCAGATGACCTTGCTTCTTATTTCCTTGAGAATAAGGCACCCAGAGGAAAAATTTAGTTCTCCTGTCACCAAATGCCTGTGTCATTATCTGAGTTCTTTGTGTTTCCTCTGTGATAATATATAGAATATCCAGCCTAAACGGGGCCTCCCTTTTGACCTGGGACCCATCTCTTCTTGGCTACTGAAGGACTTAACACCTGCATCATCAAATTTTTTTTCTTTACTAAATCATTCCCTTCAGCATAAAAATAGCCTGAAATTTTGTATCATTAAAAAAAACAACCCTCCCCTGATTGTACAACAGTGTTCTACTACCTCATTTCTCTGCTTCCAGTTACTGAAAATTCTAAAAAAGAGCTGTCTGTACTCTGTTCCCATTCCCTTCTCTCCCATTACTGCCCTTAGAGAAGTCAGTGATGGCTACCACAATTCCAGATGCAGTGGCTAACTCTCAGCCTATGTTTTATTTAACCTCTCAGTGCATTTGACAGTCTTCCTTAAAACCTTATATTCAATACACTCCTGCTTTTCCTGTCATCTCACTGCTTTTTCCTTCTTAGTTTCCTGTGCTAGATACCCCTCACTTTCCTGGCCTCTAAATGTTGGAACTCAATGTCAAACCTAGCATGTCCAAATTGAACCTTGTCCCTTCTCCAGATGTGTTCCCCAGGCCAGGAAAAAAGAGTAATCCTTGACTCCATTCATATCCCACATCTAATCCATCAGCAGATCCCAACAGCTCTATGTACAAAACATGTCTAATCTCCAAGTCCTAAAAGTTTTACATTACTATTCTTACCTTTCTCTAATCAACTGTCATCCTGTGGATTGTTGTAATAAATAGCCTCCTGACTGGAACCCCTGCTTTCCTCTTTGCTTTTTCATGGTTTATTTTCACTCAGAGTGATGCTTTCAAGCTTTAAGTCCTATCATGTCACTCTTCTGCTCCCTATCTCCAGTGGCTTCCCGTCTTGCTTGGAATAAAAGCCAAACCCTTTCCCATGGCTTACACAAAAGCCCTGCCTAATCTGGTCCCTGTTACCTCTCTGACTGAATCACCACCACTTTCTCCCTTGTTCACTTTGCTGCAAGTGCACTGACATCTCTGTTCTCCATGAACATGTCAAGTCCACTTCCACAGCAGGGCATTTGTTCTTGCTGTTTCTTATGCCTCTAAAACTTCCCCAGTTTTTTTTTTTCAAGTTTTTATTTAAATTCCAGTTAGTTAACCGTGTAATAAACGTCCCCAGTTTTCCCAAATGCTGTCACCTTATTTCATTCAGGTTCCTACTTAAAGTTTTGCTTCCAAAGAAGTCTTTCCCTGACCACCCTACCTGAAGCAGTACCTTCTCCCACCCCCCAGCCAAACCACCACTGACTACCTACTGACCCCACTCTGCTTTAATTTTCTTTTTAGAACATATCACCACCATTATGTATTTGTCTCTGGTCTATCTCTGCTCTCTAGAATGAAACCATGAAAGTAGGGACTTTGGATCACAACAAAGTAATAGAACTCATCAAATGCTCTGTAAGCATTTGTAAATCAAGTGAATGAATAAATGCTTATGTGTGTATGCAATAGATTACTGTGTATGGTTTGATGGGAAAATAACTTTCTATTTTAAACTTAGACAGGTGGCCCTGTTTTATCAAAAAGAAATGAATGTGCTGGAAGCAAAGACCACATTGCCTTTATTGCTTACCTTAAGATCTCAATTTTCCAGATGATATAATTTGCTTAGGCCTTGTTACTTGAACTGGCAAGAATTTGTGAGTTCTGCCCTTCTGCCAGCATTGTGTGCCATCAAGGTACTTAACTTTTCTTCGTATGATCATCAAGTGAAGAAAGGACCGCATGCTATTTGAAATGTCATTAGAGTGCATGATTCCTAAGGTCTTCTACTTAAAAATAATTTCTCTATGAGATGGACCTTTAAAGGTCTCATGCTCTATTAGATGATTTCTAAGTAGCATGATGTCCTGAACATTTTAATCATAAGATCACTGCCACCTAAGAATATTAGCTGATTCTGCTAGTTTGTAATTTGCTTTATTATTAATTTTATTTATAGTTACTTTAATTAAGCTTATTTTGGCAAGGGTCTTTTTAGGGGAAAGTCCAGATAGAGGCTTTCCTAACCCTATGGTACAGGTTGATCTGACCTTAAAGAGCATTCTTTATAGATAAGTTACATTCGAAGACTTTTAATTATCATATAAAATCATGCTTCTCTATAACAGAGACAGAAACGTAAACATTTCTAAACCAAGATTGTACTTGTGAGCAAATAAGACTTTAGTTTTTAAATCTATATTCTTAAGTAAATCTTTTTCCTCAAGCATCTATTGTCATGGCATTTACATTTTTTACCTGTAAGGTTGAAACCCCTGTGATGTCCATAATTAAGTTCATTAAGATGTTTCCACTTAACTCTTATAAAGGTGATACTTTTTATTAAACTGAAAAGAGTAGAAATCTGTGACACTAGGGACGCATATTATTTACAAAAGCTAATTAAAACTAGATGAGGCCTGGAAACCTGGAGTGAATGTTACTCCAGAGACTGTGGCTTTTTATTGAAACCTTAGTTCCTTCAAAGTAGGGCAAGTGATTCTCTCTCTGCCCTCCCCAACTTGAGTATCCCTCCTAGAGAAACCAGAGATGTTACATATGTAGGAACTTCTGACAGAGGAAACAGCTCTAGGCTCCTGTTTAACTTTCTGTTCTGATTAAGTTTAGTAACTCTGATTTACTGGAAAATGAATTGTCCAGAATGGAGTGGAGATAAATGGTACTTTGCATGATCCAGATCAATTATATTACTTGTTAGATGTCATTATATAGAGATTTTTAGATAGTAGAAACTAAGGACTTTAAGATTCTTAAATATGCTCCTCTTTATATTGCCTTTTTTTAGATGTTTAGAGAAATGAACACTTTTCATAGTTTAACTATTTCTCTTTCTTTTTTTCATTCTCTTTCCATATCCCTTTTTCATTTCACCCAACACCAAAAATGCCCTTTCAGAAACACAAAGTAGATCTTTTCTACAAGCTACGCCATGTGATGAATGAACTTATTGACCTTCGAAGGCAGCTACTGTCTGGTCACCTTACTCAGGATCAGGTGCGGGAGGTTAAGCGGCATATCACCGTGCGCTTGGACTGGGGTAATGAGTAAGTATGAATATCATTTGGGCATTTCAGTTACATTTATGTTAACTCAGTTCTTACCAGAGTTTGTACCTGATCAAAGCTTCTCTTTAGTGATGAAAAGACATTGTTACATTCTCCACTAAGTTTTGATCATTTTTACTATGAGTAGTTGTTTCTTTTAGTTTAGCAAAGGACATTCACTGGCTCTACACACTGAAACTCTCTCAGTCTTTATTTTCACTTCTGGAAAATTAAATAATTGGACTGCATTATCGTCTGAGGTCTCTTCCAGCTCAAAATCCTTGATTCTAGATCTCAGTAATCAGAGTATACTTCTGTTTCATCTTTTTGTATCTTTGTTTTTTCATGTGAATTCTCTGTCTTTTACATTTTATAGCCATACAATTAATCTGAATAAGCATATACTACAAATGAGACCTGTCTACATCTGTAATTCAGAATATTCTTAACTAATTTGTCATTAAAAAATAGCCCTGCATTTATGCAGTAAGTATGATTATTTGCTGTTTTCATAGTATTCTGACTTTGGCATAGGAAGCTAGAGTAGATAGTATTCAAATTTTATTTCTTCCTAGACATAATAATTGATGTAATTCTCAAGTGATTTTGTCTCATTATCTTAAAATCAAGTCCACTGAACTGTGAAGTGACCAGGTTGCTTCCTATTAAAGATATATATCACCTTGAATATATTTTAGTACAAGTCTTTAGCTCCTCTCCCTCTCAAGACATCATTGAAATGATAAAAATAAAAAGAATGCTAGGGGGCCCAGCAATAAATGGGATATACGAAATCATTTCTAGAAGCTGGGAAGTATATAGAGTATTTAGTGATGGAGGAAGCCCAGTATATGTGGAAGAAACTTTAGCTAATGAAAGAGCTGTTCTGTCCTGCAGTTTGCAGAATCATGGAGGATAGGAGTATGCCTTGGTACTTAAAAAGGAGGGATTGCTTAAAAGTATATAAAAGTATATATACTGCCTTGAGTAGAAAGACTGGCAGCCAGGTGTTTGTTTCCCCTTCAGATAAACAAATACAATAACAGACTGTCTGGGGGTAATTGGGCAACAAGAGTGTGTGCTGGTACCTTACTGCAAAGCTCTCCATATTGTGCCATTTAAGGGTTCCAAAGTATAATTACCAGATCCCTTCCACTTAACTGCAAAGAGAAGCTTGCTAGTCATGTGCAAAAACTCCCCACTCTTCTAGTGCCTTTTAAATTGTGGTGGACAATTCAGTATCACCAGGTATTTAAAAAAATCCTTCAACAGAGAAGAGAGAGAGATCAGGATAAACAAAAATACTTTGCCCTCCCCAGGAAGTAACCTGGCCCCAGAGACAACTAGAGATTAGTAAAAAACTTCTAAAAAAAAACCCTCTGTGCATCCTCAAAGAGAATCAAGACCCATTATGTAGAATAAAATACTCTGAAAAAGTAATGGGGAATGAGATTTCCAAAATAAAACATTCAAGATGAGAGCAGTAAGACATTTTATGTTATCTCTGGGAAAATAAAACAAAAAGATGGGAAAGTTGAAGTAAGAAGAACAATACAGAGGTTCAATCCAGGGGGTCTAACATCAGATATTATAATTTCCAGGAAAAGAACAAAGGCAATAAAGAGGAAATTCTAAAGAAATGATAGAATTTCCCAGAGCCAAAGAGCCAGGAGTCTTAGATTGAAAGAGCCCACAAAATACCTAGTATAATGAATAGGGGGAAAAACCCACAGCAAAGCACTTTAAGATATTTTGGTATTGCAGGGATGAAGAGAAGATCCTAAAAGGTTTTCAGGCAGGAAAACAAGTCTTCTTACAAAAGAGTAAGAATAGACCAACCTCAAAAGTTTTATTGGTAACACTGGATGCTAGAATATAGTGAATTAATATCTTCAAAATTCTGTTGGGAAATGGTTTGCCAGCCAGAATTTTATAAACAGCCAAACTAGCTAATCAAGTGGAAGGGCCACCCAAAGCCATTTTAAAGTATTCATGGATGTGGAAGTTACCTTTGATGGCCTATTTCTTAAGAAGGGGCTTGAGAATGTGTTCTTGCAAAAGTGGAAGAGCAAATCAAGAAAGAGGAAACACAGAATCTGATCTCAATCCAACCCGGAGTGGATGCTGTTCATCCTTAGAAAAGAAAAGAAAAAAAAAATACAACCCTAAATTAGCTATTTGTGACCTTTTGAAATGACAGCATCCTATCCTTGTTTGTTTCATTAAATTACACCCTTTCTTGACTGTCAGTAGGGTTGCTTGGCACACACCACAGACTCCTTGTATGATATAATGTGGCTTCAGGTGTACCACAAATCAGATAGTGTTCTCTAAATCTAACTTTGGGCAATAAAAATCTGGCAAAATACTGGATGTTAGCTCACAGCATAGTTACTGATTCTGTCTCCTCAGCCCCAAACAGTACTGTATTATAAAATGGCATTATTCCATTTATTTAATAAATTAATGATAGCAATAATTGCAAAGATAGCATTTCTTATGTGCCAAGCAAATTGTAAACTTGAACTGATGACACTAAGTTGTATAGAAGTCATTATGTTGCAGTTTAGCTGCAGTTGTGCATACCAGTAAATGAAGAAGAGAAATATTCAAGAAATATCAGTACCTCTTTGTAATAAAACTTAAGGAAGAGACCAATCATTTTGCAATCAAATCTGAAAACGATGATGGCTTGGAAATGAATTCAAAGGGAAAGACCATTACAAATACCTGTCAAGTAAATTGCAGAGTTATCCCACATTCATTAATAACTTTTTCTCAGCAAAGTGTATATGTGTGTTGAGGGGGAGTATTTATATGTCCTTTTAAATAAACATAAAAATCAGGAGTGTAGTTCCATCCCCTTCCCTTCTTCTTTCCCTTCTCCCTCCCCTCTCCCCTGTTCCTCCTATCCCAGCTTCTCTATCATTTTCCCTCTTTTCTCTCCCCCACTCCACTTCTTTCCTCCCCCGTTCTTCCTCTTCTTTCCATTTTTCCCTTTACCCCCAGTGGAAAATATAAAAACTTGAATGAGAACTTTGTACATCTATCATTATTAAAGAAAAAAGGCCTATTGCCCCCAGAATCGATAGGACTGTTCTCTCTGGTTCTCACTTGAACTAATACTTCAAAAAATTTTCCTTCTTACTTTGAAAGAAGAGATGGTTTACTGTAGAAATAAAGCCACTTCGTACATTAGGTTATGTAAAGGAGACTTGTTCCACACAGTAGCTGAGCACTGATAACCGTATCCATTGTTTCTGTTTTATGCCCTGAGAGTTCCATGCATCTTGTCCCACCACACTTTTGTAAGTGCCATAAAATACTGAAGCTTCACATACGTCGGCATGTGGGAGATGCACAATCAGTGTTTGTGGAATGTATGTTTATGTTTTAATTGATATAAGTAAATATTAATCGTATATAATTTTAAACTTTTATGCCTTTTTTATTATGTTAATCACCATACATCATTAATTTTTTTACTTTTTTATTGTTATATTAATCACCATACATCATTAGTTTTTGATGTAGTGTTCCATGATTCATTGTTTACGTATAACACCCAGTGCTCCATTCAGTATGTGCCCTCTTTAATACCCATCACCAGGCTAACCCATCCACCCTACCCCTCTCCCCTCTAGAACCCTCAGTTTGTTTCTCAGAGTCCATAGTCTCTCATGGTTCATCTCCCTCTCCGATTTCCCCCCCTTCATTTTTTCCTTCCTCTTGTCTTCTTCTTTTTTTTTTTTTTTAAACATATAATGTATTATTTGTTTCAGAGGTACAGGTCTGTGATTCAACAGTTTTACACAATTCACAGTGCTCACCATAGCACATACCCTCCCCAATGACTATCACCCAGCCACCCCATCCCTCCCACCCCCCACCACTCCAGCAACCCTCAGTTTGTTTCCTGAGATTAAGAATTCCTCATATCAGTGAGATCATATGATACATGTCTTTCTCTGATTGACTTATTTCGCTCAGCATAATACCCTCCAGTTCCATACACGTCGTTGCAAATTTCATTCCTTTTGATGGCTGCATAATATTCCATTGTATATATATAACACATCTTCTCTATGCTTTCATCTGTCGATGGACATCTTGGCTCTTTCAATAGTTGGCTATTGTGGACATTGCTGCTATAATCATTGGGGTGCACGTACCCCTTCAGATCACTGCATTTGTATCTTTGGGGTAAATACCCAGTAGTGCAATTGCTGGCTCATAGGGCACCTCTATTCTCAACTTTTTGAGGAACCCCCATACTGTTTTCCAGAGTGGCCGCACCAGCTTGCATTCCCACCAACAGTGTAGGAGGGTTCCCCTTTCTCCGCAACCCCACCAACATCTGTTGTTTCCTGACTTGTTAATTTTAGCCATTCTGACTGGTGTGAGGTGGTATCGAACCTGAGGTTTTGATTTGGATTTTCCCTGATGCTGAGTGATGTTGAGCACTTTTTCATATCTGTTGGCCATTTGGATGTCTTCTTTGGAAAAATGTCTGTTCATGTCTTCTGCCCATTTCTTGATTGGATTCTTTGTTCTTTGGGTGTTGAGTTTGATAAGTTCTTTATAGATTTTGGTGACTAGTCCCTTATCTGATATGTCATTTGCAAGTATCTTCTCCCATTCTGTTGGTTGTCTTTTGGTTTTGTTGACTGTTTCTTTTGCTGTGCAAAAGCTTTTTATCTTAATGAAGTCCCTATAGTTCATTTTTGCCCTTGCTTCCCTTGCCTTTGGCGATGTTTCTAGGAAGAACCTGCTGTGGCTGAGGTCGAAGAGGTTGCTGCCTGTGTTCTCCTTTAGGATTATGATGGACTCCTGTCTCACATTTAGGTCTTTCAATCGTTTTGAGTCTCTTTTTGTGTGTGGTGTAAGGAAATGGTCCAGTTTCATTCTTCTGCATGTGGCTGTCCAATTTTCCCAACACCATCTGTTGAAGAGACTGTCTTTTTTCCATTGGACATTCTTTCCTGCTTTGTTGAAGATGAGTTGACCATAGAGTTGAGGGTCCATTTCTGGGCTCTCTATTCTGTTCCATTGATCTATGTGTCTGTTTTTTGTGCCAGTACCATACTGTCTTGATGATTACAGCTTTGTAATAGAGCTTGAAGTCCGGAATTGTGATGCCACCACCTTTGCGTTTTTTTTTTTTTCAACAATCCTCTGGCTATTCGTGGTCTTTTCTGGCTCCATACAAATTTTAGGATTATTTGCTCCATTTCTTTGAAAAAAGTGGATGGTATTTTGATAGGGATTGCATTAAATGTGTAGATTGCTCTAGGTACCATTGACATCTTCACAATATTTGTTCTTCCAATCCATGAGCATGGAACGTTTTTCCATTTCTTTGTGTCTTCCTTAATTTCTTTCATGAGTATTCTATAGTTTTCTGAGTACAGATTCTTTGCCTCTTTGGTTGGATTTATTCCTAGGTATCTTATGGTTTTGGGTGCCATTGTAAATGGGATCGACTCCTTAATTTCTCTTTCTTCTGTCTTGTTGTTGGTGTATAGGAATGCCACTGATTTCTGTGCATGATTTTATATCCTGCCACTTTACTGAATTCCTGTATGTGTTCTAGCAGTTTTGGGGTGGAGTCTTTTGGGTTTTCCACATAAAGTGTCATATCATCTGCAAAGAGTGAGAGTTTGACTTATTCTTTGCCGGTTCAGGTGCCTTTTATTTCTTTTTGTTGTCTGATTGCTGTGGCTAGGACTTCTAATACTATGTTGAATAGCAGTGGTGATAGTGGACATCCCTGCCGCATTCCTGACCTTAGGGGGAAAGCTCTCAGTTTTTCCCCATTGAGAATGATATTCGCTGTGGGTTTTTCATAGATGGCTTTTATGATATTGAGGTATGTACCCTCTATCCCCATACTCTGAAGAGTTGTGATCAAGAAAGGATGCTGTACTTTGTCAAATACCTTTTTCTGTATCTATTGAGAGGATCCTATGGTTCTTGTTCTTTCTTTTATTAATGTATTGTATCACATTGATTGATTTGCGGATGTTGAACCAACCTTGCAGCCCAGGGATATATCCCTCTTGGTTGTGGTGAATAATCCTTTTAATGTACTGTTGGATCCTATTGGCTAGTATTTTGGCGAGAATTTTTACATTCGTGTTCATCAAGGATATTGGTCTGTAATTCTCCTTTTTGATGGGGTCTTTGTCTGGTTTAGGGATCAAGGTAATTAATGGTGGCCTCATAAAACGAGTTTGGAAGTTTTCCTTCCATTTCTATTTTTTGGAACAGTTTCAGAAAAATAGGTATTAATTCTTCTTTAAATGGTAGAATTCCCCTGGGAAGCCATCTGGCCCTGGGCTTTTGTTTGTTGGGAGATTTTTGATGACTGCTTCAATTTTCTTAGTGGTTATAGGTCTGTTCAGGTTTTCTATTTCTTCCTGGTTCAGTTTTGGTAATTTATACATCTCTAGGAATGCATCCGTTTCTTCCAGATTATCTAATTTGCTGGTATATAGTTGCTCATAATATGTTCTTATAAGTGTTTGTATTTCTTTGGTGTTGGTTGTGATCTCTCCTCTTTCATTCATGATTTTTTTAATTTGGTTCCTTTCTCTGTTCTTTTTGATAAGTCTGGCCAGGGGTTTATCAATCTTGTTAATTCTATCAAAGAACAAGCTCCTAGTTTTGTTGATCTGTTCTACTGTTCTTTTGGTTTCTGTTTCATTGATTTCTGCTCTGATCTTTATTATTTCTCTTCTCCTGCTGGGTTTAGGCTTTATTTGCTGTTCTTTCTCCAGCTCCTTTAGGTGTAGGGTTAGGTTGTGTATTTGAGACCTTTCTTCTTTCTTGAGAAAGGCTTGTATTGCTATATACTTTCCTCTTAGGACTGCCTTTGCTCCATCCCAAAGATTTTGAACAGTTGTGTTTTCATTTTCATTGGTTTCCATGATTTTTTTTTTAATTCTTCTTTAATTTCCTAGTTGACCCATTCATTCTTTAGTAGGATGCTCTTTAGCCTCCATGTATTTGAGTTCTTTCCGACTTTCCTCATGTGATTGAGTTCTAGTTTCAAAGCATTGTGGTCCGAAAATATGCAGAGAATGATCCCAGTCTTTTGGTACCGGTTGAGACCTGATTTGTGACCTAGAATGTGATGTATTCTGGAGAATGTTCCATGGGCACTAGAGAAGAATGTGTATTCTGTTGCTTTGGGATGGAATGTTCTGAATATATCTGTGAAGTCCATTTGATCCAGTGTGTCATTTAAAGTCTTTTTTCCTTGTTGATCTTTTGCTTAGATGATCTGTCCATTTCAGTGAGGGGGGTGTTAAAGTCCCCCACTATTATTGTATTGTTGTTGATGTGTTTCTTTGCTTTTGTTATTAATGGGCTTATATAATTGGCAGCTCCCATGTTAGGGGCATAGATATTTATAATTGTTAGATCGACCCTTTAAGTAGGATATAGAGTCCTTCCTCATCTCTTACAGTCTTTGGTTTAAAATCTAATTTGTCTGATATAAGGATTGCCACCCCAGCTTTCTTTTGATGTCCATTAGCATGGTGAATTGTTTTCCACCCCTCACTTTCAATCTGGAGGTGTCTTTGGGTCTAAAATGAGTCTCTTGCAGACAGCATATTGATGGGTCTTGTTTTTTTATCCAATCTCATACCCTGTGTCTTTTGATTGTGGCATTTTGCCCATTTACATTTAGGGTAACTATTGAAAGATGAACTTAGTGCCAGCGTATTGCCTGTAAGGTGACTGTTACTGTATATTGTCTGTGTTCCTTTCTAGCCTATGTGACTTTTAGGCTCTATCTTTGCTTAGAGGACCCCTTTCAATATTTCTTGTAGGGCTGGTTTCGTGTTCGCGAGTTCCTTTAGTTTTTGTTTGTCCTGGAAGCTTTTTATCTCTCCTTCTATTTTCAGTGACAGCCTACCTGGCTATAGTATTCTTGGCTGCATATTTTTCTCATTTAGTGCTCTGAATATATCCTGCCAGTCCTTTCTGTCCTGCCAGGTCTCTGTGGATAGATGTGTTGCCAGTCTAATGTTTCTACCATTGTAGGTTATGGATCTCTTAACCCAAGCTGCTTTCAGGATTTTCTCTTTGTCTCTGAGACTCGTAAGTTTTACTATTAGATGTCGGGGTGTTGACCTCTTTTTATTGATTTTGAGAGGGGTTATCTGTGCCTCCTGGATTTTGATGCCTGTTTCCTTCCCCAAATTAGGGAAGTTCTCTGCTATAATTTGCTCCATTATACCTTCTGCCCCTCTCTCTCTTTCTTCTTCTTCTGGGATCCCAATTATTCTAATGTTGTTTCGTCTTATGGTATCGTTTATCTCTCGAATTCTGCCCTCGTGATCCAGTAGTTGTTTATCTCTCTTTTTCTCAGCTTCTTTATTTTCTGCTGTTCTCATTGATTAGTAAACTTGGTCTTGGCTGGCTGTTTTTGCTGATCTTCTGGGGGAGGGGACTGTTGCTGTGGTTCTCAAATGTCTTTGCCGGAGGCGGAATCGCCCGGCCCTTGCTGGGGCCTGGCTAAGTAATCTGCTTGGGTTTGCTCTCGGGAGCTTTTGTTCCCTGCAAGCTTTCCGTATACTTTTGGAGGACGGGAAAGAAAATGGCGGCCTCCCAATCTCCACCCGGAGGAGCCGAGAACTCGGGGCCCCACCGCTTAGTGCGCCCCCAGAGAAAAGCAGTCAATCACTCTCGTCTCCCCAGTCTCCGGCCGCACTCCGTGCTCACCCGGCCTCTGACCGAGCATTTCTATCTCTGGCACCCGACCCCGTGTGGAATCTCCAAACCCAGCAGATCCCTGTGGTGCGCTCCCATGCCGCTCCTCCCGGGGGAGGAAGGGGAGTGTCCCCGGATTTGCCTCTTGTTGGGTCCCTGCTCGAAGGGCAGTGGCCTGACTATGCCGCAGATCACGGTTTATGGCAACCCCGAGCTGAGAGCCCACTCCTCGGCTCTGTCTCTGCAGCTGGCTTCCCTGGTCTGATACCTGGGAGCTCTGCTGCACTCAGGCACCCCCGGTCTTTCTGTGACCCCAAGGGTCCTGAGACCACACTGTCCCAGCAAGAGTTCCACCCCCAGCTTAGCCACTGGAGCGAAGTCCCTCAGCAGAGTCGACTTCTAAAAATTCCAATTTTCTGGAGGGGGGAAAGATGGCGGAGGAGTAGGGGACCCTATTTCAACTGGTCCCTGGAATTGAGCTAGATATCTACCAGACCACTCTGAGCACCCACGAAACCAGCCTGAGATGTAAGAAGATCTGGATCTCTACAAATAGAATATCACAGGCAGTTGGTTTTGAGGTACAAAGCAGAGAGCCGTGATTCTGTGGGCAGATATCGGAGGATAAATGGCAGCGGAAGGGTGCCTGGACGTGGGGATCCTACACCGCCGGTGAGTGACAGCCTCGCTCGCTGGGGATGGGCACAGACTCGCAGACCGGTAGCGTCGGGAAAGGACTTTAGGGCAGCCCCCGGGTGGAAAACCAGAGCGGCGGGGTCACGCGCACAGGAACTGCAGCCCCCGGACAGAAACCTGGAGTGACGGAGTCGCGCACGCGAACTGCAGGCCCCGGGCTGGAAACCATGAGCGGCGGAGTTGCGCGCACACGAACTGGGAGCGGCTGGCGGTTTTAGAAGCACAAAGGGCAGAGACGTGCTCCGACCTGGAGGCAGGACTGGGAGCACTGCAGAGGGGCGCACAACCCAGACGCTGCAGTTTATAGCAGCACAGACAGAAACGGAGACGGTGTGACCTGGAGAGCTCACTGAAGAACAGACTGCGGTCTCTCTGCTCTGAGGCAGAGGGTTGGAAATGGTCTCTTCTGCTCTGACTCACGGAAGAGGTGCGGAAAGCCGCCAGGGAAAGGCGCCAGAGAACAAAAGCCCCAAAGACTGATTCCCGCTGAGCCCATCCCCCACCACAGGGGCGCAGGGCAACACCGCCCAAACAGGGTTGCCTGAGTAATAGCACAGCAGGCCCCTCCCGCAGAAGACAGGCTGGGAAAACAAGAGCCAGCAACCCTAAGGTCCCAAAAAAACAGGTGCATCTTGCTTGGGTTCTGGTCAATAATTTGGACTCTATACATTCCCTCAAACACCATCAACAGAATGACTAGGAGGAGGAGCCCCCAAAACAGAAAAGACTCAGAGATTATGACTTATGCTGCAGATTTACAAATGGATGCAGATATAACCAGGATGTTGGAGATGGAATTCAGGGTAGCAATTGTGAAGACAGTGGCCAGAATGGAGTAATCCATTAATGGCAACATAGAGTCTCTAAGGGCAGATATAAAAGGTGAATTGGCAGAACTTAAAAATGCTATCAATGAGATCCAATCCAATCTAGATAATCTAACAGCTAGAGTAACTGAGGCAGAAGGGCGAATAAGCAACCTGGAAGACAATATAATAGATAAAAAGGGAAAAGAGGAGGCCAGGGAAAAACAACTCAGAATCCATGAAAATAGAATCAGAGAAATAAGTGACACCATGAAGCATTCCAATGTCAGAATAATTGGGTTCCTGGAGGGAGTGGAGAGAGAGAGAGGGCTAGAAGATGTATTTGAGCAAATCGTAGCTGAGAACTTCCCTAATCTGGGGAATGAAACAAACATTCGAGTCCTAGAGGCAGAGAGGACCCCTCCCAAGATCAAGGAAAACAGGCCAACACCCCAGCATGTAATTGTAAAACTTGCAAATCTTAGAACCAAGGAAACCATCCTAAGGGCAGTTAGGGGGAAGAGATTCCTTACGTACAGAGGGAGGAACATCAGAATAACGTCAGACCTATCCACAGAGACCTGGCAAGCCAGAAAGGCCTGGCAAGACATATTCAGGGTACTAAATGAGAAGAACATGCAGCCAAGAATACTTTATCTGGCAAGGCCCTCATTTAGAATGGATGGAGCGATGCAGAGCTTCCACGACCGGCAGAAGCTGAAAGAATATGTGACCACTAAGCCGGCCCTGCAAGAAATATTAAGGGGGGTTCTATAAAAGGAGAAAGACCCCAAGAGTGATCTACAACAGAAATTTACAGGGACAATCTATAAAAACAACGTCTTCACAGGCAACATGATGACAATTAATTCATATCTTTCAATAATCACTCTCAACGTGAATGGCCTAAACGCTCCCATAAAACGGCCCAGGGTTGCAGACTGGATAAAAAGACAGGACCCATCCATATGCTGTCTACAAGAGACTCATTTTGAACCTAAAGATACATCCAGACTGAAAGTGAAGGGATGGAGATCCATCTTCCATGCCAGCGGACCTCAAAAGAAAGCTGGGGTAGCAATTCTTATATCAGACAAATTAGATTTTAAACTAAAGTCTGTAATAAGAGACACAGAAGGACACTATATTATTCTTAAAGGGTCTATCCCACAAGAAGATCTAACAATTGTAAATATCTATGCCCCCAACATGGGAGCAGCCATCTACATAAGCCAACTGTTAACCAAAATAAAGAGTCATATTGATAACAATACGTTAATTGTAGGAGACCTCAAGACTCCACTCTCAGCAATGGACAGATCATCTAAGCAGAAAATCAACAAGGAAACAAGAGCTTTGAATGATACATTGGACCAGATGGACCTCAAAGATATTTACAGAACATTCCACCCTAAAACAACAGAATACTCATTCTTCTCGAGTGCACATGGAACTTTCTCCAGAATAGACCATATACTGGGTCACAAATCAGGTCTCAACCGATACCAAAAGATTGAGATTATTCCCTGCATATTCTCAGACCACAATGCTCTAAAACTGGAACTCAATCACAAGAAAAAGTTTGGCAGAAATTCACACATTTGGAAGCTAAAGACCACTCTGCTCAAGAATGTTTGGGTCAACCAGGAAATCAAAGAAGAACTTAAACAATTCATGGAAATCAATGAGAATGAAAACACATTTGTCCAAAACCTATGGGATACTGCAAAGGCAGTCCTAAGGGGGAAATACATAGCCATCCAAGCCTCACTCAAAAAAATAGAAAAATCCCGAATTCACCAACTAACTCTACACCTTAAAGAACTAGAGAAAAAGCAATAAACGATGCCTAAGCCATGTATTAGAAGAGAAATAATTAAAATTAAAGCAGAGATCAATAAATTAGAAACCAGAAACACAGTAGATCAGATCAACGAAACTAGAAGTTCGTTCTTCAAAGAATTAATAAGATCAATAAACCACTGGCCAGACTTATCCAAAAGAAAAGAGAAAGGACCCAAATTAATAAAATTATGAATTAAACGGGAGAGATCACAACTAACACCAAGGAAATAGAAACAATTATTAGAAATTATTATCAACAACTATATGCCAATAAACTGAGCAATCTGGATGAAATGGAGGCCTTCCTGGAAACCTATAAGCTGCCAAGACTGAAACAGGAAGAAACTGACAACCTGAATAGGCCAATAACCAGTAATGAGATTGAAGCAGTGATCAAAAACCTCCCAAAAAACAAGAATCCAGGACCTGATGGATTCCCTGGGGAATTCTACCTTTAAACATTCAAAGAAGAAATAATACCTATTCTACTTAAGCTGTTTCAGAAAACAGAAACAGAAGGAAAACTTCCAAACTCATTCTATGAGGCCAGCATTACCTTAATCCCCAAACCAGGCAAAGACCCCATCAAAAAGAAGAATTTCAGACCGATATCCCTGATGAATATGGATTCCAAAACCCTCAACAAAATCCTAGCTAATAGGATCCAACAATACATTAAAAGGATCATCCACCACGACCAAGTGGGATTTATCCCCGGGTTGCAAGCATGGTTCAACATTCGCAAATCAATCAATGTGATAGAACACTTTAATAAGAGGAGGGAGAAGAACCATATGGTCCTCTCAATTGATGCAGAAAAAGCATTTGACAAAATACAACATCCTTTCCTGATTAAAACTCTCCAGAGTATAGGGATAGAGGGAACATTCCTCAAGTTCATAAAATCCATCTATGAAAAACCCACAGCGAATATCATCCTCAATGGGGAAAAGCTGAGAGCCTTTCCCTTAAGATCAGGAACACGTCAAGGATGCCCACTCTCACCACTGTTGTTCAACATAGTACTAGAAGTCCTAGCAACAGCAATCAGACAACAAAAAGAAATAAAAGGTATTCAAATTGGCAAAGAAGAAGTCAAACTCTCTCTTTTCGCAGACGACATGATACTTTATGTGGAAAACCCAAAAGACTCTACCCCCAAATTACTAGAACTCATCCAGCAATTCAGTAATGTGGCAGGATACAAAATCAATGCACAGAATTCAGTTGCTTTCTTATACACTAACAATGCAACTGTAGAAAGAGAAATTAGAGAAACGATTCCATTTACAATAGCACCAAAAACCATAAGATACCTTGGAATAAACCTAACTAAAGAGGTAAAGGATCTATACTCTAGGAACTACAAAACACTCATGAAAGAAATTGAAGAAGACACAAAAAGATGGAAAAATATTCCATGCTCATGGATCGGAAGAATAAACATTGTTAAAAAGTCTATGCTACCCAGAGCAATCTATACCTTCAATGCCATCCCAATCAAAATTCCAATGACATTTTTCAAAGTGCTGGAACAAACAATCCTAAAATTTGTATGGAATCAGAAAAGACCCCGAATCACCAAGGAGATGTTGAAAAAGAAAAACAAAGCTGGGGGCATCACGTTGCCTGATTTCAAGCTATATTACAAAGCTGTGATCACCAAGACAGCATGGTAGTGGCACAAAAACAGACATACAGACCAATGGAACAGAATAGAGAGCCCAGATATGGACCCTCAACTTTATGGTCAAATAATCTTTGACAAAGCAGGAAAAAACATGCAATGGAAAAAAGACAGTCTCTTCAATAAATGGTGCTGGGAAAATTGGACAGCCACATGCAGAAGAATGAAACTCGACCATTCTCTAACACCATTCACAAAGATAAACTCAAAGTGGATGAAAGACCTCAATGTGAGACAGAAATCCATCAAAATCCTTGAGGAGAACATAGGCAGGAACCTCTTTGACATCGCCCACAGCAACTTCTTTCAAGATACATCTCCAAAAGCTAGTGAAACAAAAGCAAAAATGAACTTTTGGGACTTCATCAAGATAAAAAGCTTCTGCACAGCAAAGGAAACAGTCAACAAAACAAAGAGGCAACCCACAGAATGGGAGAATATATTTGCAAATGACACTACAGATAAAGGGCTGGTATCCAAGATCTATAAAGAACTTCTCAAACTCAACACCCAAAAAACCAAATAATCAAGTCAAAAAATGGGCAGAAGATATGAAAAGACACTTCTCTGAAGAAGACATACAAATGGCTAACAGACACATGAAAAAATGTTCATCATCATTAGCCATCAGGGAAATTCAAATCAAAACCACATTGAGATACCACCTTACACCAGTTAGAATGGCAAAAATTGACAAGGCAAGAAACAACAAATGTTGGAGAGGTTGTGGAGAGAGGGGAACCCTCTTACACTGTTGGGGGGAATGCAAGTTGGTACAGCCACTTTGGAAAACAGTGTGGAGGTTCCTCAAAAATTTAAAAATAGAGCTACCCTATGACCCAGCAATTGCACTACTGGGTATTTACCCCAAAGACACAGATGTAGTGAAAAGAAGGGCCATATGCACCCCAATGTTCATAGCAGCAATGTCCACAATAGCCAAACTGTGGAAAGAGCCGAGATGCCCTTCAACAGATGAATGGATAAAGCAGATGTGGTCCATATATACAATGGAATATTACTCAGCCATCAGAAAAGATGAATACCCAACTTTTACATCAACATGGATGGGACTGGAGGAGATTATGCTAAGTGAAATAAGTCAAGCAGAGACTTATTTCACTTATTTGTGGAACATAAGGAATAACATGGAGGATATTAGGAGAAGGAAGGGAAAAATGAAGGGGGGAATTGGAGGGAGAGATGAACAATGAGAGACTATGGACCTGAGAAACAAACAGGGTTTTAGAGGGGAGGGGGGAGGGGGGATTGGCTCCCTGCTGATGGGTATTAAGGAGGGCACGTACTGCATGGAGCACTGGGTGTTATACGAAAACAATGGATCGTGGATCACCACATCAAAAACTAATGATGTATTGTATGGTGACTAACATAACATAATAAAATTTAAAAAAATAAATAAATAAAAGTTCCGATTTTCTGCTGTGCTGTTCTATCACTTGCCAGTAGCGGCTGACAGAGGCCCCCTCCCCTGCCGTCTGTCTTCCCGAATATCGCCTCAGATTCACTTTCCGCACGTCCTACCTTCCAAAAAGTGGTCGCCTTTCTGTTCAGAGAGTTGCTGGTATTCTTTTCTTCAATCTCCTCTTGAGTTCGTTGGTGTTCAGAATGGTTTGATCCCTATCCAGCTGAGTTCCTGGGACCAGACGAAATTTAGGTCTCCTAGTCCTTTGCCATCTTGCTCCTCCCCTCACTGTGTAATAAGCCCTTACACAGACATCCTAGCTGTGCCTTGTCAAGACCTATTTCAGAAGTTATTAATAACAGTTATTAATTATTGAGTACATCTACTTATATCACTGTGGGAAGTGCATGGTCTAACATATGCATTTTTTAAAGATTTATTTATTAGAGAGAGAGAGAAGGAGTGCATGTGCAAGTTGGGGCAGGGGGAGAGAAGCCTCAAGCAGATTCCCCACGGAGCATGATGCAGGGCTCCCACAACCCATGTGATCATGACCTGAGCTGAAGCCAGAAGTCAGATGCTTAACACACTGAGCGACCCAGGTGCCCCTAACATATGCATTGTTATAATGAAATGCTATTATGCTCTTCCAAGACAAGAGCTCTGTTTTACCTGATGAGGACACTGAGACTCCAAAGTACTTTTTCCAGTGTTGCATAGTGAGTGGTAGTACTGGTTTTTATACCCAGAACTGATCCCAAAGCCCATATACTTTATGCAGGACCTTACCATCTCTCTGATTATTTTTAAGTGTGAGTCTTAAAACCAAGCAAATTATTGCCAGTATTTCTAGTCCATGGGTTATTTGATCTTTGTTCTGTTCTCCTAGTGTGAACACTGTATGTCCCATAGTATATATCTGATTTAACATTGATTTAGAATTTTCAAGGATAGGAAGTAAACTGGTATTATACTCTTTTATTTAGAGTTTAAATTAAATGCAGAGCTCTCCACATCTACATAACAACAATTTTTATTTTGTTTCCTGAGATTAAGAATTTTTATTTATTTGGCAAAAAGAATTGAAGATCCCAGAATTAAATTTATATGGCTTATACTTGTTGACCTGTTTGCATATGTGTATACTCACTCCATAAGTAAAAATTACTAAAATTATATCATTTAAAAATTGGCACTTAAAATGTTGTGTTCTTACATTTTTAGAAACTGAAATACAAGAAGGGCATAAAATAAAGTTGTGCTCAACTGAACTAGCCATTATCTCTGCATAAGTCTCCTATTCAAAGAAAAAGTCAGTTAATTACATCCTCTCCAATGGAATTTTAAAACAATTTGTCTAGCAATATAATTTCAATGTGTTAATATTTTCCACACCTTCCATAAAAATTTTGCTAAAAGTTTCTTCTCATTCTAATCTCATCGCTACTATAGCATACCTAAGTTAAACTCCTGTTAACCCAGGACCCACAGGTTAATTGATCTTTGCCTTAGAAAAATACCTAAGTAAGAAATGCTTTATTCATAGAATAATTTATAAGATTTTTGTACTTCTTTAGGACGAAAGTACAGATTTGAATATGGTGTAAGCATTTTACAAGCTTTTGTTGAATTAGAATGATGTTTCTGTAGATTATCAAATGAAATAATGCGTATATTTTTATACTGAAGTCTCTACATTTAAGACAAATCACCAATAAATATATAATTTCTAGTTCTTATATTGTCTTTCTCTCCCTCTATCATAGTCTCTCTACTCCCCCTCTGTTTTATACCCTCTCCCTCAGATTTTCATATATCCTAACCCACCCATGTCCCTTTCTTCCCCCAGTTTATATCCTTCACCAAGGGAATTGTTTTTAGAGGAAGCAGCACAAGCAGAAGTTTGGGCTGTAGTATGCAGAAAATAATGCCACCCCCTCCTTCACGCCAACAAATTTCCTCTGAGTAGATTTTTAGCTAGGATTCAGAAGGGTTTATGGTTCAGTACTTTCCCTTTAAGGATGTGGTGATATTTTCCAGCTTCGGGACACCTGAAATTAGCAGAAGTTTCCAACAACTTCTTCTTAAAGTTATTCTGATACAGGGTGTTGTGCCCATCAGTTAGTACCTTGCTATATCCAAAAAGTCTGAGATAACGATGTTTAAAGTGTGCATGTGTCAAAAATCCTTCCATGAAGTTATGTTCAGATGACTAAATTTCTTTATCTTACTCACTCTTTGTGCATCTGTTTTGCTCATCATCATACCTTGCACTTAGCACAATGTCTGCACTTGGCAGGCACTATGTGAGTGTGAATCTACCTAATAAAATAGGTTTGTTCTTATGACTGGTGGCCCCTCATTCACCAATCTGTATTTGTTTCCTTCTGGATTGATATATTTGCACAAAATCATCCCTCAAACTATTATGACTGAATTGATTACAGTCACTTATTAGTATTTAACTTCAATGGTTCTTAGTAGAAAGATAGCAGGTATGGTGGAAATACCATAGGCTCAGAGTAAGACAGACCTAGTTTGAGACAAGCCCACCTCTGCCCCCTTCATAGTCCACTTCGTTAACCTCTCTGGACTTCAGTTTCCTCAATTATAAAATGGATCTAATACTATCTACTTCCCATATTGCTTAAAGATAATATATATAAAATGCCTATCCCAAGTAAATGTTCAGTAAAGGGTAGCTATTATTATTTATGTCTTATTATATTATTATATAAGTATAAATAAACTATGCTTTCATTAGTGTAGTTATTATCTATATGCTCTTTTTACGGTAAGTATTAGAAAAAGCCAGTACATACAGGAAATCTTTTTTTGTTTGTTTGTTTAAATTCAATTAGCCAACATATAGTACATCATTAGTTTTTGATGTAGTGTTCAATGATTCATCTGGTGCATACAGGAAATCTTAATATCTCTAGCCTTTCTCAACCAATTTGGGGGGAAAACTGAGTCCTGATAACTTAAAATATCCATTGTTTATAATTAATTGACTTCACATTATTTTCTATGTTCTGTGGTTCAGATGAGGAATGACAGAAGAAAAAATACAATGGAAAATAGAATAGAATATAGAACATTCTAAAGAAATGTAAAATTCAAAGAATTTGATATAGAGATTCAGGGTCTTTAAAGAGGTGCACATGAAAGAATGCAGGACCAGGAGTATCTCTTATACACTGCTGTGTCCCTAAGTTCAGCATGAACCTAGCACAGAGTCGGTGCTAATAAATATTTATTGAATTACTGGAGTGAATGAATGAGTGATCAATGGCAGGTGGTGAGACAACACTAAATGTTTTTGTGAAGACTGTTCACCTAAACAATTAGTAAGACCATTTTTGAAAACGCAGCTCTATACTACATCTGTATATAGATATGCATAGATGTATACCTCCTGCTTGTGTTGATCTGTTCAAGAGTCTCTTTTTCAGACACTGTATCTCTTTGATCCCAGTCCTTGTACTTTAGGCCGTATTTTGGCTAATGATGTAACACATAATTATGATAATTATAACAGCAGTAGTAGTTTACAATTCCAGACAGTGTGCTAAATGCTTTCCAACAGCCTGTGATAGTAGATAGGACAGTGTGGCCTGGGGGAAGAGCCAAAGTGCAAATCAGGCAGTTTGACACTAGAACCCATGCTCCTCAGTACTCCGCTGCCCTGCCTCCCTGTGCTGGGAAGACAGAGAAAAGACTAAATTAACCACTCTCTGCACCTGCTGTTCACTGTTCTTAGAGTAAACCACAAGGAGAAATAGCCAGAAACCTCTTTTCCAGAATGAAATTTGTAGTGAATGTGTGTGGCTTCTCACTGTACAGCATCTCTGCCTTTTTCCAGTGAGGCCAGTCCTCCAAGTTAGCTTTTGAAAACTACTCTTCCTCCTTTGAAGACTATCTCAGGAGAAGGAACTCAGTCTTCATTTTATCAGATCACCCATTAATAATTTTCTTATTTCCTAAGATAATGACATCAAGAAACTAAAAGGTACTGTGCTCTACTGACTTCTAGGAGACAGAAAACACTGCTCCCAGATGAATATGAACATTTGCTTGACTCAAAACTGCTGTATTCCCTGTATCCAGGACCACTGGTGGGAAATGATAGGTCCTCAGAGAGTACCTGTGGGGTGAGTGGATGGGTGTATGCATGGGTAGATGAATGGACAAGCAAGCTAAGGGTGTCACAGTGCTAAGACAGAGTTTGCATAAATGTCAGTCTAGACAGCCCATCGCTGTGTATGGTGCACAACCACAAAGCACATGCACTCAATCCTAGCCCTATTGACTTAGGTCCACTGGGATTTTTTTCTAGTGCTGTTGTTTTGAAAATACCTGTTTTGATTGGAATATTCACACAGTCCTTTTTGTTACTTAATTGTAATAGTTAAACTGTTATATATTTTATGAGAACTAATGGTTAAAGAATATTTATGAAATTTGATTCTTCATTGTTGTATTTTAGAAAGTTTCAATAGCTAACTATAGAAAATTGGAAAATGTTTTTTAGTGATCAAATGTATGATTCAGTTTCCCTCATATAAATACTAAAGTCATTTTTTGATCTTCCCACTGTTTTTCTACATGCATATAGAAGTATTTTAAATACTTTGAGGTCATACCTGCAAAATTATCTTTATGATGTAAATTGATTTTTATGACAAGAGAGGTAGAAAGGATGTGCTTCATCTTTCTCTTGCTTTCTGTGATGCTGCTGCCTTTACATGCAGGAAGTGCTGGAAGCCAGAGACCGGACATTATATCAGAGAAATTAAGAATAACTAATATGAAGTGACTAAATGCAGTATTTTTTGATATAAGAAGACAGGATCCCAGTGGTAGAAAAATTAAATCTCTTATCAACTTAAGTACATTAACTTCAATAATCAGATTCAATAGCATGGTTTTGCCATTAAACTGTAAACTATCATAGTTAAGGCCAACAGTGTATTACTGATTTCATCATGCAAAACTGACGATTTTTTTTTTTTGCACCTAGTACCAAAAGTTATTTCTTCTTTAAAAAGTCATGTTTCTCTCTCTCTCTCTCTCCCCCTCTTTTAGAGAAAGAGAGAGCACAAGCATGGGGGAGAGGGGCAGAGGGAGAGAGAATCCTAAGTAGGCTCGATGCCCAGCACAGAGCCCAGCATGGGCCTAGATCTCACAACCCTCAGATCATGACCTGAGCCAAAATCAAGAGTTGGATGCTTGACCAATGAGCCACCCAGACACCCTATAAAAATTCATGTTTTTGTATTAAAGGATGATGTAAGTTATATAATAGAAGAACTTGAGTTTTTATCTTTTAGTAGAAAAACAGGTTTTTCTTTTTTTCTTGCCTGCTAAAAAGTACCAATCTGAATTTTGATTCTTAATCGTGGTTATCATATTAACCTATGCAATTAGTATGTTTGCTTCTACCTTTTTCATATACGTTTGATTTTCTATTTTTGTTTTAGCAATCTTACTGCAACTTCTTTAACCTCTTCATATCTCTTCCTATAAATAGGTTATAAATTATAAATAAAACAAATGCATTTTGGATGTACACATGGTTTTTTAAATTTATTTTTTCACATGGTTTTTGTTTTTTGGGGTTTTTTTTAGATTTTTATTTATTTTTTGACAGAAACAGCGGGAGGGAACACAAGCAGGGGGAGAGGGAGAAGCAGGCTTCCCACTGAGCAGGGAGCCCGACGCGGGGCCCAATCCCAGGACCCTGGGACCACGACCTGAGCTGATGACTGAGCCACCCAGGCGCCCCTCACATGGTTTTATTTTAAATAAGTGGCAGTTTTATGCACAGAAAGAGCCTACAGAATTAGTTTTGCTAGTATTTTCTAACAGTGGTTCATAGTCTAGTTGAAGAGAAAAAAATACATACTTCTCCTTTCATTGTCTACGGAATACTTTTGCTAGATACAGTAATTTATAACCCTTGTGTTGGAGTATAGGGTGGTCACAGAGCAGCTCTGAAGCCCTGATGAGAGTTATAGACCCTCTCCTCAGAAAAAATTCATACATGAACACACACACATACTGTTGAAAGCAATTTCAGGGTTCACAACCCCCTAACTCCATTTGACTCCAGGTTTAGAGAGTGAGAAAAGAGCTAACATTTACTGAACATAAATTATGTGCCATATTTGAATGCAAGAGTTCTGGCTGTCTGAAGTTATTTACACTGCCTCATACTGCCTGCCGTATTTAATCAATCGTTAATCACCATCTCTTATTCTTCCCTCCGAAAGTTATATCAGATCTTCCAAATACCTGGAGTATTTTTAGGAGTAGTACTCCTTGATTAAACTTTCATATAAAGTTTCTTAACATACTGGCTAATCATCGGAGAGTCAAAAATCGACAATTGTAGAACTTTTGATGTTTTACACAAATGAACATTTCCAGTTAGAATAAGAATGTTATTAGCTTCCTTTTGTCTGTGAAGTTAAGGAAGGACAGAGCATCTAAGATTTCTTTTTAGAAGTAAAAGCCTTGATCACACCTGTGAGAGAAGAAAACAAGGAATTTAAAATGTATCAGGAATAATAACCATGTGTGCTGGCTATACAAATAAACACACATGGGGGCGCCTGGGTGGCTCAGTTGTTAAGCATCTGCCTTCAGCTCAGGTCATGATCCCAGGGTCCTGGGATCGAGCCCCACATGGGGCTCCCTGCTTGGCGGGAAGCCTGCTTCTCCCTCTCCCACTCCCCCTGCTTGTGTTCCCTCTCTCGCTGTGTCTCTCTCTGTCAAATAAATAAATAAATAAAATATTAAAAAAACAAAACAAATAAACAAACACACATGGGTGAACTGAAAAAAAAAAAGACATTGGCTAATGTGTGGTAAGGTCTTTACTATAACCAATGCCAGTATTAATTAAATTGAAAATGAGATAAAAACTCAATTAAAACATACATTTTTTTTAGTTCAGTATCTTTTGGAGGGTGATTTTTTATGTGTTTGAATTACAAATCTACTTGGACCCTGAATAATTTTTTCATCCTAATGAAAGTAATGCATGACTGAGCCTTGAACATACTTGTAGGATTGGGAGGAAGAGAAAAATAAAACATGACTTACTAATAATCTATAGAAAATACATCCTTAATGAACTCAAGCAGTCTCTTATAGACATGATACTGAATGAGTTCTTTTTACCATCACAAGGGGGAACTGCTTGGTGATTAAAATTGTCAGTCTTAAAATCCCCAGCCTCATTTATTTACCTTAAGGTGAGCACAATTACGTGTTACTGGATAAAAGCATGTCCCTGCTGGGGTAGTGTCTCAAGCTCTGTCCGCAAGGTCATGGCAGTTATGAGCTTCTGGGCACACAAAGAGAGATGAGTAATCTGAGGACATGGCATGCTGAGTGTGTTCTTTCTGTTTACTAGGCATTTGGGCCTGGACTTGGTGCCCCGAAAGGACTTTGAAGTAGTGGATTCAGACCAGATTAGTGTCTCAGATCTCTATAAAATGGTAAGAAATCTAACACAGGGTAAGTTTGTTCCTGCACACCTCATTTTTTCTCCTTTATTTTCCCTATTTACATTATGAAACAATATTGCTAAAGTTGTTCCTTTGTCTTTGTCCCATTGTTATGTAAGGGGTCTTCCTTATTCTGATGCTACATACCTCCTTTGCTTTCTAAATGGAATTACTGTGTAAAGCTGTACCATAATATCCAGGGATCATTTATCTATTGGTTTTTGTGGTGAATGGAGCTCCTTCAGCCTGCAGCAGTTACCAAAATTCTGTCTCTCCCCACCTCTTAAAAAGAGAAGGTAGTTGAAGCTGTAAAGAGCCAATTTATTGGTTAATGTAACGATTAAACCTGGAAGTAATGTACCAGTATTTCTAAGAGACCTGATGCATCCTTAGCTGTCTATTGGCAGTTATTTTTTTTAATTTAATTTAATTTTATTATGTTATGTTAGTCACCATACAGTACATCATTAGTTTTTGATGTAGTGTTCCATGATTCATTGTTTTCGTATAACACCCAGTGCTGTTATTAAAATGTTTTGAGTTAATTAATGACCAAGATTACATTTTACAGGCTGAATGAGAAGTAACTAAAAGAAAGGTAAAAAAATTTGAGGTAAAACAAACAAACATCAGAAACCTCGGGTGACTATTAAGCTTAGACAAAGGGACTGGCTAAAACTTTGAGGAGTTATGTATTTGAGAATTATTTTTTGGTGAGAATTACAGGTTTTAGAAAGAATTATAAGTTTTTCTTTAAGAAAAATGTAATTTTTATAGGGAACTTCAAAAATATGAAGTATGTTGCCTGGTCGAGGATCTTTGGAAATTTGCCTAAATAATATACAAGTAACATATCAATTGCTTATGTATATTTGCTAGTGTTCAAAAGCATTTGTGTATAGTTACCCTAACTATGTGATAAGCATGGGATGTAGAGATTAAAGATGAACAAGACTTATCCCTTCCTTTAAGAATATCACCATCTGGAGTATTGGATCTTAAACCTTTCTGGGTCATGAAGATCAGATAGAATTTCTTCCTAGGACAGCGCAAGTATGGTTTTGCATACAAAGTTTTACACTCCATTTTAGGGAATTGACAGTTCCTTCTGATGATTGTCCATGAAGTCTATACATGGCCCCCATGTTTAGAAACTATTCTAGTGGGATCAAATAGACCACAAGCAAGCAATTGCAATATATGTGCTGCATATACACTGATGTTGTTAGAGGGAGTGACTGATTACTTGGGGCTGGAAAAAAATCAATGAAAGCTTCCAGTGGCAATAATACTCAAGGTGAGCCTTGAGGGGTGGACGGGGGTTCACCCAGAGGACAAACAAGGAGAGACATTCCAAAATGGCACAACAGCATAGGAAGTGGTAGTTCCAGGAAACTATAAGGTATTTGGTAACTTTGGCATGTAAGTATGCATTAGTGATCGGGAAAGTAAGGTGCAGAAGGAGGCAAGGGTCAGATCATGAAGAGTTTTGTAAGCCCCAAATTGCACGCCCTCCAACAGTCTGATGTAACCATGGGAGTAACATGATTGGATATAGATATGGGTGTGTTTATTTTTTTTAAGAGAGGGAGAGAGAGAGAGAGAATCTCAAGCAGGTTCCATGTCCAGCATGGAGCCCAATTCGGGGCTCAATCTCACAACCCTGAGATCATGACCTGAGCTAAAATCAGAGTCGGATACATAACTGACAGAGCCACCCAGGTGCCCCCGGATATGGGTTTTAAATGCTGTCTCTGTCTATAGAAAATGTAAAATGCAGAAGACTGGAATCAGGGAGGAAGGAGACCACAGAAGTGGCTCGGGCAATAAATAATGGCTAGACAGCAATAAGAATGAAGAAGAAATGCAGTAGAGAATGTAGATGTTAGTAAATAAAAATCAATTTGATTAATTAGATGTGGAAAGTGAAGGGTGATTGAGAGGTTGAGGCTAAGAACCTCCCTCACAATGGTGGCTTAGAGGATTCTATTTTTGGTGAGGATTTTGCATTTTATTTAAAGCCTACGAAGGTATTTGAGCAGGGGAATCACATGATCTGTCTTACATTTTAAAAGGATCCCTCCGGCTGGTGTGCGCAGAAGGACTGGAGTAGGGCAAGAATGGAAGCAGGGAGCAGTCATTAAAGCAAAAAGATTTTAATTTTCAATATTTGGGCTAGAGTCGGAGCAAAGGATGTAGTAAGAAATTGTTGGATTATGAATGTGTGTTGGAGATAAATCCATTCAGAGTTGTTGATAGATTGATTTGGTATGTGTGTACAAAAAAGAATGTATGTGTGTACATATGATTTGGTATGTGTGTACAAAGAAGACTGACTCCTATGTTTTGATCTTCCCAATTTTGACCTTATAAAAGTAGAATAGGAAACATTTTGGGAGAAGCAGGTTTGGGAATACAGCAGTGGGGATCAATATATTGGTCTGGTTTTTCCTTTCAAGTTTGACATGCCTTTTAAACTGCCAAACTGAGATGTTGGAAGTCTGGACCTCAGAAGTGAAGTTCAGATATAACAATTTTAAAGTCATCAAAGTATATGTGGTATTTAAAGCTGTTGGATGAGATGACCACTCCTTTTCCCCGACCTCCATACAGTGAAACCCAGTGTTCAGTAGATCCTACACAGCACTTCCAAACAGCCAAGCATCAATAAACATTGGAGGAAACCTCCCATAAAAGTTAGAGACCAGAACAAATACATGTGAAAGGAACTTGGAAGAAACAGACAGTCAGTAGAAGAAAATGATGGTTGCTGTCTGCAAAGAGAAATGAGGAAACAACAAGGAGACAGAGTGGAGCAATCTAAGAAGCAATCAAAGGAGCTCTAGAAAATTACAAATGAGATAACAGGGATAAACTTGATACAAAGATTAGAAAATAGGGTGACAGCAACAAAAAATTATCAATAGGAGAGAAATGTTAGAGGTTTGATCCAAGAGGTCCAATATCCAGATAATGGAGTTTCAGAGGAGAGAACAGAGAAAAAGAAAGAAAATTACTGAAGAAATCTTATTAAAAATTTTCCAGGGTGGTGATATCACCAAGATGGTGGAATAGGAGTTTTCCATCCTCTGTCCCCCATGAAGATCAACAATTAGGCACAAATGAAAAATAGCTCTGGGAGAGCTCAGAAGAAAGCTATCACTTAAGAAGCCTCAGTAAGACAGTAGAGCAAAACCTCAGAGTAACTATACAAAAGGGTAGGAAGAACAGTTTTATTTTGCTGCATCATTCCATACCCCAGGATGGCACTGCTCAGCACCAAGAAAGAACTCCTGGCTTAAAAGAGTTCCCCTCTCTAGGAAAAAGGAGAGGAGGAGGAGTAACCAGCTTACCCAGCCCTTCAGGCCACTGTATAAGAGGACCCACTTCAGTTTTACCCCACCCAGAGACTGGCAAAGCTGAGACAACTAGAGATAGGTAGGAACAAGGAAAAGGGCAGGGGCTACCTGTATCAGCCATGCAGCGAGAGTGACCATGGTTCCCACTGGCCTGCTCTGCATAGGATCCCAGCAGCCTTCACTGCCGAGGACTTCAGCTACCCTTATAGATGCTACAAACCCCTGCAGCTTTCATCACTGAGGACCTTGTCATGGACCCCAGCAGACTGCTCACAGAGGACCCCAGCATCTTCCACCTTTGAAGAAACCGGTGGCCAGCGAAGCTGCCACAGAACCCCTGCATATTTTTTCACCAAGTTTTTCACCCCACAGGTATTTGCATTCACAGATTCCAGCCCCCTGAGCACCTCCTGCTCTCTCCCCACCCCTTGCTGGGGCATGAAATATGCAGCAGCCAGCCCCTGCTCTGTGGCTATGCACATGTAACATACCAGCCTAGACTCCCATGGCTGACCCCCATGGTTGTGCATATGTTCATGCCTAGCCCCTGCAGCTGTATACCTGCACACTGCTAGCCTGACTTCTGTCACTGGCCTCCATTGGCGTGCATGCTCCCATGGTGAACTCCTGTAAACACAGGAGTGTATGCCAGCAGCCAAGGCCCCCACCGCTGCTTATGGGTCCATATTTGCCCTTGACACTTGTCAATGGCCTGCATCGATGGACTCACCCAAAGCTAGCCCCTGCAGCTATGCACCTGCATATTGCCAACCCAACTCCTGTCCCAGTCTCCACTGCCTCTACAGCTGCACAAATGCATGCCAATAACCAGGGCCCCTGCAGTTGCTAGTGCATGTGCAATTGGCATCAGCCTCTTCTCCTGGTCCCAGCCCTTAAAATTACCTCTGTGTCTGCAGCTTTCCCCTGACATTTTGCAGGTATCTGCAGCTGAGGGTAATACATACTACCAGCTCTGGCCACCACTGCTGTCTGCCCACATTCCTAGCTGCTGGACTTGGAAGAGCCACTGAGGACCCCAACAACCATTGCAGACACTGTGGACCCTCTGCAGCTCTCCACAAGGATCACATGGTGATGTTGTGGACCTATGTGGCCTAAACCAGTGAGATATACACTCTTGGGCCCAGAGCTGCCACATGTACTTAGCACCCTGCACCGCTAGGCCCAGAGTCACAGCATTCTCTGGCATGTCCCCACCCATTGGTGAAGGTCTTTCCTCTATCTAAGTCAGTCAGTATAGTCTGGAAGAAGTGACTGCTCTTCACATGCACAGACAACTATTCAAGAGTACAGGAATCATGAAAATCAAGGAAACATGATACCACCAAAGGAACACAGTAAACTTTCAGTGACCCTTAAAGAAATGGAAATACACCAATTGCCTGATAAATAATTCAAAATAATTGTTCTAAAGATGCTCAGAGAGCTTATAGCTCAAACAGAAGAACAATTCAACAAAATCAGGTAAATAATATAAGAACAAAATGAAAAGTTCAGCAGAAAGATAGAAAACATAAAAAGTAACCAAATAAATATTGGAGCTGAAGGATACAAACACTGAGGAATTCAATAGAGAGCTTCAAGATCAGAATGGACCAAGCAGGAGAATCAGTGAACTCAAAGACAGATAAATTGAAAAAGAATGAAGAAATCCTGTGGGACTTCTAGGACACCATTTAAAGAATTAATCTACACATTATTAGAGTACCAAAGAAGAGAAGGAGAAAGGGGCAGAAAGCTTATTTAAGGTGATAGTGGCTGAGAACTTTCTAAATCTGGGGAAAGATTTGGATATCCAAATCTTTGGATATCCATGATATTCATAGGTCTCCAAACAATTTCAATCCTCAAAGAGATCTTCTCCAAGACATTACAATAAATCTGTTTAAAAATCAAAGAATCTTGAAAGCAACAAGAAAAAAGAAGCTTGTCACTTACAAGGCACCCCCCATGATGCTATGAGCATATTTCTTAGCAGAAACCTTGCAGGCCAGGAGAAAATGGGATGATATATGTTCAAAGTGCTGAAAGGAAAAAAAAAAAAACAAAAAACCTGCCAGCCAAGAATACTTTACCCAGGAAAGTTGTCCTTCAGAAATAAAGGAGATATAAAGATTTTCCCAGACAAAAGCTGAGGGAGTTCAAAATTACTAGACTGACTTAAAAGAAATGCTGCAAGTTCTTCAAGCTGAAATGAAAAGATGTTTTGTTTTTTGTTTTTTTTTTAATTTTATTATGTTATGTTAGTCACCGTACAATACATCATTAGTTTTTGATGTGGTGATCCACGATCCATTGTTTTCGTATAACACCCAGTGCTCCATGCAGTACGTGCCCTCCTTAATACCCATCACCAGGCTAGCCAATCCTCCCTCCCCCCTCCCCTCTAAAACCCTGTTTGTTTCTCAGAGTCCATAGTCTCTCATGGTTCATCTCTCCCTCCTACCCCCCCCTTCATTTTTCCCTTCCTTCTCCTAATGTCCTCCATGCTATTCCTGATGTTCCACAAATAAGTGAAACCATGTGATAATTGACTTTCTCTGCTTGACTTATTTCACTTAGCATCATCTCCTCCAGTCCCATCTATGTTGATGTAAAAGCTGGGTATTCATCCTTTCTGATGACTGAGTAATATTCCGTTGTATATATGGACCACATCTTCTTTATCCATTCATCTGTTGAAGGGCATCTCGGCTCTTTCCACAGTTTGGCTATTGCAGACATTACTGCTATGAACATTGGGGTGCATATGGCCCTTCTTTTCACTACATCTGTGTCTTTGGGGTAAATACCCAGTAGTGCAATTGCTGGGTCATAGGGTAGCTCTATTTTTAATTTTTGAGGAACCTCCACACTGTTTTCCAAAGTGGCTGTACCAACTTGCATTCCCCCCAACAGTGTAAGAGGGTTCCCCTTTCTCCACAACCTCTCCAACATTTGTTGTTTCTTGCCTTGTCAATTTTTGCCATTCTAACTGGTGTAAGGTGGTATCTCAATGTGGTTTTGATTTGAATTTCCCTAATGGCTAATGATGATGAACATTTTTTCATGTGTCTGTTAGCCATTTGTATGTCTTCTTCAGAGAAGTGTCTTTTCATATCTTCTGCCCATTTTTTGACTTGATTATTTGGTTTTTTGGGTGTTGAGTTTGAGAAGTTCTTTATAGATCTTGGATACCAGCCCTTTATCTGTAGTGTCATTTGCAAATATATTCTCCCATTCTGTGGGTTGCCTCTTTGTTTTGTTGACTGTTTCCTTTGCTGTGCAGAAGCTTTTTATCTTGATGAAGTCCCAAAAGTTCATTTTTGCTTTTGTTTCACTAGCTTTTGGAGATGTATCTTGAAAGAAGTTGCTGTGGCCGATGTCAAAGAGGTTCCTGCCTATGTTCTCCTCTAGGATTTTGATGGATTTCTGTCTCACATTGAGGTCTTTCATCCACTTTGAGTTTATCTTTGTGTATGGTGTAAGAGAGTGGTTGAGTTTCATTCTTCTGCATGTGGCTGTCCAATTTTCCCAGCACCATTTATTGAAGAGACTGTCTTTTTTCCATTGCATGTTTTTTTCCTGCTTTGTCAAAGATTATTTGACCATAGAGTTGAGGGTCCATATCTGGGCTCTCTATTCTGTTCCATTGGTCTGTATGTCTGTTTTTGTGCCACTACCATGCTGTCTTGGTGATCACAGCTTTGTAATATAGCTTGAAATCAGGCAACGTGATGCCCCCAGCTTTGTTTTTCTTTTTCAACATCTCCTTGGTGATTCAGGGTCTTTTCTGATTCCATACAAATTTTAGGATTGTTTGTTCCAGCACTTTGAAAAATGTCATTGGAATTTTGATTGGGATGGCATTAAAGGTATAGATTGCTCTTGGTAGCATAGACATTTTAACAATGTTTATTCTTCCGATCCATGAGCATGGAATATTTTTCCATCTTTTTGTGTCTTCTTCAGTTTCTTTCATGAGTGTTCTGTAGCATTGGATTATTCTGAATTTGACTATATAAGTATATTCTGAATTTGACTATATAAGTATATAGAATACTCCAATGCTGTAATATGGTGTTCTATAACTCTAGTATAAAGGTTAAAGGACAGAAAATTTTGAAGTAACTGTAGCTGACACAAAAACAGACATATAGATCAATGGAACAGAATAGAAAACCCAGAAATGGACCCACAACTATATGGTTAACTAATTTTTGACAAAGCAGGATATCCAATGGAAGAGAGACAGTCTCTTCAACAAATGGTGTTGGGAAAACTGGACTGCAACATGCAGAAGAATGAAACTAGACCACTTTTTTACACCATACACAAATATAAATTCGAAATGGATGAAAGACCTAAATGTGAGACAGGAAACCACTAAAATCCTAGAGGAGAACACAGGCAGAAAGAGATCTTTGAGATCAGTCTTGGCAGCTTCTTACTATACACATCTCTGGAAGCATGGGAAACAGAAGCAGAAATGAACTATTGAGGCTTCATAAAAATAAAAAGTTTCTGCACAGCAAAGGAAACAATCAACAAAACTAAAAGACAGCCTTCAGAATGGGAGAAGATATTTACAAATGACATATCTGATAAAGGGTTAGTATCTAAAATCTATAAAGAACTTATCAAACTCAACACCCAAAATAATGAATAATCCAGTTAAGAAATGGGCAGAAGACATGAACAGACATTTTTCAAAAAAAGACATCCAGATGGTCAACAGATACATGAAAAGATGCTCAACCTCACTCATCATCAGGGAAATATAAATCAAAACTACAGTGAGATATCACCTCACACCAGTCAGAATGGCTAAAATCAACAACACAAGAAAAAACAGGTGTTGGCTAGGATGTATGGAGGAAGGGGAACACTCTTACACTGTTGGTGGGAATGCAAACTGGTACAGCCACCCTGCAAAACAGTATGGAGGTTCCTCAAAAAGTTAAAAATAGAACTACCCTATGACCCAGCAATTGCATTACTATGTATTTACCCAGAGGATACAAAAATACTGATTCAAAGGGGCACATGTGCCCTGAGGTTTATAGCAGTATTATCAAAAATAGCCAAATTATGGAAAGAACCTAAATGTCCATTGACTGATGAATGGATAAATATGTACAATGGAATATTACTCAGCCATGAAAAGGAATAAAGTCTTGCCATTTGCAACAACATGTATGGAGCTAGAGTTTATTGTGTTAAACAAATTAAGTCAGTCAGAGGAAGGCAAATACCAAATGGTTTCATAGTGGAATTTAAGAAAACAAAACAGATGAACATAGGGGAAGAAAAAATAGAGAGGGAGGCAAACCATAAGAGACTCTTAACTATAGAGAAGAAACTGAGGGTTGCTGGAGGGGTGGTGGGTCGGGGATGGGCTAAATGGGTGATGGATATTAAGGAGGGCACTTGTTGTGAGGAGCACTGGGTGTTATATGTAGGTAATGAATCACTAAATTCTACTCCTGAAACCAATATTACACTCTATGTAATATTCTAACTAGAATTTAAATAAAAACTTGAAACATGAAAAAAATAACTATAGCTAGTATAAGTTGCTAATGGATACACAATATAAAAACATATAAATTGGAACATCCAAAACATAAAGGGGGAGGTGTTGAGTAAAAGGGTAGAGATTTTGTATGGGATTGAAGTTAAGTTGTAATTATCCTAAAATAGACTGTTACAGCTATAAGATTTTTATGTAAGCCTCATGTAACCAGAAAGCAAAAACCTACAGTAGATACATGCAAAATAAAGAGAAAGGAATCAAAGCATAAGCATACCACTATGGAAAATCATCAATTCACAGAGAAAGATAGCAAGAGAGGGGGACAGGAATAAAGGAACTACAAAAAGAGCCAGAAAACAAAACTTTTTTTTCCCAGAAAACTGTTTATTTAAATGGCAATAATGAATCCCTCCCTACTGAAATTACTTTAAATATAAATGGATTAAATTCTCAATCAGGGATATAGAGTGGCTAAATAGATTAAGAAATGATCCAAGAATATGTTACGTATAACAGACTTACTTTAGCTTTGAGGACACACATAGGCTGAAAGGAAAGGGATAGAAAAAAGATACCCAAAAGATGGCAGTGGTAGCTATTCTTATATCAGACAAAATAGACTTTCAGTTAAAAGCTGTAATGAGACAAATAAGTGATTATATAATGATGAAAGAGTCAGTTCATTAAGAGCATATGACAGATGTAAACGTATATGCCCCCAACTTCAGAGCACCTAAATATAGAAAGCAAATATTAACAAAACTAAAGGGAGAAATAGACGACAGCACAGTAATAGTAGGGGACGTCAATGCCCCACTTTCAATATTGGATAGATCAGACAGAAAATCAATAAGGACACATTAGACTTGACTTAGGTCCCTATACTTAGGACCTAATGGACCTAACACACATATACAGAATATTCCATCCTAAAGCAGAGTAGGATATACATTCTTCTCAAGTGCACGTGGAACAATCTCCAGGATAGATCAGATGTTAGGCCACAAGATAAGTATTAACAAATTTAAGAAGATTAAAATTATATGAAATATCTTTTCTTATGACAATGATTTGAAACTAGAAATCAATAACAGGAAGAAAGCCAGAAAATTCACAAATATTTGAGAATTAAACACCACACTCCTGAATAACCAGTGGGTCACAGAAGAAATCAAAAGGGAAATTAAAAAAAAAAAAATCTTGAGACAAAAAAATGGAAACACAGCATACTAAAACTTATCAAACATTAAATAAATAAATCAGTTCTAAGAGGAAAGTTTATAGTAATGCCTACATTAAGAAAAATCTCAAATAACTGAACTTTATACCTCAAAGAACTAGAAAAATAACTAAGTCCAAATTTAGCAGAAGGAAGGAGATAAAGATCAGTCCAAATTTAGCAGAAGGAAGGAGATAAAGCTCTGCTAAAAATACAGAAAATGAACAGAAAAAGAATAGAAAAGATCAAGGAAGGAAACTAAGAGTTGGGTTTTTTTTAAAAGATAAACAAAATTGACAAACCTTTAGCTAGACTTGCCAAGGAAAGAACTCAATAAATGAATTTATAGATGAAAGAGGACATTACAACTGATACAACAGAAATATAAATGATCATAAGAGACTAGTGTGAATAATTATATGCCAACAAATTGGACAATCTAGATAGAAACATACAACCTACCAAGACTAAATCGAGAAGAAATAGAAAGGCTGAACAGACTAGTAATAAGTAAGGAGAGTAAATCAGTAATCAAAAACTTCCCAACAAAGAAAAGCTGAGGACCAAATGGCTTCGTGGGTGAATTCTACTGAACATTTAAGAAGAATGAATACCAGTCCTTCTCAAATTCTTCCACAAAATTGAAGAGGAGGGAACATTCACAGACTTATTTTACAAGGCCAGCATTACCCTGATACCAAAAGTCATATAAGGACACTAAACTGAGGGTTACAGAAGCGGGGGGGGGGGGGGTGCGCCTGGGTGGCTCAGTTGGTTAAGCGACTGCCTTCGGCTCGGGTCATGATCCTGGAGTCCTGGGATCAAGTCCCACATCGGGCTCCCTGCTCAGCAGGGAGTCTGCTTCTCCCTCTGACCCTCCTCCCTCTCATGCTCTCTGTCTCTCATTCTCTCTCTCGCAAATAAATAAAATCTTAAAAAAAAAAAAAATTTAAAAGAAGCTGGGGGAATGGGGTAACCAGGTGATGGGTATTAAGGAGGGCATGTGTTGTGATGAGCACTGGGTGTTATACACAACTAATGAATCATTAAACACTACATAAAAAACTAATGATGTACTGTATGTTGGCTAACTGAACATAATAAAAAAAAACAAGAAAAGAAATCTACAGACCAATATCTCTGATGAATAGAGATGCAAAAATTCTCAACAAAATACTAGCAAATCAAATTCAGCAGCTCATTAATAGGATCATACACCATGAACAAGTGGGATTTATTTCTGGAATTCAAGGATTGTTTGGCGTAAAGGTGATATACCACATTAATGGAATGATACATTGAAATCATATGATAATCTCAGTAGATGCAGAAAAAGCACTTGACAGAATTCAACATGCTTTCATGAAAAAAACTCTCAACAAAATGGAGTGCCTAGGTGGCGCAGTTGGTTGAGTGCCCAACTCTTGGTTTCAGCTCCAGTTGTGATCTTGGGGTCATGAGATCAAGCCCCAACTTGGGCTCCATGCTCAGCACAGAGTTTACTTGGGACTCTCATTCCCTTTTCCTCTGCCCCTCACCACCATATCTCTAAAATAAATAAATCTTTTTTTAAAAAAAAAGCTCTCAACAAAATGGACATAGAAGCAACATACCTCAACATGATAAAGACCATACATGACAAGCCCACAGCAGACATCATGCTCAACAGTGAAAGGTTGAAAGCTTTTCCTCTAACATCAAAACCAGACAAGGGTTCCTAATCTCACCATTCCTTTTCAACACAGTATTAGACGTTTTAGCCAGAGTGATTAGGCAAGAAAAAAAAGAAAGGACATCCAAACTGGTAAGGGAGAAGTAAAATTGTTTCTATTTGCATATGACATTACCTTATATATAGAAAATCCTCAAGCTTCTCCCCCCAAACTGCCAATAAATTCAGTAAAGTTTCAGAATACAGAATCAACACACAAGTTAATTGCAAAAGTCAGAATACACTAACAATGAACTATCTGAAAAAGAAATAAAGAAAACAATCCCGTTAACAATAGCATCAAAAACAATAAAATACTTGGAAATAATTTAATCAAGGAAGTAAAAGATCTATACACTAAAAATTATAAGACATTGATGAAAGAAATTAAAGAAGACACAAGTAAATGGAAAGATAATCCCATGTTTTTTAATTGGAAGAATTAATATTCTTAAAATGTCCATGCTGCATAAAACCATGTATAGATTCAATACAATCCTTATTAAAATGCCAGTGGGATTTTCCAGAAATAGAAAAAACAATCCTAAAATTCAAATGGAACTACAATATACCTTGTATAGCCAAGTAATCTTGAGAAAGAACAAAGTTGGAGGTATCACACTTTCTGATTTCAAACTATATTATAAATTTATAGTAATCAAAACAGTGTGGGAAAAAAACCAAAAAACAGAACAGTGTGGTACTGGCATAAAAATAGGTGCACAGACCAATGGAAGAGAATTGAGACCCCAGAAGTAAACCCACATATATATGGTGAACTAATATTTGACAAGGGAGCCAATAATATTCAATGGGGAAAGGAGAGTCTCTTCAGTAAATGTTGGGAAAACAGGATATTCACATGCAGAAGAATGAAATTGTACCTCTGTCTTACAACCACTCACAAAAATTAACTCTAAATGGATTAAATATTAGACCTGAAACTGTTATCTCCCAGAAGAAAACAGAGCAAAGCTGCTTGACATTGGTGTTGGTGATTTTTTTTTTAATATGACAACAAAAGCACAACAGCAAAAGTGAAAATCAACAAGTGAGACAACATTAAAACAAAATAGCTTCTGTACAGCAAAAGAAACAACAAAATGAAAAATCAGCCTACAGAATAGAAGAAAATATTCACAAACTATATAGGTGACAAAGAATTCATATCCAAAATATGTAAGGAACTCCTAAAGTTCAAGAGCAAAAAAACCAAATAATTTGAGTTTTAAAATGTGCAAAGGATCTGACTTTTTTCCAAAGAAGAGACAAAAATTCATGAAAAGGTATTCAGTATCACCAGTCATTAAGGACGTGCAAATCAAAACCACAGTGAAATATTACCTCACACCTGTTAGAATACCTGTCATCAGAAAGACAAGAGGTACAAACTTCCAGTTATAAAATAAATAATTCATGGAGTGGAAAGTACAGCATAGGGAGTATAGTCAATAATATTGTAATAACATCGAATGGTGACAGATGATGACTACACTTAACTGTGGTGAACATTGAATAATGTATAGTATTGTTGAATCAGTGTTGTACACCTGAAACTAATATAACATTGTATGTCAATTATATTTCAATAATCAAAAAATAAAAGAGAAATAGAGTTTTTTGTATAGTATTGTTGAGTCAGTGTTGTACACCTGAAACTAATATTAAACGTTGTATGTCAATTATATTTCAATAATCAAAAAATAAAAGAGATAGAGTTTTAAAAAGATGAGATAAATAGTGGCAAGGATGTATAGAAAAGAGAACTCTTGGGGCACCTGGGTGGCTGAGTCAGTTGAGCGGCCCACTCATGATTTCTGCTCAGGTCATGATCTCAGGGTCGTGAGATTGAGCCCTGCGTCGTCAGGCTCCACGCTCAATGGGGAGTCTACTTGAGAGTCCCTCCCTCTGCCCTTCCCCTCACTTGTGCTCGCTTGCTCTCTCTCTAAAATAAATAAATGAATTAAAAAAAAAAGAGAGAGAACTCTTGTGTGCTGTTGTTGGAAATATAAATTTGTACAGTCACTATAAAAAACAGAATGGAGATTCCTCAAAAAAAAAAAATATATATATAGAAAATAGAACTACCATATGATCCAGCAATTCCACTTCTGGGTATATATCCAAAGGATTTGAAATCAGGATCTCAAAGAGATAGCTATACTTCCTCTTTCATTGCAGTATTATTCACAATAGCCAAGACATAGAAACAACCTAAGTGTCCATTGATGAATGAATGGAAAATAAAATACAGTATATATACAATGGAATATTAATCATCCATAATAAAGACGGAAATCCTGCCATTTGTGAAAACATAAACCTTGAAAGCATTATACTAAGTGAAATAAGTCAGAGAATGACAGATACTTTATGATCTCATTTATATGTGAAATCTAAAAAAGCTGAACTCATAAAAACAAAGAGTAGATTGGTGGTTGCCAGGAGCTGGGGAGTAGGGGAAATGAGGCGATATTTGTCAAAGGGTACAGACTTTCAGTTGTAAGAGGACTAAGTTTTGGGGATCTAATGTGGGAAGCATGGTGACTGTAGTTAACAGTAGTGTGATTTGTACTTGAAAGTTGTTAAAAGAGTAGATCTTAAACATTCTCACCATGCCAACAACAAAAAGGTAATTATGATAAACGAAGGATGTGTTAACTAACCTTACTGTGGTACTCATTTTGCAATATTATATGTGTATCAAATCATCATGTTGTGCACCTTAGACTTACATAATGTTAAATGTCAATTATATCTCAATAAAGCTGGAAAAAAACTTTTCCAGAACATAGATATGAGTGTCCAGATTTAAAGGGCCTAACAAGTATTTAGCACTTAATTATGAAACTTTAGCTCACTAAAGCTGAACGCCTCCTGCAAGAAAAATAGGTCACCTATAAGGATTTGTCGTAAGAATAGCATTTGTCTTCTTAATAGCAACATTGAAAACTAGAAAATAGTGAAATATTGCCTTTAAAATTCTGAGAGAAGGTAAAATTTGACCTAGAATTCTATTTTTATTCAGCCACATTATCAATCAAATGGGAAAGTAGCCTAAAAAAAATTCTGGTCACTCAAATTTTCAAAACAAACAAAAAGTCTTCTCAACCCCTTTTCAGGAAACTACTGAAGGATAAATTATTTCTTTAAAATGAGGGAGTAGGGGCACCTGGGTGGCTCAGTCGTTAAGGGTCTGCCTTCGGCTCAGGTCATGATCCCAGAGTCCTGGGATCGAGCCCCGCATCGGGCTCCGTGGGAAGCCTGCTTCTCCCTCTCTCACTCCCCCTGCTTGTGTTCCCTCTCTCGCTGTGTCTCTCTCTGTCAAATAAATAAATAAAATCTTTAAAAAAATAAATAAAATGAGGGAGTAAACCAAAAGAGGCTATTATGTGCCATCCAGGAAAGGGATTCTGACTCAAAGGAGAGGTGCAAAGAATTAGGGTTACCATTGGAGGGAGATTCCAGGATGACAGTCATGCAATAGGCCTGGAGAGTAATTGGTTCCGGTGAAAGCAGAAGGGCAGCCAGGAAACCTCTCCAGGAGAAAAATTACTTCAGAGGATATTTGGTAGCTTTACCACATGGAGAATGTTTTTAAAAGGTATTTTTTAAAAAGGTATTTTATAGAGCTGTAGGAGGGCATAAGAGAAGACCCTATAATTTAAATAAAACTAAGATTCCTGAAACAAAAGCAGAATGTAGTAGAAGAAAGGAAATGTAATTGAAGTATACTATTTGGCCCAACAGTAAACAATATTTAAAAGTTACAGTCTTATAAACAAGTTTTAACCAAAACTTGTGAGATATTAGGAAGATAGATGAAGGGAAATGGATATAAACAGATGTGAAAATCCTCAGCTGCCATTATAAGAAGCCAATAGATGAATCTAAAACTGCATAAGAAGAGAGCAATATAAATGTGACATTTAGAAATATTTGATAAATTTTAGAGAAAAATTATAAAGAGTTGAAAGTACTAATCTCTAGGAAATAGTACAGCATGAATAGAGGACTGATAATTTTATTGCAAGACTCTTATCGTTATTTAACTTTTAATACTATGTGCTTATATTACTTTTAATACATTTAAATGTTAATTTTAAAATGTTGACTTCTCAAAAGGCCAAAGAAAGTTTCAAGCCCCTTTTTATTTTTCTCATTTCCTGCTGTCTTTTATCTCATGTATTTGCTTTTAGATAGAAAGAACTAGATAGGGTGAAGAAAAACCATTTGAAACCAACCTTTTGAAAGTCCATAAATTTATTGAAAACCACTTATTTTTATGTTAAATTGCATATGGTAAATGCACAGTGTTTGGGTTAAATCTTAAATTTATCAACAAGTTTCAAAGGAATAACCTTTTGGAACCTTTTTGTATTAACACTTAAATCTATTACTGCAGATTATAAAGACTCCATGTGAAACTTTCTGATTTTAATACTCTTTGTCACTCATTTTACAAGAAAACCTATATGAATAGGATCATACCTTAAGCTTACATTTAGAGCATTTTGTTTTTCCTAAAAAGCAAAAAACAAACCAAAAAAACCCACAAACCAATCCCCTGTGCAAGTGTTGAATGGTAATAATTGATAAAAATCTTCTTTAAATGCACAAATGGATTTTCTCTTCTATATGACAAGAACCAGAGGAAGCCTCTAATGCTCCTCAGTTCTTGCTTCTGCATAACATGTCCAAACCCACTTTCAGCAACAGAGAATTGGTGCTGTCCAAACTAGAAAGCATTTCAAAGGGCAACAACAAAGTATTTATGTTAATTTTAATTAGCTATGCCTCTTTGGGGAACGTAGGCACTTGAAGATTATATAAGAGCTTCTAAATTGTGGGAAGATCTAACAGAGCACTCACATTATAACCTCCTGTTATGTTATTATCTTTCTACATTAGCATGTATTGGGAACAGTGTTAGTCTGTTATCTTCTAGTGCTATTTAATATTTTTATTAGATCACTGTTTGTACTTTCATTTCTGGACTTAAATCAATTGATTGGATTATTTACTAACAATGAAGCATCATTTTATTAGTGATCCTGACTAGATATGTCATATTTCCTTGTAAGACCCACAATACTTAACACAATTCTGAACATATATAGTAGGCAATTAAATGTGTTATTCAGTTGAATATAATGTTTAAAGTTGCAGAGTTTTTTTCCATATTGGTAAACTTTTGTAGATTAAATGAACCATAGACTTAAAAGGGATGAAAACGCCTTCTGTATGGGGGAAATTTAGCAGTACAGTAATGTAGTACATACATTTTTTTAATGAGAAAGGAGAATTTATTCCAAACATAAAGGATACAAAAGCAATTGTAACAGTATATTTTGTTTAATTATCTGGTAATAAATGAGAAAATTGGATAAAATAAAAAAGTTTTCCTAGGAAAAGGTAAATTACCAGTATTAACAGAAATACAGATTTAAAAGCAAGAAGTGTTAGTATTTGGCTGGCCAGACAGATAGGCAGACAGACATCTGGCCAGCCAAATATTTTATATATACTCACAAAGGTCTTTGAATACTGGGAAGTTTATAACCAGGAGACAAATTACTGAATGATTAGGTAATCACATCTTCAGCTCTAATATATTAGGCCATATTTTTTTCCACAATGATTATATATACTCCCACTAGTAATGTCCATGCAATTCTTAATTAATTTATATTTGATGTACATTGTACATTGCCTGATGTATTTAGGATATAAAGACGATTAAGATAGGGTTTTTTGCTCCCTGGGAGGGCAGTCTAGAGTTGGGTCGCAAACATGGAGACAGTACATTATAGCTCTAGTACAGGTGGTGATGGATCTGAAAAGGGACGTATCAGCTGGCCAGCTGAATGCTGCCTGGTAACAGGGAAGTGGTTTTTCCTTATAATGCCATAAAAGATGTTCCAGAATGCCAGTTTTGATGCCTTTCTCTGGCCACCCATGCGGTGCACTTTTAGACTGGTTTGAAACTTCTCCTCAAATTTGATGCTTCTGAAATTTAAAATGACATTTGTTATTGTCAACAGGGATGTTTTACACTGAAATTAGTTGTAAACTCCTACATATAGTTATAATTGAGCATTTATGTTTAAGATTGGTAGTCATTTTTAAGAGTTAATCAGTAAATCCACTTGAGAAGAATGACTTAGTGCAGCCCCTGAAAGTAAAATAAAACAATGGAAAACATTTTAGGCCAATAACCTTCCCAGTAGGATATGGGTCAGTAAACCATAGAAAACTTGATTTTTTTTGAAAACCTGATTTTTTAAAAGCTTTTTTGTATATGATGGGTCTTTTTGTACATATACATTCTGTGTGATGATTTTCCAAGCTGGTGGAGGCCTATTTTATTATATTTAATATATATCATGGGAACATATAGTCCCATGAATGGACATTAGTAGTCAATAATAATTAGCTAATATAGCTAATAATACACATGAATATTTAATAATTAACAAATACAGCTAGTAAGATACATTTAAATTAATATTTAATTGTATTCAGTTTTCCAAATACACACATTTAACCCTAAATAAAATTAAGGAGGGAATGTGATGTGATGAGCACTGGGTGTTATATGCAACTAATGAATCATTGAACCCTATACCGAAAAGTAATGATGTACTATATGTTGGCTAATTGAATTTAAATTTTAAAAACTTGTTTACCCATTTTTCTATTGACGGACATTTATGTTATTTTTACTTTGGGGCTTTTACAAATAAAACTATTATGAAAATTGTGTACAAGAAAAAAAAGAAAAAAGAAATGAAACCATTCTACCGAGCAACCATCCTTCCTACCCATGTGATGTAGAATAGTTCACCAAATGAGTGCTGTCTCACATGTCTACGGCCCAAAGAGAGCAGATAGAAACTCTCCTTGTTGAGTTTACCAACACCAGGTACTGAATTGTTGTGAACCCACAATTCTTCCTGGCCAGGGTTTCCTTCTAAATGTGACTGACTTTTCTATAGTAACTACTTATAAAGAAGAATACCAATAATAATAAAATAGGAATGATCAGCCACTTACAATATGATAGATACTGTGGCAGGTTAATCTGCACAAAACCCTATGATGTTGAGTTCAGTCCAAAATGTTATCCTTACTTTATAGATGAGCAAACACAAATGTGAGTCAAGATTTAAAACCAAGTGTCCTGACTTCTACACTTAGGTCCCTAACTAATGTATCATGCTGCTTCCCATTATGTCATTTAAGCCTCACAATAACTCTGTGAGGAAGACAATAAAAGCTTTTATGTCAGTTTTACAGTCAAGGAAAATGTCTCTTGGAGAGACTAAACAATTTATCTGATTTCACAACTCATTTGCATGATAGCTAGAATTAGAATCTGCTTCTTCTAACATCAGCCAGCAGCAAAGGAACAGCATGTTTGGGAGGGGCCCGTTTGGGACTCCAGTGTAGAGAGCCTAAAGAAGCTGGATCTTGGAGGAGGAGCAAGATGGCAGAAGAGTAGGAGACCAAAATATCGTCTGGTCCCAGGAATTCAGCTAGATAGGTATCAAACCATTCTGAACACCTACAAACTCAACAGGAGATACAAGAAAAGAATAGCAGCAACTCTATGAACAGAAAAGCGACCACTTTCTTGGAAGGCAGGATGTGCGGAGAAGTGAATTTGAGGTGATATTTGGGAAGATAGACGGGGGTGGGGGAGGGGAAGGAGCCTCCGTCAGCCGGCTACTGGCAAGTAATAGAGCAGCGAAGCACAAAATTGGAACTTTTAGAAGTCTGTTCTGCTAAGTGACGTCGCTCCAGTGGCTAAGTGGGGGGGTGGAACCCTCTCTGGGACAGTGTGGTCTCAGGACCCTCAGGGTCACAGAAAGACCGGGGGTGCCTGAGTGTGGCAGAGCTCCCAGGTATCGGAGCAGGGAAGCAGGCTGCAAAGACGGAGCTGAGGAGTGGGCTCTCAGCTTGGGGTTGCCATAAACTATGATCCGTGGCACAGTCGGGCCACTGCTCTTTGAGCAGGGACCCAACAAGTGGCAGATCTGGGGAGACTACACTTCCTCCCTGGGGAGGAGAGGCAAGGGAGCCCACCGCAGGAATCCGCTGGGTTTGGAGACCACACGGGGTCATGTGCCAGAGATAGAAATGCTTGGTCACAGGCCAGGTGAGCACGGAGTGTGGCCAGAGACCAAGGAGACAGAAGTGTTTGACTGCTTTTCTCTGTGGGGTCACTGAGGAGTGGGGCCCTGAATTCTTGGCTCTTCCACGGCCGGAGATTTAGAGGCCGCCATTTTCATTCTGGTCCTCCAGAGCTATACAGAGAGCTTTCAGGGAACAAAAGCTACTGAGGGCAAACCCGAGCAGATTACTTAGCCTGGCCCCTGGCAACGGTGGTGCAGTTCCGCCCAAGGCAAAGACATTTGAAGGTCACTCCAACAGGCCCCTCCCCCAGAAGATCAGCAAGAACATCCAGTCAAGACCAAGTTTACCGATCAGTCAATGAGAACTGCAGAACTCCAGCGCTAGGGGTATACAGCACATAGAATTCATGGCTTTATTTCCCAGATTCTTTAGTCTTTCAAAGTTAATTTTTAAAATTTTCTTTTTCTATTTTCTTTTTGAATTTTTCTTTTTCCCTTTTTCAACCAACATCTTATCAATTCCTTTTTTTTTTTTAAGAATTTATTTATTTATTTGACAGAGAGACACAGCAAGAGAAGGAACACAAGCAGGGGGAGTGGGAGAGGGAGAAGCAGGCTTCCCACAGAGCAGGGAGCCCGATGTGGGGCTCGATCCCAGGACACCAGGATCATGACCTGAGCTGAAGGGAGACGCCCAATGACTGAGCCACCCAGGCGCCCCTTATCAATTCCTTTTTTAAAAATCTTTTTTAAATTCATTTCTAGAGTCATATTCTATCCCTTCATTGTAGTTAACCTTATTTTTTGTGTATATATATATATGTTTTTCTCTCTTTAAAATTTTGGGATACAATTTCTTCTAACAGACCAAAATATACTCTAAATCTCTAGTGTATGGCTTTGTTTTAGTCTCCCGCCTGATCACATTCTCTCCTTTTTTTTTTTTTAATTTTTCTTCTTTCTTTCTTCAACCAACTTCTTACCAATTCCTTTTTTAAAGTCTTTTTAAATTTTCATCTTTACAGTCATATTCCATCCCTTCATCATATTTACCCTTATTTTTGTATATATATAAGTCTTTCTTTAAAATTTTGGGAGGCAGTTTCTTCTAACAGACCAAAATACACCCAAAATCTAGTGTGTGGCTCTGTTCTATTCACCAGCCTCATCATATTCTTTTTCTTTTTCCCCCTTTATTTCCCCCCTGGTTTTGGGGCCCTTCTGATTTGTTTAGTGTATTTTTTTCTGGGGTCATTGTTACCCTTTTAGCATTTTGTTCTCTCATTTATCTATTTCTCTCTGGACAAAATGACAAGATGGAAGAACTCCCCTGAAAAAAAAAGAGCAAGAGGCAGTACCAACTGCCAGGGACCTAATCAATACGGACATTAGTAAGATGTCGGAACTAGAGTTCAGAATGACGATTATAAAGATACTAGCTGGGCTTGAAAAAAGCATAGAAGATACTAGAGAATCCCTTTCTGGAGAAAGAAAAGAACTAAAATCTAATCAAGTCGAAATCAAAAAGGCTATTAATGAGGTGCAATCAAAAATGAAGACTCTAACTGCTAGGATAAATGAGGCAGAGGAGAGAATTAGTGATATAGAAGACCAAATGATGGAGAATAAAGAAGCTGAGAAAAAGAGAGATGAACAACTACTGGATCACGAGGGCAGAATTCGAGAGATAAGTGATACCATAAGACGAAACAATATTAGGATAATTGGGATCCCAGAAGAAGAGAGAGCGGGGCAGAAGGTATGTTAGAGCAAATTATAGCAGAGAACTTCCCAATTTGGGGAAGGAAACAGGCATCAAAATCCAGAAGGCACAGAGAATCCCCCTCAAAATCAATAAAAATAGGTCAACACCCCGACATCTAATAGTAAAACTTACGAGTCTCAGAGACAAAGAGAAAATCCTGAAAGCAGCTCAGGATAAGAGATCCATAACCTACAATGGTAGAAACATTAGATTGGCAACAGACCTATCCACAGAGATCTGGCAGGACAGAAAGGACTGGCATGATATATTCAGAGCACTAAATGAGAAAAATATGCAGCCAAGAATACTATAGCCAGGTAGGCTGTCACTGAAAATAGAAGGAGAGATAAAAAGCTTCCAGGACAAATACAAACTAAAAGAATTTGCAAACACCAGACCATCCCTACAAGAAATACTGAAAGGGGTCCTCTAAGCAAAGAGAGAGCCTAAAAGTAACATGGACCGGAAAGGAACAGAGACAATATACAGTAACAGTCACCTTACAGGCAATACACTAGCACTAAATTCATCTTCCAATAGTTACCCTGAATGTAAATGGGCTAAATGCCCCAATCAAAAGACACAGGGTATCAGATTGGATAAAAAAACAAGACCCATCAATATGCTGTCTTCAAGAGACTCGTTTTAGACCCAAAGACACCTCCAGATTGAAAGTGAGGGGTGGAAAATCATTTACCATGCTAATGGACACCAGAAGAAAGTTGGGGTGGCAATCCTTATATCAGACCAATTAGATTTTAAGCCAAAGACTATAATAAGAGATGAGGGAAGGACACTATATCCTACTTAAAGGGTCAATCTAACAATTATAAATATCTATGCCCCTAACATGGGAGCTGCCAATTATATAAGCCTATTAATAACAAAAGCAAAGAAACACATCAACAACAATACAATAATAGTGGGGGACTTTAACACCCCCCTCACTGAAATGGACAGATCATCTAAGCAAAAGATCAACAAGGAAAAAAGACTTTAAATGACACACTGGACCAAATGGACTTCACAGATATATTCAGAACATTTCATCCCAAAGCAACAGAATACACATTCTTCTCTAGTGCCCATGGAACATTCTCCAGAATACATCACATCCTAGGTCACAAATCAGATCTCAACCGGTACCAAAGGATTGGGATCATTCCCTGCATATTTTTGGACCACAATGCTTTGAAACTAGAACTCAATCACACGAGGAAAGTCGGAAAGAACTCAAATACATGGAGGCTAAAGAGCATCCTACTAAAGAATGAGTGGGTCAACCAGGAAATTAAAGAAGAATTTTAAAAATTCATGGAAACAAATGAAAATGAAAACACAACTGTTCAAAATCTTTGGGATGCAGCAAAGGCGGTCCTAAGAGGAAAGTATATAGCAATACAAGCCTTTCTCAAGAAACAAGAAAGTTCTCAAATACACAACCTAACCCTACACCTAAAGGAGCTGGAGAAAGAACAGCAAATAAAGCCTAAACCCAGCAGGAGAAGAGAAATAATAAAGATCAGAGCAGAAATCAATGAAATAGAAACCAAAAGAACAGTAGAACAGATCAATGAAACTAGAAGCAAGTTCTTGGAAAGAATTAATAAGATTGATAAAGCCCTGGCCAGACTTATCAAAAAGAAAAGAGAAAGGACCCAAATAAATAAAATCAAGAGTGAAAGAGGAGAGATCACAGCCAACACCAAAGAAATACAAACAGTTATAAGAACATATTATGAGGAACTATATGCCAGCATATTAGACAATCTGGGAGAAATGGATGCATTCCTAGAGAAGTATAAACTACCAAAACTGAACCAGGAAGAAATAGAAACCCTGAACAGACCCATAACCAGCAAGGAAATTGAAGCAGTAATCAAAAATCTCCCAAGAAACAAGAGCCCTGGGCCAGGTGGCTTCCCAGGGGAATTCTACCAAACATTTAAAGAAGAATTAATACTTATTCTTCTGAAACTGTTCCAAAAAATAGAAATGGAAGGAAAACTTCCAAACTCATTTTATGAGGCCACCATTACCTTGATCCCAAAACCAGACGAAGACCCCATCAAAAAGGAGAATTACAGACCAATATCCCTGATGGACATGGATGCAAAAATTCTGACCAAAATACTAGCCAATAGGATCCAACAGTACATTAAAAGGATTATTCACCACGACCAAGTGGGATGTATTCCTGGGCTGCAAGGTTGGTTCAACATCCGCAAATCAATCAATGTGATACAATACATTAATAAAAGAAAGAACAAGACCCATAGGATCCTCTCAATAGATGCAGAAAAAGGTATTTGACAAAGTGCAGCATCCTTTCTTTTTTTTTAATTTTATTTTATTATGTTATGTTAATCACCATACATCACATCATTAGTTTTTGATGTAGTGTTACATGATTCATTGTTTGCGTATAACACCCAGTTCTCCATTCAATACGTGAAGCATCCTTTCTTGATTAAAACTCTTCACATTCCAACTCATGTAAGGTGGTATCTCAGTGTGGTTTTGATTTGAATTTCCCTGATGGCTGATGATGATGAACATTTTTTCATGTGTCTGTTAGCCATTTGTATGTCTTCTTTGGAGAAGCGTCTGTTCATGTCTTCTGCCCATTTCTTGACTGGATTATTTGATTTTGGGTGTTGAGTTTGAGAAGTTCTTTATAGATCTTGGATACCAGCCCTTTATCTGTAGTGTCATTTGCAAATATCTTCTCCCATTCTGTGGGTTGCCTCTTTGTTTTGTTGACTGTTTCCTTTGCTGTGCAGAAGCTTTTATCTTGATGAAGTCCCAAAAGTTCATTTTTGCTTTTGTTTCATTAGCCTTTGGAGATGTATCTTGAAAGAAGTTGCTGTGGGCGATGTCAAAGAGGTTACTGCCTATGTTCTCCTCTAGGATTCAGTTAGAATGCCAAAAATTGACAAGGCAAGAAACAACAAATGTTGGAGAGGTTATGGAGAAAGGGGAACCCTCTTACACTGTTGGTGGGAATGCAAGTTGGTACAGCCACTTTGGAAAACAGTATGGAGGTTCCTCAAAAGATTAAAAATAGAGGGGCACTTGGGTGGCTCAGTCGTTAAGCATCTGCCTTCAGCTCAGGTCATGATCCCAGGGTCCTGGGATTGAGCCCTGCATCGGGCTCCCTGCTCAGCAGGGAGCCTGCTTCTCCCTCTGCCCCTCCCCCTGCTTGTGCGCACTCTTTCTGTTTCTCTCTCTGTCTCTCATATAAATAAATAAAATTTTTTTAAAAATTAAAAAAAAAAGATTAAAAATAGAGCCACCCTATGACCCAGCAATTGCACTACTGGGTATTTACCCCAAAGACACAGATGTTAGTGAAAAGAAGGGCCATATGCACCCCAATGTTCATAGCAGCAATGTCCGTAATAGCCAAACTGTGGAAAGAGCTGACATACCCTTCAACAGATGAATGGATAAAGAAGATGTGGTCCATATATATACAATGGAATATTACTTGGCCATCAGAAAGGATGAATACCCAACTTTTACATCAACATGGTTGGGACTGGAGGAGATGATGCTAAGTGAAATAAGTCAAGCAGAGAAAGTCAATTATCATATGGTTTCACTTATCTGTGGAACATAAAGAATAGCATGGAGGACATTAGGAGAAGGTACGGAAAAATGAAGGGGGGGAAATCGGAGAAGGAGAGAGTCTCCATGAGAGACTACGGACTCTGAGAAACAAACTGAGGGTTTTAGAGAGGAGAGGGGTGGAGGGATGGGTTAGCCTGGTGATGGATATTAAGGAGGGCACTACTGCATGGAGCACTGGGTGTTATATGAAAACAATGAATCATGGATCACTACATCAAAACTAATGATGTATTGTATGGTGACAAACATAACATAATAAAATAAATTTTAAAAAATGGGCAGATGCCATGAACAGACATTTCTGCAAAGAAGACTTCCAAATGGCCAACAGACAAATGAAAAAGTGTTCAGCATCACTCAACATCAGGGAAATCCAAATCAAAACCTCAATGAGATACCACCGCACACCAGTCAGAATGCCTAAAATTAACAAGTCAGGAAATGAAAGATTTGGCGAGGATGCGGAGAAAGGGGAACCCTCCTACACTGTTGGTGGGAAGGCAAGCTGGTATAACCACTCTGGAAAACAGTATGGAGGTTCCTCAGAAAGTTGAAAATAGAGCTACCCTACAGCCCAGCAATTGCACTACTGGGTATTTACCCCAAAGATACAAATGTAGTGATCTGAAGGGGTACGTGCACCCCAATGTTTATAGCAGCAATGTCCACAATAGCCAAACTATGGGAAGAGCCAAGATGTCCATCGACAGATGAATGGATAAAGAAGATGTGGTATATATATATATATATATATGTATACACACATACATACACACACACACACACACACACACACACACACACACAAAATGGAATATTATACAACCATCAAAAATGAAATCTTGGGGCGCCTGGGTAGCTCAGTCTTTAAGTGTCTGCCGTCGGCTCAGGTCATGATCCTGGCGTCCTAGGATCGAGCCCCGCATCGGGCTCCCTGCTCGGTGGGAAGCCTGCTTCTCCCTCTCCCACTCCCCCTGCTTATGTTCCCTCTCTCTCTGTCTCTCTCTCTGTCAAAAAATAAAAAAAAAATAAAAAGGAATGCAAAATATCTAATATTGTTAAAAAAAAAAATCTTGTCATTTGCAAGATGGCTAGAGGGTATTATGCTAAGCAAAATAAGTCAATCAGAGAAAGACAAGTATCATATGATCTCACTGATATGAGGAATTTAAGAAACAAGACAGAAGATCATAGGGGAAGGGAGGAAAAAATGAAACAAGATGAAACCAGAGAGGGAGACAAACCATAAAAGACTCTTACTAATCTCAGGAAACAAACTGAGGATTGCTGGAGTGGTGGGGGGTGGGAGGGATAGGGTGGCTGGGTGTTGGACATTGGGGAGGGTATGTGCTATGGTGAATGCTGTGAATTTTGTAAGACTGATGGATCACAGACCTGTACCTCTGAAACAAATAATACATTATATGTTAAAAAAAAAAAAAAAAGATAGTAGGAAGGGAAAAATGAAGGGTGGGAAATCGGAGGGGAGGATGAGCCATGAAAGACTATGGACTCTGAGAAACAAACTGAGGGTTTTAGAGGGGAGGGGTGGGGGGGGAGAGTTAGCCCAGTGATGGGTATTAAGGAGGGCATGTATTGCATGGATCACTGGGAGTTATATGCAAACAATGAATCATGGAACAGTACATCAAAAGCTAATGATGTAGGGCGCCTGAGTGGCTCAGATGATTAAGCATCTGCCTTTGGCTCAGGTCATGATCCCAGTGTTCTGGGATCAAGCCCCACATCGGGCTCCTGGCTCAGCAGGGAACCTGCTTCTCCCTCTGCCTCTCTCCCTGCTCATGCCCCCTCTCTCGCTCTTTGTGTGTGTGTGTCTCGAGTGAATAAATAAAATCTTCTAAAAATTTTTTTAAAAAACTAATGATGTAATGTATGGTGACTAACTATAAAATAAAATTTAAAAATAAATTAAAAAAAAAAAAAGAAACTGGCTCTTACAGCTAGGTATGTGGTAGAGGGCATGGAGAGGACAGTGCCAAAGCACAAATCCAGTAGCAAGCACCTGTGACTTGGCTGGTATTTTGGGCTGGAGAGGCTTGGGTTTGAATCCAGACTTTGCCACCTTCTTGCTCTATGATCTTCAACACATCACTTTCTTTTTTTTTTTTTTAAAGATTTTATTTATTTATTTGACAGAGAGAGACACAGCGAGAGAGGGAACACAAGCAGGGGGAGTGGGAGAGGGAGAAGCAGGCTTCCCGCTGAGCAGGGAGCCCGATGCGGGGCTCGATCCCAGGACCCTGGGATCATGACCTGAACCGAAGGCAGACGCTTAACGACTGAGCCACCCAGGCGCCCCATCAACACATCACTTTCTTACACCAAACTTTAGTTGCCTCCATCAAGTACAAATAGCATTGTTCTAAAAAGGTTATCAGAATTAAGTGAGAACATATATGTAAAAGACTGCAGAACGCTTAACATATGGAGGGTGCTTAATAAAAGTTAGTTTCCTTCCCAGATGAGTGAATTTTTCTTTCTTTCCACAGCACTTATCCAGCCGGCAGAGTGTCCAGCAAAGCACATCCCAGGTAAGCAGCTTAAGTAGGCCTCCCAGTCTTTTCCCACAGCACTTTTAAGAGATCACAGCGTGGGGATGCAACAGGCAATGATAGCCATCACAGACATCTTGATCTTGTGATGCCTTTCATCTAAATAGCCCTGACCTCCGAGCAGATATGGCCAGTCTCCCCTCACTCCTCTGTGCAAATTTACATAAGCACAATTGAAATAACGTAGACTGGGAGACTAAAATGAATCTGTCTGGGAGAAAGTAAAAGTGTCATTTAGAATGGTATCTATTACCATCTAACATTGTAAATCAAGTGCATCAGGGTTTCAGCATCTCCAAGCAATAACTTTGAATTTAGAAGTTTATGGAGAATTTAGAAGTTTGTGACCTAGTGGAGATATTAAGTTCACTCATAAGTTGGAATTACCATTCCCATAGCTCCTTCACTCAGTTGACTTCTCCCAGCTGCATATTTGCCTGCCTCAAACCAAGCATATTGACACAGCGCTCCCCTACTAGCAGAGAAGACCCCTTCTGTCTCTCTTACATAATCCCCTTTGGTAGTATGAGGAGAATTAGTCATTTAGTTTTCATTTTATTTATGATCAATGTAGTGAATAATTAAAATAGGAATCACTGTTTCTTGCCTTCCTCATTAGGTAGATACAATGCGCCCACGTCATGGGGATACCTGTCGGATGCCAGTGCCACACCACTTCTTCCTCAGCCTGAAGAGTTTCACCTATAATACCATTGGGGAAGACACCGATGTCTTCTTGTCCTTATATGATATGAGAGAAGGCAAGCAGATCAGGTAAAAGTTACTAGAGGTTGTGGTGAAGTTGAGACTGTGTAAGGATGGTATTGCCTGGGTCATAAGCATCTCTGGCCTTCAGAGAAGATAGATGCACAGAGAAGGAAAAACAAGATAAAGTAACCTCTTACTTAGCTGGGAGTTTTGCCTCAAATCCCAGTGTACCTTGAAGTCACGTGTGGCCTCTTTTTTAACCTATGCCTATTTCTACATGGAAGTTCAAATCCCAGTCTTGGCTGTCACCACCTCAGGGAAAGAAAAGGATGCATCTATTCAGTACCAGAGAAAACGTGTAGGAGAAACACAGAACAAAGCAAATTCAGCAGAGAGGCTCGGCTCTAGAAAGCAGGAAGCCCTGGGCCTTGCCTTGCTGCATGTGGAAGAGAGGGTTCACAGGGAAATAGGAATAGGCTGTCCTATTGACACTTAATGGTGTCCTCCTATCTGAGAGCAGCCTCAGCCCTCAATGCCATTCCAGTCCTGCAAAGGGGAGAGCATCTTCTGGACAGAAGGGAAGGTTGGTCTTACTCCATCATTCCTTTTTGTCCTGGATTGGAAGAGAGGCCACAGAATGGGGCTGATATGCAGTAGACCATGTATCTTGGTAGAGCAATGAAGCCTTTAAGCATGAGCAACTGCAGCAGTGCTTCCTTCTTGAAAGGTGGGGAGGAGTCAAGGAGACACTCTAGGCTTCGCTTTCTCAAGGCCAGCAAGGCTCTGATGGGGTGAGATGATCATTGTAGCTAATTTTAGGGAGGCCAGACATTTCTCTGGTTGTCCTCCAGGTGGGGCAGAGAGAAAATAAATTTGGGGATACTTTTATATTGCTTGGAAACTTCCTGTATTCAGAGTGCTTTATGGTTTTTTGGGTTTTTTTTGTTTGTTTGTTTACTTAAAATTTGAAAACAACTGTTCCATTTTTTCCAATTGCATGTTATATGTAGGAAAATTTAAAATGGAAGTTATAACAGTACAAAAGAAAAGCCGTTAATTTGCATGCTCCACAGTACCTCTGATCTTGATACATCTTGCCCCGAAAATTAAAGCACCTTGCTTCACTTTGGCATAGAGCTAAAATGATACACTCATTGATGAGGGCATGTGGGTTTTCCTTGTCACGGCTGTCTCCCAGTATATATGTCTCGAAAGGCTGTGGTAAAAGGCAGTTGTGGCAGGGATGGTAGCTACGGGTACTGGCTGTGTGGATGCAGATTCTGGCTGCTCCTATTTTTCTACTAGGCCAGAGGTTTGTAAACTTTATTACTTATTTTTGTATGTGGAAGAATCCTTTAGAGTAAGTTCAATAAATGAAACAGATAAAATAGAGCTACTTTACTGTTGGAGGGAAAAGGGAAAAATAGGAATCTCACTATTCCCCTTCCTCCACCCAGTACTGGGTGTAACCACTGAAAGTCCCTGGGTTGCAATTTGAAAACCAGAGTACCCTACTTTATCATCCTTGAGTGCTAGTGACTGTGTCTTTTCTTTCCGTGATCCCAGCACCTCACACAGTGCCTGAGCCCGGCAGAGACACCCCTGCTCTGGTTTGTAATCCATGCAGGATCATCAGTGTGTCAGTTGTTTTATCTTTGGGATTATTATTTATAATTGGGCCTCAAGAAACAATAAAACATTTTTAAAGAAGAAAGGTAAAAAAAATTTTTTTTTGTAGAGTTGCTGGAAATGTTTTGGTCATCTAAAAATCCCTAGATATTAGAGAACTATACCAGCTTCCCATTCACATAATAAACTTGTAAGGTCCTTAATTAAAAATACTGTTTACTTTCTTCAGTTTTAAGAGTGAACTAATACGCAGAATTTTAGATCTAGGTTTAATTGATAAGTGTTCCTTCTTCTTTCCATTAGCATTTGTGTCGTTGTATAAGCCCTCAAAAATTTTAGTTCATTGAGCTGATGATACCAACTAAATATGCTTTCCTAATGATTAGGTATTAAACTGGTCATATATTACTGCCTTGAAGCAGTTATCAGAAATCATGAAAGGTTAGGGATGTATTACATTAGGTGCACAGAGTGTTGATACAGAGCAATCAGTTTACCAATCAAACAGTGCTAGTCTAGTGTTCAGTATTGCCAGGACACTCTCACCTCTGTGCCTGAGAACATGTGTGAGCAGAGGGAGCAGGCTAAAGAGAGGACCAGATGTTCCTGCACTCTGAGTCTCATTGCTGATCCCACAGGCAAACCTAGAGAGGCTCCAGTGAATGACAAACTGCAAACCCGCATAGCACATCCTGATAGATGTTGACTGATGAGTATTAAACAATCTGCAGGAAGGAAGAAGCAGCAGCTGGTAGGGCCTTAGTAGCTGTAACTGTTTTTGTGACATTTTATCATTCTGTACAAAATCATAAATATTTAGCTTTGAAATCTAAATCTCTGATTAAGACCTCTCCCCTGAGCTTCAGAGTTTCATTTCCTTTTTCCTACCAGATATCTGCCCTTGGATGTCCCTCAGACATTTCTACCTCAGCATATCTAAACTCAAATCAGTTTCTTTCCTTACACATATACTTCCTTCTGTGCTCCTTAAATCAAGTGAAAATCATTATCATTTGCTCAGAAATCCATGTCAGAAATTTTGGCATCCTCCTAGGTTCCTCTCTCTCTATCTCCTTCCCTTCTCAATTAATCACTGTATCTTATCAACTTCTGACTCCCAGATATCAATCATATCACTTCCCCTACCCATCCCTGTTTTCACCCCAGATTCTCCACATTTATTCCCAAATGCAGACTCCCTGAATCTACTGCCTTCCTACCCTGAGTTATTGTCCACAGCAGCACCACCCTTACCTCTTAAAAATGCAAACCGTTCACATCAGCCCCCACTTAAGCTAAAGCCCTTGTTACTTAGTGTAACATAAAAGGTCCAGCATGATATAATTTTATTTCTCTAACCTTATTTCCTGCATCTTGATGACTTAGTTGTCTTTCCCTAAACATGCCTTGCTCTTTCATGCCTCCCTATCCTTGCTGGCTTGGTAAACTCCTGTCCATTGAAACTCAGCTATATGAAACCTTCCTCAGAATTTATGAGTATAATCAGGCCCTGAAACTTCATTGTGCCCATGATAACACTCTGTATCTAGCTTTATTCCATTACTAGATATTAAATTGTAATCATATATTTGCATGTAGATTTCCCCCACTGGAATGGGAGCTTTCTTATGTGTCTTTGTACCATCCCCCCGCCCAGTGCTAAGCACAGGACTTTGGAGTTGGAGCATTAAATAAATATTTATTGAGTGAATGAATGAAGAAGTGATCAAATAACCATTCGGTCCTCTGTGAATCAAGGAGTTTGTATTTAATTGAGCAGTTTAGCAAATATTTACTAAGAATTTCTTGTGAGCCCCTGTAATAACTGCTTGGGATTTAGAGGTTAAAAAGGAATGTCCCTGACCCTGACAAGGTCTGAACAGAGCATTACAAGATTTCTAGAAGGTGTGAAACATGTTTTCCTGATTTTAAGTACCAAAGCTAAGTGGAAAAGTAAGATTAGGGTATATGTCTTACTGACATGAAGCAAGACTTTAAGCACAATAAGCTGTCAGGAAAAAACAAACAAAAAATACAACCCTTTAGGCAAATTTTTATGGAGTTTTTTAAGCTAAAAAAATGAGTAGTCTTCTCTAAGTCATTGGTTGTTTTATATTTTTTTCTAATCAATTACATTTTAGACCTTGCTTTGTATTTAGGATTAAACTGTATAGTTTGGGAAAGAAATATAGTCAACTTTACCATGTAATATACACTGAGAGAGATGTCTTTTTCTGTCATGGTGAGCTAGATCAGTTGTCACCAAGGTTTTGTTTTCAATATTCAAAGAACTATTTTTTAAAAAGAAAAAAGAAGTCAGAGAAGAAGAGGATCATTGAAAGACTGAGAAGCCAGGCTCTTGGAGAAAGGGCTTTTGGAGAAAATGAAAGTAATTGAATTAAAGAATTAAATGAAAGTAATTAAATTAAAGTCTAGGGTCCAGACAGGGTACTGATTCATTTGTTCAAAGATATTTATTAAGCACCTACCAGCTATTGGGCTAGAACCTGGGCATACTGAGGTGAGCAAGAGAAATATCTGCTTGTCTTCCTGGAGCTTATGATCTAGAAGAGAGACCACCTCTCTCTACTAGGGAGATCACCAAACACATGATCATATGAATAAGTATGTAGTTTAAAAAGTGTGATAGGTGCTATAAAGGAAAATCATGCAGAGTGCTCTGAAACCTCATGCATATTGGAGTGAGGGGAGGCTCTTATGACATCCATGTTGAGGCTTAAAGTATGAGTAAACAGAAAGAGTGGATAATGTGACTTAGGCAGGAGAAGGACTAAATGCAGGGAAAAGCTTGGTATATTCAGAGAACTGAATGGCAGTCAGTGTTGCTGGAATGTTGCAAGTGAGAGAAGGAAAGGATATCTCAAGAGGGGATTGAAGAAATAGTCAGGGGCCACATTATATAGGGCCTTGTAGCCATGAAAGGATTTTGGATTTTATTGGCAATCAAGAAGAGAAGATACTCAAGCACAAAAAGTAGCAAAGGCAAAAGCATGAGTCAGACACTACAAAGATATCAATGTATTGAATTAGAAGGAAATTAGAAGAGGTTATGAGAGCTGGGAAAAGGTTTGTATTGACAGTAAACTCCAGGTCTTGGAACCTGTTTCTTACCCAATTGCTCACAGCCTCTTGAACAGAGAAAGAACTCAGTAAATGTCCAATCAGAAAATGTGTTAGAGACAGATTAAATAAGTCTAGGATAGCCCTGAAAACCCTGGACACTGACTTAGATTTGATGCACTAGATAACCCTTAATGAATCCTTGAGCAGGAGGATGACATGAATGACATGTTGAAGGTGGTGATTTGAGATTATCACAGGGGTAATATATAGGTTAAACTAGAAAATAGATGACATAAGTTAGAAGCTGTTGCAGACATGAAGTGATAAAGCCCCAGGATAAGGAGGCTAGTAATAAGATTAGAGAAGATAGGGCATCGTGCCCTTTAAGATTTGGACTGAGCCTCATCACCCCTATAACCTAATTTCCTATCCTTCCCCCATTGATCAGTCTAGTTTACAATAGCCTCCTTGCTATTCCCTGAAAATATAACACGTTTCTACTTTAGGGCCTTTCTTTGCATCTGCTATTTCCCTCAACGTCCTCATGGTTCTTGCATCCCCACCTTCCTCATGTTTTTACTCAAATATCACCCTTTCAGGCTTTTCCTGGCCACCCTATCTAGAATTGAAACCACCAGGGGTTCCTGGGTGGCTCCGTCAGTCAAGCATCTGCCTTCAGCTCAGGTCATAATCTCAGGGTCCTGGGATAGGGCTCCCACGTTGGGCTCCCTGCTCAGTGGGGAGTCTGCTTCTCCCTCTCCCTCTGCCCCCCCAGCTCATACTCTCTCTGTCTCTCTCTCTCAAAATAAATAAATAAAATCTTTAGAATTGAAACCATTATTACCACCATCTCCCACATACACATCCATATTCTCAGTGTCGCTTCTTTGCTTTATATTTTTTCTTAGGACCATCTAGCATACTAAATAGTTTACATATTTACCCTTTTTATTTTCTGTGTTCCATCACTGGACTGTAAGCACTACGAAAACAGAGATTTTTTTAATCGTATTCACCAGCAAATCCTCTGAACCTAATAGAGTATTGGCATATGGTAGGTACTCAATAATTATTTTTTGAAAGGATGAGCAGTCTCCTAAATGTAAACTTATTTCTCTTATCACTTTTTCTTTCTTTTTCTAAAACCTATAACTCAATGGGGTTTTTTGGTTTTTTTTTACCTTGGAGACAAGGAGAATGGTGCTATAATTATTGAAGCCAGCTGAGTGAAGGAAATGAGTTCAATTTGGGCTATGTTGAGTTTGAAGTGATAGCCAAACAACCCACAGGTCATGAAGTGGGGGCATCTGGGATGCAGGTGAGATGTCACAGATGGAGATGAGAATTTTCATGGGAATAGTTTCTGTATGCAGAAACAAAGTTATCTGAAAAAGTGAGAACATGTGAGAAGAGCAAAGGGCAAAACACAGGGAATATTTCAGTCATTAAGAAAACATTTTATGTATACCTAACATGCACAATGTACTACTGCCAAGTAGTTTAGGAATTCATTTAAGGCTGGGAAAATAAATGCCAGTAAAAGAGAAGAAACAATTGAACACAGCTGGAAGCATCATAGTACTTGAATTAAAAAATATATTACAAAGCTACAGTAATCAGAACAGTATGGTACTGGCATAAAAACAGACATAATGACCAATGGAACAGAACAGAGAGCCCAGAAATAAACTTACACATATACCATCAACTCATCTTTGATTAAAAAAAGAAAAGAAAGACATCCTCCCATTTGCAACAATGTGGATGAGCTTGGAGGACATTATGTTTTGTGAGATAAGCCAGACATACAAGGACAAATATTACAGGATACCACTTATATGAGGACTCTAAAATAGTCAAACTCATAGGAGCAGAGAGTAAAATGGTAATTGTCAGAGCCTGAGTGGGGAGAGGAAAATGCAGAAATATTAGGTACAAAGTTCCAGTTACATCAGATAAGTTCTAGAGCTCTACTGTACAGCATAGTGTTTATGGTTAACAGTACTGTGTTGTATTCTTAAAAATTTGCAAGAGGGTAGATCATATGTGTGTTCTTATCTCACACTATAAATAAGTAGTAATAATAATTACAGTGGGAGGAAACTTTTAGAGGTGATGCATATGTTTATGGCATAGATTGTGGTGATGGTTTCATGGGTATATACTTACCTACAAACTCATTCAGTGTATACATGAGATATATACAGCTTTTCATGTCAATCATACCTCAATAAAGTGATTTAAAAAAAAGAAATGTGGGGAGATGTGAATTTTCCTAGCAAGTATTACACCTAATAACAATTTAAGATTTACTAAATAAAATGTATATGTGTCACATAACCAGTATGACAAACGTTATGCAGATTTGCCTCACTTACACTCTGAAACAGAATTTTCTAAGATAACCAGTGATATCATTACAGGAAAATAAAATTGTCTTTATTCTGGAGGAAAAAAAAAAAACAGAGGAGGAATTACCTTATTCCCTCTTTTTTAAATGACATTTATCACTTCTTACATTCTATGTAGTTTAGTCACTTATTGTGTTTATCACTTACTGTCTGTTTCCTCATTTTGTCTTTTTAAATAAAAGCTCCTCCTGGGCAGTGATGTTTTTATTTTGTTCACTGAGGTACCCAAGTGCCTGAAACAGTGCTTGCCACCTAGTAAGTGCTCAGTAAATATTTGTGAATAAATGAGTGTAACTATCCAGAATGTAGCAAAGAGAAATATGAAAGTAGTATTATGGGACATGGAGAACAGAATGAGAAGGGATAATAAACATCTAACTAGAATCACAGAAAAACAGAAAAGAATGAAAATATTCATCACTGATGAAAGACATGAAGACACAAATGAAAGATTTCGTTGCTTATTTGCTTTGCTGTCACAAGATTCTTCCTTAGGAGCAGTGCACTCTTTGACAGTTGTCAGAGGATGGAGAAGCCAAGGTTGTTAAATAGATCTTGTTCTCTTCCCCACCACCTCACTCTGTGGTAATGGTGAATTTCGAACATCCAAGTTGGGCCAAAATGCTTTGATCTTAACAGATATAGTATAAATTGGGGGAAGACATGAAGCTCACTGATGGTTTATGGTGTCTTGGTTAAAGAAGGTTTCACCACCACAACAACCAAAAAAAGACTTTTGAACTATTTGACTTTTAAAGCGCTGTTGCACACAGATACAATTAAAATTAAAATTTAAGAAAGTTGCTCACAAAGAAACCCTTAGATTCCCTAATCCAACATAGAGTCAGATGTGACCTTAAGTAAGGTCAAAGACTGCCATTGACAGAGCACATCATATTACCCTCATGGAAGAGCCATGGTACAGCTGTTCCTTTAGCTGCCTCCACATGCTGGCCCTTGTGGCGGCTGCCCAAACACTGCATGAACATTTGTCAGCATATGAATGCCTTCCTGTGCCTCTGAGTTTTGCTGAGTACCTCCTCCATGTTTACACACCAACTGTTAACAAACCAGGTCATTGGCAAGTAACCCCTCACCCCCAAATAATGAAAAATAAATGATTTACATTTTGAGTTTGGGATGCTAGAAAAAGAAAAACAAAGTAAACCTAAAGAAAGCAAAAGGAAGAAAATAATATAATAACAGAACTTAAAGGGTCAGTAAAATAAAAACTGATTATCTGAAAAAAGAAACTTTGAAAAAATAGACATACCTTCTTTGGAAAAATGCCTCTTTTTAGGTCCTCTGCCCATTTTTAAATTGGATTACTTTTTTTGGTGTTGAGTCCTGTCAGTTCTTCATATATTTTGAATACTAACCCCTTATCAGATATATCATTTGCAAATATCTTCTCCCATTCTGTAGGTTGTCTTTTTGTTTTGTTGATGGTTTCCTTTGCTGTACAAAAGCTTTTTGTTTTGGTGTAGTCCTAGTAGCTTAATTTGGTTTGGTTTCTCTTGCTTGAGGAGACATATCTAGAAAAATGTTTCTGTGGCTGATGTCAAAGAAAGTACTGCCTATGTTTTTTTCTAGTTTTATGGTTTGTTGGTATGCCACTGTTGTTGGGAATGCAAATTGATGTAGCAACTGTGGAAAATAGTATGGAGGTTCCCCAAAAAACTAAAAATATAATAACATATAACCCAGTAATTCCACTACTGGATATCTACCCAAAGAAAATGAAAACACTAATTTGAAAAGATATATGCATCCCTATGTTTATTGTAGCATTATTCACAATAGCCCACGTATGGAAACAACCCAAGTGTTCATCGATAGATGAATGGATAAAGAAGGTGTAGTATATTCAATGGAATATTACTCAGACATTAAAAAGAATGAGATCTTGCCATTTGCAAAAACATGGATGGACCTAGAGGATATAATACTAAGTGAAATAAGTCAGAGAAAGACAGATAACATATAATTTCACTCATATGTGGAATTTAAGAAACAAAACAAACAAAGAGACAAACAAAAAAAAAAACTAACTCTTAAATGCAGAGAACAGACTAGTCGTTGCCAGAAGGGAGGTGGGTGGGGGGAGGGGTGAAACAGATAAAGGGGATGAAGAGTACACTTACCTTGATGAGCACTGAGAAATGTATAGAATTGTTAAATCATTGGATGGTATACCAAAACTAATACAACACTATGTTAATTATCCTCAATAAAACAAATTTTAATAGATATACCAATAGCAAGAGTAATCAAAAAGAAAGACACAGATGAGCTATAAATATTAAAAATTATATGGAACACATTTATTTAAATTGAGGTAAGGTTGAAATAACGTAAAATTAACTATTTTAAAATAAACAGTTGAGTGGCATTTACTACATTCACAATGTTGTACAACCCATCACCTCTGTCTAGTTCCAAAACATTTTCATACCCCAAAAGGAAGCCCTGGATCTAATAAGCAGTTGTTCTTTATTTCCCTTCCCAACCTACTCCTGCTTATAGCCCCTGGCAGCCACCAATCTGCATTCCATCTTTATAGACTTATATATTCTAGATATTTCACATAAATGGAATCATATATATAATATGTGACCTTTTGCACTTGATTTACTTCACTTATAATGTTTTTAAAGTTCATTCATGTTGTAGCATGTATCATCAGTACTTCATTTCTTTATATGGCCAATTAATATTCCATTGTATGGTTATGCCACAAATTGTTTATTTGTTCATTCATTGTTGGATAGTTGCACTGTTTCTAACTTTTGGCTATAGTGAATAGTGCTACTGTGAACACGTGTATATATGTATTTGATTGCCTGCCTTCTATTCTTTTAGGTATGTATCTAGAAGTGGAACTGCTGGGCCATATAGTATTTCTATGTTTAGCTTTTGAGGAACTGCCAAACTATTTTTCACAGAGACCTAACCATTTTACATTCCTACCAGTGATGTGTGAGGGTTCCAATTTCTGCACATCCACATTAAATACTTGTTATTTTCTTTTTTTTTTTTTAATTCTAGCTATCCTACAGGGTGTGAATGTGAATTAGTACCTCATTGTGGTTTGATTTGCATTTTAATGGTAACTAATGATGTGAGCATCTTTTCATGTGTTTATTCACCATTTGTATATCTTCTTTGGAGAAATGTTATTCAAGTCCTTTACCTATTTTTAATAGATTATTTGTCCCTTTTTTAGAAATTTAAAAAATATATGTATTAACTGAATATTTTGTTTTGTTTTGTTTCCAGTTTTTATTTAAATTCCAATTAGTTAACATATAGTGTAATATTAGTTCAGGAGTAGAATTTATTGATTTGTCACTTACGTACACCAACCAGTACTCATCACAACAGTGCCCTACTTAATGCCCATCACCCATTTAGCTCATCCCCCCACCCACCTCTCCTCCAGCAACCCTCAGTTTGTTCTCTATGATAAAGAGTCAAACTGAGGGTTGCTGGAGTGGAGGGGGGTGGGAGGGATAGGGTGGCTGGGTGATGGACATTGGGGAGGGTATGTGCTATGGTGAGCGCTGTGAATTGTGTAAGACTGATGAATCACAGACCTGTACCCCTGAAACAAATAATACATTATATGTTAATTTAAAAAGAGTCTGTTTTATGGTTTGCCTGTCTCTTTTTTTCCCCTCTATGTTCATCTGTTTTGTTAAATTCCACATATAAATGAAATCATATGGTATTTTTCTTTCTCTGACTGACTTATTCCCTTAGAATAATACACTCTAGCTCCATCCATGTCATTGCAAATGGCAAGATTTCATTCTTTTAATGGCTGAGTAATATTCCATTGTATAGATATATCATGACTTTTTTTTTTTTTCAACTTCTTTATCCATTTATCAGTTGATGGATATTTGGGCTCTTTCCATAATTTGGCTATTGTTGATAATGCTGCTATAAACAACTGAATTTTTTTTGGAATTTTCATTCCAATGTAGTTAACATACAGAGTTAACATTAGTTTCAGGTGTACAATATAGTGATTCAACAATATATCCCCTAGTGCTCATCATGACACATCCTTAATCCCGGTCACCTATTTCACCCATCCCCCCCACCCACCTCCCCTCTGGTAACCATCAGTTTTTCTCTATAGTTAAGAGTGTGTTTCTTGGTTTGCCTCTCTCTCTTTTTTTCCTTAGCTCATCTGTTTTGTTTCTTAAATTCCACATATGAGTGAAATCCTGTGATATTTGTCTTTCTCTAACTTATTTCACTTAGCGTTATACTGTCTAGCTCTATCCATGTTGATGCAAATGGCAAGATTTCATTCTTTTGTATGCCTGAATGATATTCTATTATATGTATATATACCACATCTTCTTTATCCATTCATCCATTGATGGACACTGGGCTACTTTCATAATTTGCTGTTGTAAATAATGCTGCAGTCAACATAGGGGGCTTATATCCCTTCAAATTAGTGTTTTCTTCTTCTTAGGACAAATACCCAGTAGTGCAATTACTGGATCATGGGGGTAATTCTATCTTTAACTTTTTGAGGAACCTCCATATTGTTTTCCACAGTGGCTGCACCAGTTTGCATTCCCACCAACAGTGTACAAGGGTTCCTTTTTCTCCACATCCTCACCAGCACTTGTCATTTCTTGAGCTTTTTATTTTAGCCATTCTGACAGGTGTGAGGTGATATCTCATTGTCGTTTTGATTTGCATTTCTCTGATGATGAGTGATGTTGAGCATCTTTTCACGTGTCTGTTGGCCATCTCTATGTCTTATTTGGAGAAATGTCTGTTCATGTCTTCTGCCCATTGTTCAATTGGATTATTTGGGTTTTGGGTGTTGAGTTGTGTAAGTTCTTTATATATTTTGAATACTAATTCTTTATCAGATATGTCATTTGCAAATACCTTCTCCCATTCCATAGGTTGCCTTTTAGTTTTCTTGGTCATTTCCTTTGCTGTGCAGCAGCTTTTTATTTTGATGAAGTCCCAATAGTTATTTTTGCTTTTGTTTCCCTTGCCTTAAGAGACATATCTAGAAAGATGTTGTTATGGCTGATGTCAGAGAAGTCACTGCCTTGGCTCTCTTGTAGGATTTTTATGGTTTCAGGTATCATCACATTTAGGTCCTTAATCCATTTAGAGTTTATTTTTGTGTATGGTGTAAGAAAGTGATCCAGTTTCATTCTTTTGCATGTAGCTGTCCAATTTTCCTAACACCATTTGTTTAAAGAGACTGTCTTTTCCCCATTGCATATTTTTGCCTTCTTTGTTGAAGGTTAATTGACCATATAATTATGGGTTTATTTCTGGATTTTCTATTCAGTTCCATCGATCTGTGTGTCTATTTTTGTGCCAGTACCGTACTGTCTTGATCACTACAGCTTTGTAATATTACTGAAAGTCTGGAATTGTGATACCTCCAGTTTTGTTTTTCTTTTTCAAGATTACAGTTTGTCTTTTTGTTGAGTTGTAAGAGTTCTTTGTTTTTCCTGGATACTAGATATTTATCAGATATATGATTTGCAAATATGTTCTCCCATTCTGTAGGTTGTCTTTGCACTTTCTTGATAACATCCTTTTTATTTTTTTAGTTTTTAGTTTCAATGAAATCTACTTTATCTTTTTTTTTCTCATGTTGCTTATGCTTTTGGAGTCATAGAATACATTTTAAAAATTGTATACATATATTATGAACAACTTGATACCAATAAACTTGTGTTCACATATATGAGTGTTATTTTTGTAGTAACAGATATCTTAAAGCAGTCTAAATATCCGTAAGTAGAGAGATAACTAAATAAATAATAGCTTAACCTTTGAAAAGATTGAGGCAAAAAGAAGTGAGAGAGGAACTGAATTAGTTTTCAGTTGTTGCACAACATATTACAGCAAGTTCTATGAATTAAAAAAAATATATCCATTTTTTAGTTCACAGTTATTTAGGTTAGAAGTCTGCAAAGACATGACTGGGCTCTCTGCTAAGGTTACCACAAAGCCAAAGTCAAGGTGTCAACTGGGCTGTGTTCTAGTCTGAAATCTCTAGGGGGAATATTGTTCTAAGCTCTTTGGGTGTTGTTGGTAGGATTGAGTTTCTTACCGTTGTAGGATTGAAGTTCCCATTTCCTTGCTGGCTTTCACCAGGGAGCTGCTCTCAGCAGCTAAAGGTCACCTGCTTTCCTTGCTACGTAGCCCTCTTCATCTTTTTTTTTTTTATGTTAAGTTAGTCACCATACATTACATCATTAGTTTTTGATGTAGTGTTCCATGATTCATTGTTTGCGTATAACACCCAGTGCTCCATGCAATACATGCCCTCCTTAATACCCATCACCAGGCTAACCCATCCCCTCAGGCCCCTCCCCTCTAAAACTCTGTTTGTTTCCCGGAGTCCATAGTCTCTCATGGTTTGTTTCCCCCTCTGATTTCCCCCCTTTCATTTTTCCCTTCCTTCTCCTAATGTCCTCCATGCTATTCCTTATGTTCCACAAATAAGTGAAACCATATGATAATTGACTTTCTCTGCTTGACTTATTTCACTTAGCATAATCTTCTCCAGTCCCATCCATGTTGATGCAAAAGTTGGGTATTCATCCTTTCTGATGGCTGAGTAATATTCCATTGTATATATATATATATATATATGGACCACATCTTTATCCATTCATCTGTTGAAGGGCATCTTGGCTCTTTACACAGTTTGGCTGTTGTGGACATTGCTGCTATGAACATTGGGGTGCATATGGCCCTTCTTTTCACTACATCTGTGTCTTTGGGGTAAATACCCAGTAGTGCAATTGCTGGGTCATAGGGTAGCTCTATTTTTAATTTTTTGAGGAACCTCCATACTGTTTTCCAAAGTGGCTGTACCAACTTGCATTCCCACCAACAGTGTAAGAGGGTACCCCTTTCTCCACAACCTCTCCGACATTTGTTGTTTCTTGCTTTGTCAATTTTTGCCATTCTAACTGGCATAAGGTGGTATTTCAGTGTGGTTTTGATTTGAATTTCCCTGATGGCTAATGATGATGAACATTTTTTCATGTGTCTCTTAGCCATTTGTATGACTTCTTTGGAGAAGTGTCTGTTTATGTCGTCTGCTCACTTTTTGACTTGATTATTCATAGCCCCCTTCATCTTTAGGTTATCAGCAATGCAATGAATCCTTTCCACGCTTTGAATCTCTGACTTTGTTTTCTGCAAGTAGCAGAAGAAAATTCTGCACTTTTAAAAGACTCATGGCACTGGGTCATACTCACCCAGACACTCTCCCTATCTTACGTTCAATTGTGCCATATAACATAACCTAATCATTGGAGTAAATGCCACCATATTTACAGTCACAGGGATTATGAAACACCAGGACTGGGGAGGAAATTTGGGAAACCATATTAGAATTTCCCAACAGCAGGCCCAACAGCAGGGATTATCTCTACATAAGCACATTCTATATATTAAAAAATTAATGAAATATTGTTCAGTGAAAACAGCAAGTTTACAATTGTATGTTTAGTATATATTTGTTGGGATAAACTACATATGTCTATGTATATGATGTTTATTATAATCTTCAGTAATTTTTTAAAAGACTAAAATTTCTAAAAAGAATTCTTGAACTGACAGACATTTAAAGTTTTGGTAGTGATACTTTCTTAAATTGGCTGGCAACTTAAGAGAGACAATTATAGCAAGTTATAACAAATATTGGCTTTGCTATATGAGTAGATAAATAGACTACAATGTTTCATTTATACTTCTCCCCTTCTTCAAATGGCCAGCTTCAGATGTCAGTGTGGAACAAACATCTGCTTTGATGTTGAGTGATAATGAGGTAATAGAAGAACAAAGCCTATAAAAGGCCAGAATTTAAAATGTCCTTTGTATTTTTTCCTTAATATCATGGATTCCCCTATAAAATGAATACATTGCCTAAGTTAAATTTTTTTTCTGTATACACATCTATTAAGATTGTGAACCATTATCATAATCTATTTAATAATCACCACATAATTATCTCCTCAAAATAGTACAAATAATTTTCTTTTAGAATAGAATTTGTGTTATGGTTTGTAGTTGGTTCTGTATAGATTCACTTATTCTATTATGTGAATTTCCTTTTTCACACAAGGAGTATTATGGTGTAACTTATTTTCTGTGTACCTCTGGTGTGCCTGTTAATATGCCCGGTTCTCTTGCTGGCTCTTTACCAATTTAGCGAAATGCTCTAAAGTCTCAGGGTACCAATGATTGATTTCATCACTCAACTGGCTTTCCCTAAGGGGTCTTCTTTATGCCAGGTTTTTCTGCTAGGCCTTGGGAACACAGAGTTGCCCTCAAAAACTTAATCTTTCTTGATTATCACATGAAAACACTTATGTTAGCTATCTTCTCATGGCTGCTGTGCAAAGCAAGCTAAAATGCTTCATTTCTTATTCTCCTGGAGTTTATTCAGCATTCAAAATACCCTTGTGTAGAATTAACTTTTTCTTGAAAATCAGCTGCTTCTGTGGTTGAAGTACAGAACTCTCCTTGAGAGTCCAGCATTCTACCCAAATGAGATAATTTGCCTCTGTGAAAATCTCAGGTGCTCTAGAGAGGAATTTTCTTTTAAAGTGATGTTTGAGAATTTTGTTTATTAACAGTTTTGCTTCCCTCTGCAAAAAAAAAGTCATGTCTTACAATGCAACTGGATCTTATTGGCAGGAGCTCAGGCAGCCAGTGAGGGACCTGCAGTTCAATCTTGGTCCTTCCACTTAGGTCCCTATGGTGTGGTCTAGCCTGTCTTAACTTGGTCTGGGACATAGCCTCCAGCTCACTACCCAACATTCCCCCCAAGGATTTTCTGTGCGTCCCAGCAGGAATAAGAGGAGCTAGTACCCTGGCTCAGGTGACTGTCAACATCACTTTCCTTTTCTACTCTGTTCTCTAGTCTGTCATTGTCAATATGCATATCTTCCTTGGAAATTACAGAGATTTATGGAAATTAAAAATGAGCTCACTCTCATAAAAGAAAGCCAGGGATCAGGATGCCTGGGTGGCTCAGTCGGTTAAGCATCTGCCTTCGGCTCAGGTCATGATCCCAGGGTCCTAGGATCGAGTCCCGCATTGGGCTCCCTGCTCAGCCTGCCTCTGCCTCTGCCTCTGCCTGCCATTCCCCATGCTTGTGCTCTCTCTCTCTGACAAATAAATAAATAAATTTAAAAAAGAAGGAAAGAAAGCCAGGGACCTGTGTAGTATGGATGGAAAAACCCACACACAAATATTTAAGTGAATCTGTATATAATCCAATTATCTTTTAAGTTTTTTCATTAATATGTTTTCTTACATAGCACAAAACTGAAAATACAGAATGAATGCAAATATGGTTTAAACCTAAATACATTGCATTCCAGTGGCCAAGCCAACCCAACATGCTTTCATATGTATGCCCAAGGCATCAGGTCTTGCTCAGAAACATTAAAGTTAAAATCTGTTAATGGATAGGCAAAGTGAAGGTTTCACTTTAGATATGTACCTTGGTCTATGGTTAAACCTATGTCTTTTTTCATCTGAGAATAAGATCAGAAGTTACCAGTGGTTATTATGCTCTGAGTCGAGATGTCAGACTAGAGAAAATTTTTAATACAGTGTCCTATAGAGTTTAGTTGAAAACAGTGAAAGAAATGGTCACGTTCTTTAAGATCTTTGTTTAGAAGAAATTTGCCTTCTGCTCTGTCTAGACCATAATGCACAGTGCAACGTAGAAGAGAATGACTAATGGCTTCTGACCTAAGTTCAAAAAAAAATCCTCTGCCTGGAGAGGCTTGTAGAGAATTAAGGGCTATCAGGGGTAGAAGTTATAGTAGATTGGTATAGTCATTTATTTATGAATCAGACATCTATTTTGCACTTCCTGTGTACTTCCACTGTTACAGCCTCTAGAGATATGGCAGTGAATAGAACACACAAAAATTCCTGCTCTCATGAAGCTTACATTCTGGTGGTGAGAGTCAGTCAATAAATATAATAAATAAATAAAGTGTATAGTATATTTGGAGGGATAAATGTTATCGAATATAAAAAGTAAACTATAAGGGAGAATTTGCCGTCTTGAATAAAGTAGTCAGCATAGGCCTTACTGAGAATGTGAATATACCATGGGGCTGTCTTCCAGGGGAAAGACCTCTTGTCTACCATCCTCACATCAGTGGATCTCAAAATGACTTCCAGGGGCACGTGGGTGGCTCAGTTGGTTGAGCATCTGCCTTTGGCTTAGGTCATGATCTCAGGGTCCTGGGATCAAGTCCCATCAGGGTTTGTGCTCAGCAGGGGGTCTGCTTCTCCTTCTCCCTCTGCCTCCTCCCTGCCTCCCGGCTCATGTTTATGCTCTGTCTCTCTCTCTCTTCCAAATAAATAAATAAAATCTTTAAAGAAGAGAAAGTTCTCTTATTTAAAAAAAAAAAAAAAAAAAGACTTCCAAACTAATAAGGTGGAACCAAGGGATAAAATTGTAGTTAGCTTCCTCACCCTTGGTCATTTAAGGATAAATAAGTAAACTGGATGGATGGATGAATGGATGGATAGATAGATAGATAGATAAGAAATGAGGGCGGGTTGGATTTGGGCTGTCTTTTAAAGGTAGAACTGTGCTGGTTTCATTTCTGGTATGGTGAAGTGAGCTCCTAACTGGCTAGCCCTCCCACAGTTACCTATTAACACTGGCTAAAAACCAAAAAACAATCACCTTAAGGTTCTGCAGAATGAACAAAGCAAGCAGATATTGGAGGGGAGTAAAAACTTAGAGAAAGGAACCAACACATGGTGAATTTCCTGCTTTTATAGCTTTGGTCTGAGAGAACATCCTGGGTAGCTAAAACTCCAACAGAAACCCTGCCATATTTTTAGCCTGAGGAACCAAGAGATGGAGCCTGGGGCAAGCATGACCACTGCAGGAGTCTTGGAGAGGAGAGAGTAGGAGATGGACAACCCCAAATTCTATATATGAACTCTGCCCATGTCAGCAGGTGATCCCTGAAACACAAATAGGCAAGGCAAACTCAAGGCAGCTAGCAACTTAAGGCTAAAAGAAAACTGAGATTTGACCTCCATCAATCACAGGAGAAATATTACACATTAAGTCTAATCAAGTTAATTCCTATTAAAATAAAAATACTAACTAACCCTCTAAAGAAGACTATAAAAGAATCAAGCATCTCCATAGCATAACAATTACAATGTCCAAGGTACAGTCCAAAATTTTGGGACATACAAAGAACCAGGAAAATGTAACCCATTCTCAGGCGAAACAGAAGCCAATCCTGAGATAACTCAGATGTTGGAATTATCAGACAGGGCTTTTAAAGCAGCTGTTATAACATGTTCAATGAGGGAATAAATGGTAAAAATCTCAACACAAAAATACAAAATACTTTTTTAAATAACCAAATGGAAATTTTAGAACTGAAAAATATATTTATATTAAGAATATCTGGAATAAAAATATCTCTGGATGAGGTTAATTGAACCAAGAGATCATAGAGAGAATCAGTGAATATGAATACCAATATGAATTATCCAGTCTAAAAAAGAGAGAAAAATATTGAAACAAAGCAAAATAAACAACAAAATCTTAAGGTGACAATTTCAGAAGGCTCACACTGGAATTTCAGAAGGAGAAGAGAAAAAGAATGGGTCAGAAAAAACATTTGAAGAAATAATGGCAAATAACTTCACCAAATTTTGTGAAAGATATAAATTTACAGATTTAAGAAGCTTATCAAACACCAAACAGGATAAATGACACACAATTGTCTAACTACTTAAAACCAATGAAAAAGAAAATCTTAAAAGCTGCTAGTGAAAAATGCCACATTGCATACAGGGAAACAATTCAAGTGATCATGGGCTTTTTATCAGAAATACAGAGACCAGAAGACAGTAGAAAAGCATCTTTAAAGTGTTGAAGAACAAATACAAAATTATATATCTAATGGAAAGGGTCTTTCAAGAATGAAGACAAAATAAAGACATTTTAAGATAAAGGAAAACTAAGAGAATATGTCACTAGCAGAATTGCAGTTCAAGATATGCTAACAGAAGTTCTCCAGCCTAAAGGAAAGAATTGGAGGGAAACCCAGATTTTCAGGAATGATTGAAGAGCACTGGAAATGGTAAATATGTGGATAAATATAAAAGTCTAACCTCTTAACTTCCAAAAAAATACATGACTATATAAGGCAAAAGTAATATTTTTTGAAGGTATTATAATGTGTGTACATGTAGTACATATGACAACTATAGCAGAAAGGATGGTGGGGAGTGGTAATTTAACCTCTAAAGTTGAAAATTTTCTACCTTTTATGTAAAATGGGAAAATATTAACTCTAAATTTATCATGAATAGTTAAGGATATATAAACTAATGCAAAGAAGTATAGCTAAAAAGCCCATAAATAAATTAAGTGGAATTCTAAAATATTCCCGATAATGGGAAATTCCTAGAACTGTTTTGGTCCTTTGTTTTTTCACATCCTAAACTACATCTTCATGGTTTCTTGAAAGCCAACTCCACATTAAGGGAGTAGGATTTTAGGTATCATTCATAATGGCAAAGAGTTGCCTCTGTGGCTAAATTTAATTAGTCTTTCTTAGAAAATTGTTAGATTATAGATGTCAAAATCATCAAGACACGAGAGAATAAAAGAGATAACTTAGGGTAGAAGGAAAATCCTTTGTGAATAAAGTGGCAATAATTTTGAACAAGTTTTTCAACTTGAATTGAAACCTAGAAAATTGCCATGATACACACAAACTAATCCCTCCCTCACTTCTTTTTTAGAGTATTATATGTGCAGACCAAAAATGTTACAGAGCCTGCGGTGAACTGGTAACATTTATCAAAAGAACTAATGACTTGTTATAAACTCTCAAGATGGCTTCCAGCATTAAGTCTACAGTTGCAAAAATGACTTTGTGTAGAATCTAGATAAAGGTATTCTCTCCTTTCCTTCATTTCTACTCCTGCTTCAAGGCCAAAGCCACAGGTAGAGTGATCAGCCAGGTTAGTCACTCCCACTCCTGTCCCAACATCTACTTGGCTGCACACCTTGTCCTGCTCATTTCCACCAGTTGCTAGTTAACAGAAGACAGTTCTCAAAGGATCCACTGCTCCATCCTAGTCCAACAGATCATTTAAATAACTGCTATAGGCTTCTCAAATACAGCTACTGCAGATCACAATCTGTTAGAGCCAGTAGAAAGCACCTGTCAGAGATGTCAGGGCCCAGGTTGGGATATCCACTGATTGCCACTAAGGGCTTTGTTAAAGAAAAAAATTATTCAGACACTTGTTAAAGACAGTATGGCAGACTTTCAGGACCATTGCAATGGGTGTAAGGACAGCTGCAATAGGATTTTGCCTTAGAGGAGAGAGATTAGATTACAACAAGGAAAAATGAGAATTTATAGCCAAAGAGCAGGTTTGGGAGTCAGTGGATGGAAAATTACATTGAGACACAACAACCACCATTGCATTTGGAGATTGTCAGGGGAGGTTTTAAATGATGCGTTTTAACCATTGGATAAGAAGAAACTTAACAGTTGATTGAGGAGTGAATGGGCAGTGCAGAAATGTAGAGGTAGGGATGAGGATACTCTGAAGAAGTTCGGTAGAAAAGAATGGCAGGGCTGAAGGGGCTTCTGGAAGGGAGCATGAAGATAGGGAGAAGAGATAGTGCAATGGAGCACGGTCCCACAGGGACTGGGGAGGAGGGGTGGAAGTGCCTGGAATCACAAATAAGTTGGATTAGGCTATGATAAATTTGGAAGACATCCATATCCAAGGATTTTTGTTTTCCAGTGAGGCTTAAGGAAAAATGTAAAGGTTTGGATCAGTCTCTGTAGGAAAGAAATAGAAAGGGGCACGAGTGAACATTCCTTGATTGCATATGATGTGTCAAGCCCCATGCCAGGTGCTTTATAATATCACCTAATTCAGTCCCTGCATCTACTCTGAGTGTAAACAGTTGGCTAGTGTCCAGTCCAGGATTCAAGTCCTGGTCTTCCCCCTACTTTATTTCCATTACACCATATTGTTACAGGGATTCATGAGAGAATAGCCAAACAGATTGCAGGATCACCAGAAGATAGAAATCATGAACTTTTAAGGAGACCTAATCATAGTCATGGATTCCAGCAGCCAAGGGATCTGTACTTGACTGCCTACCATACCTTCCAAAAACAATAGGCAGATTTCTCCATTAGCAATCCCCTGAGAAACAGATTCTTGATGCCTGAATGTTATATCACTGGAAGCACATCAGGATCCCAGATTTAAGAGAAAAGCTGAGGGAAAAACTTACTGAGATCAAAATTAAACATTTATCTGCTCCAGAAACCCTGAAATATAAGTTGTTTTACTTCTTGGTTTGCTTTGAATTTTTTGCACTGAAACATCTTACTTCCATTAAGAAATTTGTGGGATAGGGGCACCTGGGTGGTGCAGTTAGTTAAGCATCTGACTCTTGGTTTCAGCTCAGGTCATGATCTCAGGGTCTTGGGATTGAGCCCCACATCAGGCTCCCCAGTCAGTGTGGAGTCTGCTTAAGACTCTCTCTTCCTCTGCCCTTCCCCTGCACCCCGCAATCTCTCTCTCTCAACTAACTAAATAAATAAATCTTTAGAAAAAGAAAAGAAATTTGTGGGATATATTAAGGCTTAAACTGATAAGTCTGAGTACCCTATGGATAGCTTCAGAATAACAGTTAACCTAGTTTATCTTAATTGGTTAGTGACATTTGTGTAGGGCCAAAAGTCAAAAAGTATGGCTATAGAGGAAATGGAGGAATTAGCTTGCAGTGAGTTCCCCACTGCCCAGAAGAGTATCCTGGTATCTCACCTGGGCTTGCAAGATTTATAAATGAATGAAGACACAGAAGTAAACCAGGGAGAAAGAGTACAGGATCCTTTGGTACTATATTCTTAGAAGAGTGTATGTGCACAGAGGCAGTACATATAACCCCTTTACATCCTGCTTCTGAGGGAACACAGGGCTTCTGAAACCTGTCTGATCCCACGTTGAGAACTCCCCTTTAAGGCACAAACAGCCCACTCTGGAACAGACCTGTGTTATCTTAGTACTTATGCTTTGGCATCCACCTCATTCCATCTGCCTGTTCTGGCTCCACACTCTTGATTCTGACCAGGGTGTGGTCAGCCACGACCAATCTGTGGCTTTATCCCACTGCCCCTGAGGATAATTCAACCTACCCATGGTTCATCCCCAATCCTAGTTCTGCCTGAGATTCTCCTGCCTCACCCCTATAAGTCAGGACTTATCAGGATTCCTGGGCTTGACCTCTAAGGTTTGTCCTTGCCCTTGTCTTAAACTCTCTGAACTCACACTCCTGCCAGAGCGAGCCTACCTACCTTACCATGGTTAGTGCTGCCAAATAAGCTGGACTGCTTAACCCCTCTGTGCTTTTATTTCCTCAACTATAAAATAGTAGTATTTGCCTTTTCTCTGCCATCATGGTGTGTGTGGTTGACTCTTCCTTGCCATATCTTTTCACAAGAATTTCAGGATCGGGTGATTCCTGGCCAAGAAACAAAAGCAGAATCATCACATTCCCCAGTGGATTTGGATGAAAACTGGTAATAAAATCAAGTACAACTCCCAAGAGGAGACATTGGAGAACCACCAAACTGGGTCTATAAGGAATCACACATGAGATGGCATACATATTTATACTGCATGAAGGTCACTTGCTCATATTGTATCACTCTGTAAACATCACTACTACCTGAACAACAGACAAGTTTTGTTGAGGAGATGATTTTTCTCTGTTACTATGCTGCTACACCAGTAGGTTGGTTCAGTAATAAATATGTGAGAACTTTTGTTTGAAAAAAAAAAAAAAGTAGTAGTATCTCCCTAATTAAAGTGACAATGCAGTCCCTAGAACAAAGCCCTGGAAGATAGTAAATCTCAGTAAATATTCACAGTTATCATCTTTATTATACATGTTTAAGCTTTGCTCTTGAATCTAAACATCAGTGTTCTTTATATGCTTTAGCTGGGCTTGTGAAAGACAGAAAGGGCAAATAAAGGTCGGTTGCCACTGCAAAGATTCTTCCCACCACAGAGACCCTGCTTTCGCTAGACACCTGGCAGGCAGCCTTCCCTGGGACCTCGGTAGCAGGATCTCTGCCAGCTTTGCCTGGGTGACAGGACAGCAGAGAGATTTCATGACACTAAGATGTCATCAGAGCCCTATGGCAGCAGCAGGCACATTCAGAATATTCATTTATTGCTGTGAAGCTCTTGAGAGCCTTTAAAGCAGGAAAAAGCTGTGTGTGTACAGATAGGAGCCTTCTGTGGGGAAAACTACCCCTTTATTATTTCTCATTTTGCTCTCAGCTACCTTGGTATTTTAATTGTGTTGTCCTTATAAACATAAATCATTAGAAGTCAAGAAGATTTTATTAGGTAAAGTTTATTTTTATTTAGTAAGTCTCTACAAGCTGTAAGCTTCTATGCTTGATTGTTTGAGGGTTGCAGGAGGTACTGTCCCTGCTACTTTGCAGACAAGGACACTGGACTTAAAGGATGTGTTAGAGATCCCCAGGACAACCCCTAGTGGCCATTCATTAGAAGGACTTTTGGGATTCAGCATATAGCTGTATTCATAGCTGAGATTTATTACAGTGACATAGGATACAGAGCTGGATCATAAGGGAGAACACAGGCAGAGCCTAGAAGAATCCATGTGCAGGCTGACTTATGCTTTCTGCCTCACATGAGGGGATCACATAGAACACACTCTTCCAGCAGTAAAAATGCAGCAGGATCTGTGCAGTGTCTCAGCCCCCAGGAAGCCCATTTAGAGACTCAGCACGCAATGTTTATAGGGGGCTGTCACATGGGCAGCCTTTGCTTACCATATAAAAATTCCCAGAAGGGAAGCAAATGTTCAGCATAAGCCATATTGCCCCACAGAAACAGTCTAGGCACAGTGAGCCACCCTTAACTGTTGGGAACTCTTCAAGAACGAAATTCCCAGATGCCAGGCAAAGGCTGACCTTGCAAGCATACCTTTCTAAGACAGCAGTCTCAGGCATGCTATGTTGACTCTCTTCTGCACAGAGAAGGTGTCACATATGTACACACCAGCTCTAATGCTAGCCTGTCAGAGGCACGGCCATAAATGGTTAGATGTTAGCAGAGGAATAGATCCTTTCTGACTGATGGAGCCATAGAAGCCTCCATGACCGTACAAAGGATAGGCAGGGTTTGCACAGAAGAGAGAAGTGGGGAGATAGGATGCAGTGAAAAAAGAATACTTTTAGAGAAACACAAGCAGACCCATCTGGCCTGAAACAAGGTATGTTGATGGAAATAAAAGAATTTAGGGAGACAGGAAGAAGACATGCTAGAGGGTCTCGACTGCCAGGTGGATGCTTAGGAGCTTCATCTACAGAGCTGGAGCAGCACTGAAGGTTTCTTTTTTTTAGAAAGGAAGTCATATAGTTCAAGCTATGTTTGCAGAAGATACATATAGGGGTGATAATTCAGGCTTACCTGGAGGTTGGAGTGCCTAGAGATGGAAGGCTACTGAAGATACCTGGACCCGTTCCCAGAGGCCCTGGGCTTCAGAATCTGCCCATTCATTTTTGGCCCACCTCACTCTATAGTAGATACATACAATATGTGGAAAAGGTAAACTGACTATGTGCTATAAGAGTGCCCTCTAGTACCTTGGCTGGCAGGCCAGGGATAGCTAAGTATGTCTTAACATGTGTGGTGAGTTTGTACTACAATGCTGTAAATGCAGAGAAGAGATTATGTTTACTGAAAAATGTTGTATAGCCTACACTGATCAAAGTACTCAGAAACTGCCAAATCCCCATTCCAAGCCTGCACAAATATCTGGCTGCCTTGTCCCAGCCACAAGCACAGGTAGAGCAAATCTCTGACCTTAGTACACCTTCTTTCATGAGACTGCAAGTACTCTATGCACATATCTAGCTTTCAAGGCTGCCCCACTCTCAACAAAAAGTTCAAAAAGGGCCAAAGGGCAGACCACATGGGACCTGCTCACTGCCATTTCTTTATAGTCTGTCTGACTTCCTGGATTCTTGTCACATATCCCTGGCTATTGATGTCTCAGACTGTCTCACTTGGGCCATGTGCAGACCACAGACTTCCTTATCTATGCTAGGTTTTCAGAGGTCAACTTACCTCTCACATGCCCATTTCTAAGCCTTAGGGACTAAGAACGCCTGCATCCAGGGAGTGCCATTCCTAGATCTGGCCTCTCTGAACACCTTTCCTCCAGCCCTCAAACCCCACCTATGTATACTGACTCTAGTGTTGCTAGCATTATAATTTTGTTCCCTGGAATAGTGCTGCTATGCAGTAGTACAGAATCTTTTGTCCCAGTGACCCCCCACAGACCATGTAGGACTTTATAGGATGATAGAAATGTTCTGTGTATAGCAGAACATTATGGTGTTCCTGGTAGCCACTAGCTTCACGTGGTTATTTAACACTTAAAATGTGGCTAGTTTGACCAAGAAGTGAATTTCTAATTTTACTTAATTTTAATTAAGCTTAAACACAAATAACTACATGCGGCTAGTGGCACTACCATAGTGTACAGCATAGAACCTGGTAGGCTGAGTGATCTGCTGAACTGGTTGTGCTGGATCATGGCAGAAAGGATAGATTGAGTCTGTGTGCACAGAATACCTAGAGGAGGGAAAGACATGAAGCAAAGGAGGAAAATTAAGAACAAGAGAGTCGTTCGTAGTCTCAGATGTATACATTTGTGTACATTTATAGGTATGTAATATTTAGAGAGCTACTTTCAAGGTGGTTTATTTCCTTTTGATCAATATTGTTATTTTCACCATTTAAGTATATATCAAGAAAGACAATTGGAATGAGTACAGGCTTTGGAGAATCCAGACATGAGTTGAAATCTTGTCTCTAAACCTTATTAGCTGTGTTACTATAATATTGGGTTTTTTTTTAAAGATTTTATTTATTTATTTATTTGACAGAGAGAGAGAGGCAGCGAAAGAGGAAACACAAGCAGGGGGATTGGGAGAGGGAAAAGCAGGCTTCCTGCTGAGCAGGGAGCCCAGTGTGGGGCTCAATCCCAGGACCCTAGGATGATGACCCGAGCCAAGGGCAGATGCTCAACTGACTGAGCCACCCTGGTGCCCCTATAATATTGTTTTTAAAATAATATCACTAGGGGCTCCTGCATGGCTCAGTTAAGCGTCTGACTCTTGGTTTCAGCTCAGGTCGTGATCTCAGGGTCATGAATCAAGCCCTGTTTCTAGCTCCACGGTCAGCAGGGAGTCTGCTGGATATTCACTCTCTCTCTCTCCCTCTGCCCACTCTCTACCTCTCTCTCAAATAAATAAATCTTTTAAAAAAATAATATTGCTAGTTGTCCCATATTAACGGAGAATAAGAAAGAATTTGACATAGTTACATTGTTCCTATATTTTAAACTTCTTGAAAAAAATTAGAGCTTTTAAATACTGTCAAAGTTTTAGTACTTAGGAAATCTTTATTTGCTGTTGTTCCTTGAGATTATCCCTGGGCTTCTCAGCCTTATTCTTTAAAAGAAAATGTCTAGTAAAATGTCAGACAGAGTTTTTTTTTATTATGTTCAGTTAGCCAACATATAGTACATCATTAGTTTTTGGTGTAGTGTTCAATGATCCATTATTTACGTATAACACCCAGTGCTCATCACAGATTTAAATACTCATTTGGCTTTCAAGTTGGCTCAGTCTTCTAGCTTCCACTCAGAAAACAATCAAGATTTTTTCTATTTCTCCTGTGTATATTTGTTTTGGTTTCTATAGGCTCTGCTATTCCCATCAGGATTACCTCTTGACATATAATATGTTAAACAGAAAAATTTTGCCTCATTGAAGCACAGAAGCGGCAGCAGAAATAGTAACAAGAACAAGTTAATAAGTATAAATAATGTATATTCTGGTATCCTTAAAAGACTTATGTAGTTACAATATAGGCCAAATCTGTGTGTGTGTGTGTGTGTGTGTCTGTGTGTGTGTGTGTGTGTGTGTGTGTGTGTTTTAGAGCAGACCATGAAAAACCTCAGGCAAATGCTGTGATTTTTCTTCTATCTGTGAATATATATTCTTCTTGCTCTTTCTCATGCCCAGCAGAGAAAAATATGTGTAGTGAGTAAAGGAATGAAATTTAAAAGACAAAATGTTCATATTCTGAACAAAGAGCTAGAAAGCACAGAACAAAAGATTATCAATGTAAATGTAGGTAATGAGGGAGGAAGGGAGCAGGGTCAGGAAGATAGTCTTTCCAATGAAAATTTGGAGTACTCCTGCCAAGTTCCTGCATATCACATGAGGTAATGTATGAGAAAATGCTGACAAACTCTATAAAGTGTGGTACACGTGTAGAGAACTGCTGTCATCCTGTTCAAAATCTTGGTGTGTGTTTATTCCATTTCCGTTATGCTGTGTAGAAATTCTGAAGCATAACTGCGAAGACTGGAGAGTTTCATGCACTGAATTCCTGGAGAGAGTGATGTTTGCTCAAAGTGTGTTTTACTTGCAGTCAGATCCTACTAGTGAGAGAGTGAATTTTTGAGGTTATCTTTTTCTAGTTAGTAGACTATCCATTAGGAAACACCATGATTGGACTATGTTATGTGTGATCTTTCATAAAAGATAGTCATTTTTCTGTATTACTGCCAAGACATTGTTTTTCCCTGAAGCCTTAGAGAGCAAGCACACTTTAGCATTTGTTTAAGCCTTTCCAGTTTACATAGTAAATAAATTGGGAAACATTGTAATAAATAAATAGGAAAACATTCGATCATGTTATCAGTGATTTGCTCTTAAATGCTTTATTTTTCTATGATAATGCTTGGCCATATTTTTTTTTCTTTTATTTTTTCTTTTATTTATTTTTATTTTTTTATTAGCATATAATGTATTGTTTGTTTCAGGGGTACAGGTCTGTGATTCATCAGTCTTACACAATTCACAGCGCTCACCATAGCACATACCCTTCCCAGTGTCCATCACCCAGCCACCCCATCCCTCCTACCCGCCTCCACTCCAGCAGCCCTCAGTTTGTTTCCTGAGATTAAGAGTCTCTTATGGTTTATCTCCCTCTCTGGTTCCGTCTTGTTTCATTTTTCCCTCCCTTCCCCTATGATCCACTGTCTTGTTTGTCAAATTCCACATATCAGTGAGATCATATGATAATTGTCTTTCTCTGATTGACTTATTTCACTTAACATAATATACTCTAGTTCCATCCACGTCGTTGCAAATGGCAAGATTTCATTTTTTGATGGCTGCATAATATTCCATTGTGTATATATACCACATCTTCTTTATCCATTCATCTGTTGATGGACATCTAGGCTCTTTCCATAGTTTGGCTATTGTGGACATTGCAGCTATAAACATTGGGGTGCACATACCCCTTCAGATCACTACATTTGTATCTTTGGGGTAAATACCCAGTAGTGCAATTGCTGGGTCATAGGGTAGCTCTATTTTCAGCTTTTTGAGGAACCTCCATACTGTTTTCCAGAGTGGCTGCACCAGCTTGCATTCCAACCAGCAGTGTAGGAGGGTTCCCCTTTCTCCACATCCTCGCCAACATCTGTCGTTTCCTGACTTGTTCATTTTAGCCATTCCGACTGGTGGGAGGTGGTATCTCATTGAGGTTTTGATTTGTATTTCCCTGATGCCGAGTGATGTTGAGCACTTTTTCATGTGTCTGTTGGTTTGGCCATATATTTAAGTATAGTCAGATAAATTACAAAGTAGCATTCTTTCTATACACTTGATGAAAGTGTTCTTAGCTAAATTGTTTTTTTCAACATTCATTTATTAATTTGTTTAGCATTTCTTTCAGAAACACTAGGTCTGGGTTACTCTTGGGAAGTTACAAAGGACCTATCTATGAAGGGTGCATTTGTCTACACCAGACAAAAAAGAGCTGTTTCTGAATACAGAGAAGCAACCACTGTCCTAACATTGCTTATTTGGCATCAAGGGCTAGCATGATTATTTTCTTATCACACTTCAGACTGCTTGACCTACAGCTGACAAATATAAGTGTGCTACTTCTGTAGACCTCAGAGACGTAATTAGCAAAACACATAGAAGGCAGGGTCATTCCCTCCATGCCCCAATTTCCCCACATGGATGTACAATTTTCTTAGAAGCATTTTGACTTGAATGTTGGAGACAGCAAAGATGACCTGTTGTGCTGTCCTGTCAGCAGAACCTCACCCTCTTTGCACCCCCATTTATTCATCTACATATTGTTAGAATTGGGAGCCTGATCTTGGGATAAAAGCATAAATCATTAGAGTAAAAACAACTGTAGCTTTTCACATAACTGATCATTAAGTAACCATTTAGTTTGATTTCATGAGAAGTACATGATTTCTAAAGACCCTTTAGGGGCTGTATAATTAGAAAAATGCTATTATAAACATTCAAGAATATGTGATAACAGGTTTACTCATGTGTCTCTTTTGCTTTAAAGAACATGAAAAGAATCTATATCCTGGGATTGTTTGTCATTCAAGTCTCTGCTTGTTCCAAATCAGGCAAACCATTGTTCCCATCACCTCTTAGTCTCCTGGGTGGGAGTGCCATAAATGTTAAACAGACTAGGTGTCACCAGCAGAACTGGGATGAGGGCTTGGCATAAGTTTTCTAATCAGAGGGGTCAAGTGTCCCATGTAGGTAATAGGGATTATGGGGCTAGCTGGATTTCCTTCAGGCAGCACCTCTGGGAGCCTATGTGACACAGACACTGTGTGTCTCTAGGGCAAGATGTAGTTTGCAGCATTACCCATGGAACCCCCATCCTCTCCCGCACCACTTTTTTTCCAATGCGCATTTCATAAGATGAAATATGGATAAAGCATGGGCTTTGAAGTCAAACAGATTCAAATTAGAATTCCAGTGTCACTGTTCTCTCTCTACTTTCTGATCTCAAGCCAGGAACTCTGCCCCTCTGACTGTTTCTTCAGAGATGAAATATCTGTTATGAGGATTAAGTACAATTAGGCAAGAAAAGAAATACTTTAAATAATGCCTGGTGCATAAAAGATACTCATTCAGTGGCTGCTTCTGCTGCTGTAGTAAGTTGATGAATACCCAGAGCTTCATCTCCCACCCATGTCTTTTCCCTGAACTTCAGACGTGGGCTTTGATCTGCCTGTTTTTTTGTTCACCTACATATCCCACAGAGACTCTAAATTCAGCGTACACATCTGAACTTTATATCTTCTCTGGCTGACTACCACAGCCAATCAACCGCTCACATCCATTCTCCTCTCTTCTGTTCCCAAACTGCATCATAGCTTGCTGGAGCTACTCCGGTTGTCTTTGGAGTATTTTCTATGTTACCAACTTGCTTTCAACCCTGCGGCCCAAGTGATCATTCTAAAGACTTAGGACGGCAACACTGCTTCTCATAGTTGAACTTTCCGGACCTTTCTAAGGCCCATAATGGGGTTTTCCAAACTTGCTAATCCTAACAACTGAAACTTTTTTTATCTTTTACATCAACATGGATGGGACTGGAGGAGATTATGCTAAGTGAAATAAGTCAAGCAGAAAAAGTCAATTACCATATGTTTTCACTTATTTGTGGAACATAAGGAATAGCATGGAGGACATTAGGAGAAGGAAGGGAAAAATGAAGGGGGGGGAATCGGAGGGAGAGATGAACCATGAGAGACTATGGACTCTGAGGAACAAACAGGGTTCTAGGGGTGCGGGGTGGGGGGTGGGGGGATGGGTTAGCCCTGGTGATCGGTATTAAGGAGGGCACGTACTGCATGGAGCACTGGGTGTTATACGAAAACAATGGATCGTGGAACACTACATCAAAAACTAATGATGTATTGTATGGTGACTAACATAACATAATAAAATTTTTTAAAAAATGCAGATTCTTCCACTCTCCCCAGAAGTCCTCTGAGTCCTTTCCTCTAAAAATTCTGATCCAGAAGACCTGGGATGGAGTCCAGAAATCTGTATTTTAATAAGCTGCCAGTTACTCCTGATAATAGCCAAGTTAGGAGAACCCTCACATAATAAGTCCCCTCTGGATTTGTCGTCCACTCTGTGTTGCATAGTACCTTTGACCGCTCCCCGGTTCTCCAGTGCCCTCCTAACTCATGCTTGGAAACTTCCCACCATCAAGCTGCCTCAGACCTCTGAGAGTCTGCACTTGGAGCACTCTCCTAGAATCCCCTTCTCTCCATCTCTAACTACCCCTCACCAAATGCTGAAAGCCTAGCAATATTGCAAGAATCCTTTACAGTATCTCATTTGGGCAGCCTATCCTCATCCCAGTAGAACTTGTCAGCAGCCCCTTTCTGTGTAATTATAGCATTTTCACATTATGTTGCAATTTTGAGTTTATGTGTGTCTCTCTCCTAGTAGACTCAAAACCTTGAGGATAGGGAGGGACTATTTCATTTCTCTATTTCCCAGTATCTAGCTCAGTTTCTGAAATATGGTAGAGTCTAATGAGCACTTGTTGAAGTGAATGAAAAGGAGGGAAGAAGGCTGGAAAGAATCCTTGAATTGTAATAATAGTTATAAAAGTGTTCTTTGGAGCCCTGAAGTGTCTCAGGGACAGGTGGTGATTAGGAGAAAGGCCTAAGTAGGGAGGATTCTTTCCCCCCTGTCCCCCCACCCCCAATTCAACCAAAGTAGCTGTCTTTATCAGTTTTTCATATATTGAACAGTGTGAGGTTTTGTTGAAAAGAAAAGCTGATACTAAAAATAAATTTGAAAACCACAGTACTGATTTGCCTTTATGAAACCCCTTTATGCATTTCTGCTCTTGTGCTTCAGAATGAAGTGGGAAAACTTGAAGAACTTGAGAAATAAAACCAAGTGATCTAAATTGGAAAATGAATCTGTGATGAAATACTAGAGATTTTTTAATCTGTTGGTTGTGCTATGTACTATGGCCTTGGGGCTACTTGTCTGTTTTTAAGCACCTGGGAGGTTATCACAAAAGAGATGCTAAGTAGTTGCCATCCATCTCCACAGAGGACCAAATGAGAAACATGAAGATTAAAATGAATGAGTTGAGAGAATTCTTCTGAAATTACTTGAGGAGAATGCTTGTATTTCCAAAACAGAGTTTTCAGGAAATATTCTCCCTAAGTATCAGAGACTATCTCTGCCTCAACATAGGCTGGCATCTTATTGGTGGTCACCGAACATTTGCTATAGGGATGCATGAATTGCTATCCATGGAGATGTGTATGAGTGTGTGAATTAAAACTTTCATAAAATCAAGTGATCTTAAAATTAAGATACTATAAGACTTGCCACAGATTCAAATTATGGAATTCATTTGTAGCAACTTGCTCAATACTATGAAATTATGAAATTAATTTAACTTTATATACTGTTCATGCATAGCTCATCATAAAAGCAACTAAATATGGAGAAGTTCTCTCATAATGTTGCTTATTGAAAAGTAAGAATTTAACACCATCTCTTTTTTCTTTTGAAAGAATTGGAGTTTTCTCGCCCATATTGTTTAAGAGAAAACCTGACCTGTTGCTCTCATATAGAGGATGTTCGTAAAATCTCATTAATAAATTTTACTCTTTTGGCCACAGTTCCTTTCATACATTTGGGAAATATGAGTGGTTGCTGTAGTTCTCATTGGCAAGAAGATTCTATCAGCATTTATCAAACTTTGCACAGACTCCATTGCCTTACATAAAAGCAGCTTGTGGGGTCAAATGTCTTCGGTCCCATTGGTATCAAAACACATAATAACATTTAAGCCTCTGAGAACTTCTAGAGGGTAAAACCTTGTTTAACTGTGTTTAATGCAGTATTTTCCACTTTTTTTGACCACTTCAGGAGACATTGGATAGGTATTTGCCTTCAAATAGTTTGAATGTTAGCAGAAAGCATCATTTGTTTATCATACCCATTGGAGAAGCTAGCAAAACAGGAAATAACTAGATGTGTACCCAAAGCCCTATGAAATGAGGGAAAAAAAAAAAAACCAGTTATTTTCAGTTTCACAAATTGTGAAGGCCAGGTGAAACCAGAAGCATGAAAGGCTCTAGGACATGTGAAGGTCTTGTGGGCACTATGAAAACTCAGGGGCCTCCTCCCGCTGTTGAGGAGAAAGGGAAGTTCTTGGGTTCTGTAGGGCCAGCAACCCTGTCCACTCGGGAATTTGTTTTATGTACGCTTTTATCTTTGGACCAGAGCTTGATGTAGCCCCTCCAAACCATATACCCTTCTGTGGGTCTAGCAGCTCCAGCAGCAGTCTGCTTGGTAGATGTCTGTCCTTGAGAGATTGGTAATGTGATAGTGAGAGCAGTTGCAGGTGTTCCTTCAACAGAGAGTGCAGAAGTAATGATAAATTCTCTGGAAAAGACATAAACTTCCTAAAAATGTTTCTCTACTCATATACCAAGTTAAGAGCTAACTGAGTGGTTGTTAAATGCATATATACATGTTAGTTAGGATAGATAACTACAGTAACAGACAGAAAAATGTTACTTTGATGCTCTTATTTCCTATTTCTCTGATACACCTCAACTTTCCATTACGAAAACTACTAACTTATTTGTATCTATACCTGTTGTTTCCTCCTTCGTTCTTTCCTTGATTCTCTGAGTTTCCCAAGGAGGTGGGAACCTCTTTTTCCTTTGCCAATTATTTTCTCTGTTTCCTCTGTCTTCAATATCTCACCATCTACAAACATTGTCCTATTAAAAGTAAATGTTGTTAGGTGTACCCCATCTTTTTTTGAAGTCAGGTTGTTGAACTGTAATTTACATGTAGTAAAATTCACTCTTTTTAATACGTAGTTTGGTGAGTTTTGACAAATTTATAGTTGTGAAATCACCACCATATTCAAGAAGTAGAAGCTTTCATCACCCCAGAAAGTTCATGCACCTTTGCATTCAATCCCTGCCCTCCTTCCTCAGCCGTGACAGCTCCTGATCTGGTTTCCTTCCTTATAGTTTTGCCTATTCTAGATTATAACATAAGTGGGGACATATAGAATATGGTCTTTTGTGATTGATTGGCTTCTTTCACTTAGCATATGTTTTTGAGATTCATCCATATTATTATACATATCAGTAGTTCTTTTTATTGTGAAGTAATATTGCATTGTATAGATATTCTATTATATGGATTGTCCATTCATCTCCTGATGAACATTTGTGTTCTTTACAGTTCCTGGCTATTATGAATAAAGCTGCTATAAATATTCACATATGGGTCTCTGTGTGGACATAAGTTTTCATTTCTCCTAGGAATAAATACCTAGGAGTAGAGTGATTGGATCATATAATAAGTGTACGTTTAACTTTATAAGAAACTGTCAGACCGTTTTCTAAACTGGTGATACCATTTTGAACTCCCCTCAACAGTTTATGAGAGGTCTAGTTGCTCTACATTCTCACCAACCTTGGTATATTTAGTCTTTAATCTAGCCATTCTAATAGGTGTGTAGTGGTATCTCACTGTGCTTTTAATTTGTATTTCTTTAATGATTAAGGATGTTTTCTTGAGCTTATTTGCCATCCCTGTATGTTCTTTGGTGAAGGGTCTATTCAGATCTTTTGTCCATTTTTAAATTGAGTTGTTACTTATAAAGAACTCTCAGAACTCCATAATATGTTCTTAATACAGTCCTTTCTTAGATGAGTGTTTGTAAATATTTTCTCAGTCTATAGCTTGTCTTTTTACTTTAACAGTGTCTTCCCAAGAGAAGATGGTTTTAATTTTGATAAAGTTCAGTTTATCATTTTGTTGTGATTCATGATATTCACTTAATAATCTCAGATCAAAGATTTTTCTCTTTTATGCTAAATATGGAAATACAAATGTGAATAAAATACACAAAGGTACTTGTCTTCATTTTTCTCCTTTTCTTCTTATAGTTTTATAGTTTTAGCTCTTATGTTTAGGTCTATGATCCATTCAAGTTACTCTTTTGTAAGCAAGGATCAAAGTTTAGTCTTTTTCATATGGATTATTAAGCGCCATTTGTTGAGATTACTGTGCTCCTTTACTGAATTTTGGTGCCTTTACTGACAATTAAGTATAAACATATGTATTATTCCACATGTTAATAAAGACCTCCCTTGGGACGCCTGGGTGGCTCAGTCGGTTAAGTGTCCGCCTTCAGCTTGGGTAGTGATCCCAGGGTCCTGGGATCAAGTCCTGCATCAGGCTCCCTGCTCAGTGAGGAACCTGCTTCTCCCTCCGCCCCTCACCCTTGCTTGTGCTCTCTCTCTCTCTCAAATAAATAAATAAAATGTTTAAAAAAAAATAAAGACCTCCCTCAACCCAACCTGCCCATTCAACTATAAGTTCATCACTTCTACCTTTCCATAGCCATTTATTAAAGAGTAGCCTATGGGGCACCTGGGTGGCTCAGTTGGTTCAGTATCTGTGTTCAGCTCAGGTCATGATTCCAGAGTCCTGGGATTGAGCCCCATGTCAGGCTCCCTGCTCAGCCTTGTCCTTCCCCAGCCACCCACCTGACCCCACCCCCAGCTCCTGCTCTTTCTAGCTCTCTCTCAAATAAATAAATAAAATCTTAAAAAAAAAAAAAAAAAGAGTAGTCTAGACTTACTGTTTCTGCCTCCTCACTTCTTACTCCTCACACTGGGCTCTTTCTCTACCATTCCACTAAACCAGTTATTGCAAGAATCACAGTAGTCTCTGTTCTTAACAGCCAGGGGGCACTCCTGTGCTTGTCTCATGTGATTCTCACTAGCCTTGGACTTCACTGACCCCTCCCTCTGCTTTCAGACATTTTCTTCCCTTGAATAACATAGCATCCCACCTCCTCCTTATTTTTCTATTTGTCCCCATATGTCTACTTTGCTAGTTCTACCTCTTTTTTCCTAAATATCAACGTCCCTCAGGATTCTGACCAAAGCCCTTTTTCCTGCTCCTTCTATGCATATTCTCTCCTTATTGCCATCCAACCCCCTGGCTGAAAAAAATCTCAAGTTTATATCTGGCCCAAATATTTTTTGAGCTGCATTTCTGCATATTTAATTGTCTACCAGGACCACAAGCTCTATGAAAAAAAGTACCTTGTATGTATCTTGTTCACATTTGTAGTCCCACATTTAGCACACAGAACTTAATAACTATTTGTTGACTAAATGAACAAATGAATACATGAACAAAGTAAGCAACCTGTGAAGTTGATATTATATCTTATAATTCTAGGACAATATTTTAATATTGACATATATGTGGTGAGTATGTGACTGTGGGCACAGGAGAAGTAAATTACTTTCAGAATCATATATGTGGTCTTTGCCATGGCTCAGTTTTCCTGTTGCAGTTGATGGGGAGCCTTGGGATGAAGAGGTAGGAAACTGAGCCTGGGCAAGAGTGAGAGAGTGAGGAGACACCTCTCCAGATGTCACAAACACTGTATCTCTGGTTTTTTAATTCAGTAACTTACTTCAGGAGCTAACTTGTGTTGTTTGTGGAATAAAATGTTTTAATGGCCCTATTAAATTCTGATTGCAACTTTAGTTATAATACATTATTCTCTTTGACTTTTTGCTCAAATTTTTGTAAGTCCCTGTAACATTTTTTTTCTTATTCCTGAAATGATTCTTAAGAGTTATCTAGGAAGATGTAAATTGGGTAATGTAGATCTTTTTGGCTCGAGTATGGTGGATATTTTTATGATCTGAGTGTTCACATCAGAGAATGTATATGCTTGTTATGGGCCTAGCATTATGACTGGAGCTTTGGGGGTATTTGGAAAATTAAGACTAGAAGATAGTCTTAATTGCTCCTCTCAGGGAGCACACACCTTTAGGGAGATAAGAGTCACTACCAGCAAATAAACAGCAATAGCTGTTAGGCAATTTGTAGTGTCCTTTGCATGCTGCTTGGCAAGAAAAATAGTGTCCTGCCATTAGACATGTACTTTTGGCCTTTCCTGTCACTATGAGCTGTTCTGAAAGTGTTTAGGGCTTCTCTATAAATGCCCTTTTTATTTGTTCTGGAGCATGTGGTCCCTTACATTTTTCTGTCTCTCTCTCCTACATTTCAGTGAGCGGTTTCTGGTGAGACTGAACAAGAATGGTGGGCCAAGGAACCCAGAGAAGATAGAACGAATGTGTGCCCTTTTTACAGTATGTGCAAATTCTCTTTCCCTTCTCTGCTGTTGACTCTACCCAGGGGCCTGCTATGTGGATATTGTCACCCTGGAAACGAGCATTTATTCTTACCTCCCCACACACTGGGGAGATTAGGACTTGATTTATGTTTCTATCAGGTTTTAATGAAATATTTAAAGAAAACTGAAATCAGCTATAGTTTTTAATTGATTTTTTATTAAAGAAATATAATCAAGTACCTTTTACTAATGTAGATTTTAGAAGCTATTTAATATAACAGACAAAATCTGAAAGAAGTCTTTCTTACTATTCTTATTCAAGACCACTGGGAATTTCTCTGATGTAGAAAGGCATCCACCAAATTTACAGCTTTGCAGTTTTTTAGTGAGTGCATATAAAGAGAGACAAACTAAGTAGTTCTTCTCTCTCACATACCAAATAGAGGGTCTTTTCCTACTATGATCTATACTTTCATTTTTTCCCAATAACCATGCTGTCATTCATGGTCTCCAGGATCACAAACTCATCAGCTCAGAGAAGATGTAATAATCTGCTTCTAGAAAGTGCTCGGCCTCACAATACCACATTGCCTTGTATATTCTTCAAGTTGATTCTGATTTACTAAATGTTTTTTATTTAGTTTAAAAAAAAAAAGGTAGTGTGCAGCTTTGTTTATTTCAGTTTATTTATTTGCTGAAGGAGAAAACAAGACCGTGTTACAATTTTAAACCAGTTTTGACTCTCATGGAGTCTTTGATCTGCTTCAGTGCTACTGAGATACATTAAGACCCATTAACGCTGGGAGGTGTGATAGTCTCACAGTGCTACTGCCCTGGTGTGGGGTGCATGATTGATGGGTGACAGGTGTCTCAGAGCTTACAGTGTGCCTCTTAAACACAAATGAGATTTAGCTAGGCATCTTATATGTGACTTTCTCTGGAAGATAAAACTGGATTTTTTACCTGACTTCTTTGTTCATTTACTACAACTTTATCTTTCAAAACTTCAAACAACGTTACTGCAGAATCAGAAGCCACTTTCACAGGGATAGCTTCTATTGAAAATGCTCCAGATGTACAGAAACATTTGTAAGTCTAGTTAAGCTAAAGTGATTTTTTTTTTTTACCCATCTTTGAGCTCATCATACAAACCTTAGGAGATAATACTGGAAGAAAGAGCATGAAGACAGTTAAGGGAATTAAGATGGTTTAGTCTGGGAAAAGCAACACTGTTCCTTCAGTAGGAAAAGAACAAGGGAAAGAGTACAAGTTGCGGTTAATGGGATTTAGGTTAGAATATTGGGAGAGATCTTCTGAAGTGAAAGTGTGTAAACATTGAGGTGGTCCTCTGGGGCCACCTTTCTGAAAACAGAAATAGAAAGAAACGAGACACCCATCTGTCTAGAATGCCTCAGTGACCTTAGAGGTTTTTCTAGATCCTGGTTCTCTGATAAAGCAGCAAAAGAAACCATTGCTTCCTTGTTCTTTGGCATTGTGGAAACAGAGCTGTGTGCATGTGCTATCTTTGAATATGATGAGTACAGTCCTTGTCTCTTGAAAAACGAACTTAATTATGATGATATTTGAATGTAATTACAGTAAATCAAAATTTTCATTTTGTAGCATTTTAATTATCTATATGGGCCCAGAGGCCTACGCTGTAGCTGTGACTTGATAAATCAAAGATGCACATAACATTCTTGTGCTCTTATTCTGCCACAATGGGAAGACACAAGGCTGCTAAAAATACCACTTCTGTAATTCCCTTTGTGGTACAGCCCTGGATTGTTTTTTAAGATCCTAAAGAGTGATTTGAGAAATTTTTACAAAGCACATGAAATTTTTTCACAAGATTGTCTTAGCCAGGATTTTCATGTCTTACTTTAAGCTATATGAAATAATAATTTTGGTGGAACCTATTTTCTCATCTAAGACTTGAGTGCCTCCTGTGGGCAAAAGGGGTTTTCCAGATTGACATACGTGCTACAGAGTTTGAGAGTAACGCACGAAAATGCAGCCACAGCTGTGGTCAGTGCCAACCTGATAGCTTACCTTAGCATCAAGAAGAGGGAAGCCTACAAACTGAGTGGTTTTGCAGGATTACTCAAGCAGACTTCAGAGCCACATTATAAACCAATCACATTATTCATGGCTCAACCTTGTTCTCTGTAAAATCTGGTTTTTTTCTGACCTTGTTAGATTTCAGAGCTTCCTGTCCAGGAAGAATTTTATCCAGAAGGAGGGGTTTCATATTTATGTGAATGTCTAATACAGTGAATATCTAATACAGTGATTTCCTAACTTTCATGATAAACAATGGCTATGTGTATGAGCGTGCGAGAGCATGTCTGTGAATTTACTTATTATTAGACATCCAGTGCTTCACACACAGTGCCTGGCAAATACCAAGGCCTCAGTAATGATTTAAATAAATGAATATGTTTATTTTTTATTATATTTGAGTGACCAACTCAGAAAATGAACTTGTGTTGTTTTCCTTGCATTCATTGGCATTATATTTTCTACATTTATTTATATCTTCTGCTTCTTTTATAGCATAAGTATGAATAAATTGGCTTTGTTGTATATTTGTAAATCCCATTATCTCTACAGAAAAAGGGCAGTTCAGGCACAGGAAAGTGAGTTGACTTTTCCGTGTTTCAAATGGAACATCAGTAACTGAGTCCCAAGATGCTGAGCCCTGAGTCACTGCCCTATGACTACCGTATAGTTGGGAACCAGCTTTTAATTATGTAGGATTGGAGGGTATGCTCCAATGAGTAAATCTAAATTCAAACTCTGCTCATCAAATGAATGGTGGGAATCCCTCTTCCCATCTTGCTTTTACAGGTCTTGTGAGTATTTTAATGTGGGTAGCCACACTTGGTACTTAGTTGTGAAGAGTGAGTGTTTAGTAACTCTGTGGTAACTATGTCTCACCACGGACTTACATTTAATAGGATAGCTTTCACACTGAAATTATGTGGGACTCTCAAATAATAATTCACATAAAATGTTTTTTTTGCACTGATTATTCCCATTTTATATTTATTGACTTCAAATAAATACCACAGAGAGTTCTGGGTACCATGTACAAGATGGTCAGAAAGGACCCCTACTCCATCTACTTGCAAAATACCATAAATTATATTTCCGTTTTCTTCCTTTCATTCACTTAGAACCGAGAGAGGTCCTGTGCTCATGTGTACAACTGATCTGATTAGTGTTTGATCATCTTTGGTAACTGGCTTGAATTCTTAGATGTAGGAATTAATCATCATACTGGTTATTTGATAGTTTGGATTAACATAGTCCAAGCTATGTAGAAGGAACGATTTCACTTTGAAATGTGTCAAACATTTCTATATCTTTCAGTAAATAGACATGTTTAAATCCCCCCAAAAGCACATAAAAGTGGTAATCTGGGGTTGTTGTTTTTTTTTTCATTTTTATATGTATTTAGTAACCATTTTAATAAGTGTCAAAATACAGAGATATTTTGAGGGTATCATTTTAAATTCCATTTATAAATTAAAGGAAGTGGTGAAATGGAGCCTGAACCATCCTTTTTCAGTTTCAAAACACAACTTTCATGTAAAAATATTTCTTTGTGATTCCAGAGTTACACATTTATTTTAAATTATTTTGTAACCTATCTCATTATAAGCATATTTCATTATTCCATCAAGAATTTGGTCAAATATCATAACCATCTAGAATCTAAAAGTTTCAATTTCACCATTGCACCTTACTTTTTAATGTCTCCTTTCCTTTCATATGTTTAGGACCATTCTACAGGGCAGAGCTGGGACTACGGTAAGGCAAGCAAAGCACAGGATCCTGAGAGTAAGACCTCTTTTAACTTTGCACCCTGGGTGCCTTGCTTGCCTTACCCTAGTCCTAACCCTGCAACAAGGTATAAAAATAAAGCAAACATGGGGACTCTGGATCTCAATTATAATTGATTGTAAATTATAAATTTATAATTTATAACTGTCACTTGCTTGTCCCTTTCCCTGCTTTTTTAAAAAGAGAAAAGCATCTGGAACCAATCAAAAGATGGGAAGGACAGGGAACTAAGTAAGGGAACTTATCCTAGAAGCAAAAGGGAAATCTTGGGAAACTGTCCCATTAAGGACAGAGGTTATTCCATCAATCATCATTAATTCACAACAGTGTCTCTGAGTGAGCAGCAAGTTGACCTGGTGAGAAGTCTGAAACAGAGTATATATTAAAGTTTTATTACTTTAAGTACGACATGTTAAAGTAAAATACATACCCATAAATGAACATTTTATTTCAAAATGTGTTCTAAACATAAATAATTTAATGTATAAAATTCTTTTCATAACTTTAGTTTTAAAAATTACTGATTGGATCAGATTGTTTACTTAAAGGAAGCCCTTAGAATTTTCTGGATAAGATTATTTTCAGCTCTATACTTCAGTATAAATGATGCATATCTAAATTTAGAAATCGAGATCAAATTATTGAGGTTTCACTAAGGCCAAATTAGTCTCTTCTCAAGGGAACATATCTAGTGTATAATAATCAATGTGGACCAAAGAATAAACATAAAATTAGTAAAGAGTAAACTTTTAGAATTTCAGTCATTAATAAGCTTATTGGTGTTTTCCCATTTTTTTCTGCATTGAACATTTGTTACAAAATGTTTTTTATGTGATGTTAGAATAAACATGGATAAGGCAATATTATGAAGATTTCTAATGTGAGAATTCTTGTAGATATTTGTTGGGTATTCTAAATAAAAGCTGGGAAAATATTATCAATAAAATAAACTTTGAGAGGTATATAAGATATTCACACTTTCACTGCAGTAATCCTACAAACACTAAACCAGTATGTGCTTTAGTCCCCCTCCCCACCTATAACATATGCTAAAAGTAACAAAAGCAGATGATTATGAGGTTCGAAATGAAATTTTAATTATTTTCAGTATATTCCTTGCCTTAATTTACTTGTGGTTTTTTTTTTCCTTAGGATCTGAGCAGCAAAGATATGAAGAGAGATTTATATATAGTTGCCCATGTGATACGAATAGGTACTGTCGACCTTATCCGTTCACATGACTAAAGACCAGCCCACCTTGGGATAAGTATCTACTACTATGTTTGAGCTTTATCATCTCCCTAGCTCTTATCTGTGATGTCAGGTCTCAGGATGACAGTCCAGCTTGTAGCAGAACTCTACCTTAAGCTCAACTGCTATGGTAGCTGAATTTGACATAAATGAAAGCATTTTTTTTTTCACTTGAAATCTTCTGCTCCCTATTTGTTTTTGGACCCAAACTCTTTATTTCAAGTGGTCTGCTGTTTTGACATTCTTTCCATCACAGTGCCTTGCCTTTTGTACCAGCTTTTCCACTTCAGAGATCTTACAACAGGTTGCAGGTTGCCATCTTAACAGGTGGTGAATGGCCTTCGCTGTGTTTTGTATCCAAAAGTATGTATGTGTGCTGTTTTCCACAAAATGAGAGTTACCATCCTTACTGCAGTCAATATATGGTATTTCACTTTTACCCCACCCAAGATGAAAAAAGTGAGTTTTGCTACTGTTCTGTGGTTGATTTACTCACCCTTATTTCGAGCATATGGCATAATTTGGGGGGCTATGACTAACCAAGTCTTCCTCCATAGGTTTGGGTTCTGGCATATCTTGTACCTTTTTGTCAAAGAATATTTTTTAATCCTTTGCCAACAAGACACCTGTTTTGCTGTACTTTTGTTTTGCTGTACTTCCTAAGCATTTATTGAGGTTCCAGTTTTGCTCTTGCAAGTCCTCCACTGTAGGCACAGCCTTGGTAGGTGGGAGAAGCAAACTCCCATTCTTTCTGAGACAACTTTCGCTCCAGCAGAGGTTTAGGAGCAGCTTTGACAGCAAAATTTGGTTGGAAGAATAACACATTGTTCTTTGCATACATAGTTTTTACCTGGCAACTAAAAAACTCTGTATCCTTAATATGCCTAAGAAGTTTAAATCTAACACACTCGTTTTCCAAAGAAATTCATAAAACCACTGGTTCATTCTCATATGATTAATAAATGGACTATTGGTATTAAGGTAGATAATCAGGATGATTAATTGAATGTGGTGCAGGGGAAGAGCCCTGGCCAAAGGCCTGTTTGGCATTCCTCCACATAAATATTCTGCATTCTTGGATGGCTCCCTTCAGTCTTAAATTAGTCTTCCAATTTAGAGTATCTCTAAAGTGCCTATAGCTTTGACATCCTTGGATGACAACCAGGTGATACTGGTTCCAGAGGAGCCTGGAGTTCTCAGTCTGACTGGTATGTTCTGCTGTGCTCCAGGCCGGATGCTCCTGAATGACTCAAAGAAAGGCCCTGCTCACCTGCACTACCGGCGACCATATGGCTGTGCGGTCCTAAGCATCCTGGATGTTCTACAGTCACTCACAGAATTAAAGGAAGAAAAGGATTTTGTTCTTAAGGTTTACACGTGAGTAATAGAGATCAGAAATATTAATAATTTACAACATAAGACATTCCAGCCCTACCCTTGACAGCAGCAGTGCTCAAGCTTTGTGGGACACAGAACCACCAGAATATGTAGGATAGGGAGTTTTTTAAAAATGTAGAGATTTTGATCTAAGGTCTATATATATAAGTTTCCCAGGTGATAAGTTTCCCAGGTGATTCTGAAGCAGCTGAATTTGGAAACTTCTATCCTAAACTAGAAGTCTGGTAGTATAGACTTCTGTACTACCTCCTCTATCTAGGACTAACCAACATTATTATATATTTACAGGAAAACTAATAATGTAATTTCTCATGTGTTTTGGATATAAAAGTATCTTCTTTGTCTAATACTTGCCCCCCAGATATGGTAACTGAGCTAGATACCAATGCAAATTGCTTCAAAGAATGATCACGAGTCAAATTGAGGAAAAGCAAGTTTTTCTGAGGAGCTGTGGTTTCACTCTTCACTTTTGTGACCACAGATCCATAAGTCACACCCAACTGGTCATGGCATTATTTTTAATGTTCATTAACCAGAGGACCTACCTTATAGAGAAGCAGTGCATCTCCTCCTGATTCTTATTAAACAATAGAAAAAAAATAAATGAAGAAAAGGAACAGAATTCAGGCATATCATCTGTCTTTGCTGATACAGGCTTAGGAATATTAGTGCTGAAAACATGATCTATGATGAGTTTAGTGAGTTTTTAAAGTAAGTGTTTCTAACTATGAGAATTTTTTTTCAAAAAAACATCTGTCCTCTTTTGGTTTTAACCCAGTATTATTTTTCCAAATGAAATCTGATATTGTCCATCACGATGTTAATGTATCTTCACCATAAATATTGTATGAATATTTTTCTGTATTATCTGTTCTGATTCAGGCAGGAAATAAACTTAATTCACAGTTATACTTAATTTGGGCCTTTGTATATTAACTGCATTTTATTAATTTCAAAATAAAAGTCCAGACCTCCATATTACCTATTTTGCCTTAAGCACGGTTCTGTTCAGAGTTGTGTACTTTATGGGATGAGGATCTTCCTTTGGAATAGTAACCTACAAAGGAAATTTTGGTGGGTTTTCTCTTCCTTTCATGCATCAGTCACAGACTTTCTCCATATCCCAAATCTCTTCATTGATGGCTGATGGGAACTGCTTTTTGATATACTTTCCTCCCTTTGAAAAGGACTAAACAGGAATCCAAAATCATCATCATTATCCTCTTACTCCACTCTGTCCTTCCCAAGGGCAAAGGGTTTATAGGTAGCACTCCCAAATTGCATCTCTTTGCATGTATCAGCTATTCCGTGCTTCACTGCAAATTCTCATTGTGGATAGGGGCTTGCTCAGCATCCGTCTTGAAATCATGCTGTCAGGCTTAATTGGCCTAATTGCTTCTAAAACAACAGAAGATCATTATCAAAAAAAATTTTTTTGAAGGACTAATAGAATCAAAATGTAGGATAATTTTTCCACTTGAAAACAGTAAAATTGTCAAATAGAGTTCCAACTGCATGTTTGCAAAATTGATTTTGTGCACAGTATGGAATTCCTCTAGGATTAGTGTTTTAAATCCACATCAGCACAGTGAATCCAGCCCTTAAGAGAAGCAATATTTTCCAATAAGTTTCATGGCACATGTTTGTTAGATTGAATTAGAAGCTTTAAAGATTTAATAATTGTTATTAATAGTGCTTTAGCCTCTGTTAGGACAGGATTTTGCAAAGATAAAAGACCCCTTGTATAGTTTTAATCAATGAATTGGCAAAATATCTCATCAGTTGTTAACATTCTCATCATTTCTTTTATTATTCAGTCAGCCTCAACCAGCGAAGATTCAAGCTCCTGGGTGTCTCTTGCCAAAGCCATTCCTCTGGCTTAATAGATGTTGTTTAATATCATGTGTGTGTGTAGTGAAGGTCCCATATTGTTTTAAGAAAATCTCAACAAGAAGCTAGGGCGTGAAAACTAGGTTGCTTCCTAATGAGCCAAAAGCCTGAAAAATCACAAATAAATCATCACCCTATGCAATTCAGTCTGATATGTTTCCTCTTGGACAGAGGGACTAGGGTCACAGGCAGGCACAGGGCATGTCGAACCTGGAGCCTAGGACACAAAAGGAGAGGAGTGCTACAAAGCTAAAGCCAACACTAAGGTGAAGTCAAAGTGCCGTAAATAATGCATGTGACCAAACACAAGATGCTTCTGCATATGCAGTGACTACTCTCCAAATTCACAGTGTGACATAGTCTAAATAAACATTTTTAGGCCAACCTTAATGAAATAGATAATAACTACTTAGAATATTAAATCTATTATGTTAGTTATATTTTAAATCATATTATATAAAATGTATATTACCCATTACATATTCAACCACATGTTATATAAAATTGAGACAAGTATTACATTTTCCCCACTCTCATGTGTTATGAGAAAATTTTTTTCAAATTCTTCATATGCAACCATGTCATCAGGATTTTCTCAACATGAGAGCCACTTTCCGAGTCATCTGACACAGTTTTCCAAGGCATGGTCTTTCACTTCCATCAGGTTGGTTTTGATCCATCATTCTTTGAATCCTTGATGATGCGTTCACTAGAAGTTCATCTTGAGGCTCAATTACATTTTTGCTGAATATTTGGACACTTGCTGTTTCTGTGTCTTTATTTGTCCTGTAGGCCCATGTATGTGACCTTAATAATACAGCTGCTTACTATGCTACTTTTAAGGTGAGCTTTACAATAACATCCAGCTCTTCAGTTTGGAGGTCATACCCAAGGGTAATTACTAAATCTGTGTAGTTTTGCTCCTAAAAAAGAAGAAAAAAGGTCTTTAACCAATTCTGTCAGATAAGTTTTATAAACATCTAAAACTTGCATTGATTGAGATAATTTCAGGCTATGTAACTTACCCAAAATACTGCTATGACATTCAAAATAAAGGGATTCAGAGAATGCCCCACAACATGACAGGATTTGTGAGGGTGGAAATATAAGGTGGCAATCTCTTCTCTTATGTGATGACTGGAAAGGACCCTATCCTTATATTTGAGGTAGACACACATTTCCTCTGAACACTGACTTTGGGGTCTTTGTTTCATAGCAACCTTATCCACGAAACTGCCTCAAGTTGGGAGTACTTGTTTAGGAGCCATTCTTAAATGGAGACCTGTTCTTAAATGAGTGAAGGGCCATTCAGCCTTCCTCATTTTAGGAGAGAAAAGAAGGCTCAAGTCTTTATATATATAACAACGTCAAATGAAAATACTGCTTCTCATTTGTGAGTCAGTTAAGGAAGTAGCTCATATTTCTCTCTCTCCTAGCCTAGGCCTTCCCAATTTTCCATGGATCATCATCCACCCAGGACTGTTATCTGCTGTGTCTATTGTCAGTGTATGAGCATCTGCACCAAATGTCTGCTCAGGCCATTACAAAGAAGACCTAAATCCAGTAGGTCAATGCCCATGGAACTACTCTGTTTTGACTTGCAGTGCCCACCATCTCTAGCCTTAGAGCCCAGTTAGATTTGTTTGTGTGTTAGTGCTGCTGCAAAGCAGAATTCATTAAATAATGGGCCAGAGCAAAGAAAGTCAGCTCAGGAGACTCCTGTTCATGTAGAGGTGAAAAGGCTCACAACTCTAACACAGATATAAGTGTTGGCACATTGAGGTCCTAAGTATTCTCTGCCACAGGCTGGGAAAACACACCTGCGTTCTCCATTCCTTTTCTGTTGTTCTGCTCCTCCAGGAAAGTCACATTGAAAGAATGAGGGCTCTAAGAGTAGACAAACATAAAACCGCCTTCATATAACAACTTTGTTCACTGGTTTAAAGTAGTCAGTGGTATGTATGATCCCATCTTGTTTTTTTTTTAAGATAATACTTTCATCTATTAAATAGATGGATAGATTAGATAGATGAGGTGGTTGGTAAACAGAAGCTGTGAGATTTGGAAAAATCACCCTAATTCCCTGAACTTAAATTTCCTCATCTACAAAATTGAAAAAAAAAAAAAAGGAATAAGGTAATATAAGAAACCACAAAAAAATATCCATAGAAACTAGTGAATCAAACAGGAAAAAGGTGGTAAATAAACAAGAAGACCAGTGGTTCAGGAAATGAGGTCTAACCAAATAATGGGCATACTGCCTGCCATCTAAAAAGGAATTTCCTGTATTTTTTTTTTTTTTTTTTGCTAGTGACTCTTGGTTACAAGTAAGCTCCACCTTTACATCTAAACTGCAAATCCTATATAATTCCATGCATAATATCTTAATTACCCCATGGTAATCACATGAAATTTCCCATAGTCCATGTACTTCAGTTTAAAGGAAGTTGACCAAATTCAGCCTTCTTAACTGGTGAGAGAAGGCAACACCAGAGCTCAGGTGTCCTTGCGAACATCTCTGCCTCCAGCTTGCAAGAGTCCAGAAAGCCCCTTTTTTTCCTCCACAGGGATAGAAAGAGCATTTTATACTGATACATGGTGGAATTTATAGTGGAGATCTAATTGTCATGACCCTTATGCATATAATAATGACTCAAAATTACTATAGTCAATTTATTAGAAATACAAAGAGAGCATAAAAGTACAATAAAAGCAAGAGACTTTAACATGCCTCTTGACGTGTGTCAAGGAAGACAAAAATGAATAAGGATGGAAATATTTAAATCAGGTAAATAACTCTGACTTAGAGAATCTGAATAAGGTTGATGTGACAGATACTAACAGTCAGCACCTTTGAACGCTCACCATGGGCTGTCATTACCCCTCTTTTATTGATAAGGAAACAGGCACAGAGTGGTGAGGCATGTGTTTGAGCAGCCTGATTAAGAGACTATGCTCTTAACCTCTTGCTCTCCTACCTCCAGATAGGGTGAGCATAATTTGTCATCTAAATCAGGACATTCTGATAGTCAAAAGGAGTGCTATTGATGCCAGGACAGCAGGTGTCAATGGAGTATCCCCGCTCGCCAGGCCATATGGTCCTCCCAGCTCTAGACAAATCTTTTATCCAATAAAAAGAATACCTCTTTTCCAGTGCCTATGGAACATTTATAAAAATTATTCATAGAAAACATTTCCATAAATTCCATAAGGCACAAGCCACACTCTGATCACAGTGCAATTAGCATATAATGCATCATATTAGTCATCCAAAAGGGAAAAAACATATAATCATCCTGATATCAAAAAAGATACTTGACAAAGGTCAATCTTCATTCCCAATTTTTTTTTCATTCCCGATTATTTAACAATTTTAGCTTAGTAAACTCAGAATAAAATGCTGTTTGTTGCAATTTGAGGGGGTTAATAGATATCAGTAGATTGGTTCTAAGAGCAAAATATTAAGCAGGTATAGATAAAAATAGATATACAATACAGAGTGGCATAGATGGAAATTTATAATGTATATATATATACATATGTGTGTATACATATGTAAATAGTATATATAAACATGTCATTTTTATTAGCAAGAAAACTTATTTGAGATCACGGTTTGGATCTATGAGCCACATGGACTTTTGTATTTGTTTCCTGTGGCTGCTATAACAAATTACCGCAAATGTGGTGATTTATAACATAGAAATTTATTCTCACAATCTGGAGGCCAGAAGTCTGAAATCAAGATACCAGCAGGACCACACTCATTCTGGAGGCTCCAGGGGAAAATCTGTTCTTTGCATCTTCTGGGAGCTGTCAGCATGCCTTGATTTGCAGCTTCATCACTCTAATCTCTGCTTCTGTGGTCACATTGCCTCCTCCTCTCCTGTCTGCATTTTCTTCTCTTCTGTGTCTTAAATCTTCCTCTGCCTTTCTCTAAGGACATTTGTCATTGAAGTTGGACTCACCCAGATTATCCAGGATTATCTCCTAATCTCAAGATCCTTAACTTAATTACATCTATAAAGATCCTTTTTCCAAATAAGGTAACATTCACAGGTTCCAGGGATTAGGATATGGATATATCTTTTTAGGGGCCACCATTCAACCTACCACAACTTGTGATTAACATGAACCCTGAGTCAGAAAGACTATTATAGAGTCATCATCAGAGTGGAACCTGGTGATGCAGAGGGATTGTCTGTTCTCTGCAAATAGGTTGGTCCCAAAAGAGGGAAGAGGCAGAATTGACATGTTCATGCCCAGGTCCTTCTTCTAGAAGTGCTGGCCAGAGGTCACTCTTTCTCCCAGGAAAGTGACTAAATGGGGCCGAAATGTTACTCATGGAAGCCCTTCTACCACCTGGAAGGAGGACTAAAACTTAGTATTTCTGTTAAAGTGTTATGTGTGCATGCTTGCGTGCTATTTGTCTTTTTTTAATACTCTGTACTAAAATAAACATATATAGGTTGTAAAATAAATAATTTACATTTTTCATAAATAAAAATGCAGGGGCACCTGGGTGGATCTGTTGGTTAAGCGTCTGCCTTAGGCTCAGGTCATGATCTCAAGGTCCTGGGATCGAGCCCTACATCGGGCTCCCTGCTCAGTGGGGAGCCTGCTTCTCTCTCTCTCCCTCTCCCTCTGTGTGCTCTCTCTCTCTCTCTAGTTCTCACTCACAAATAAATAAAATCATAAGTAAACAAAATCATAAATAAATAAATAAAAATGCAATTTCTCGTGGCCATGACAGCACATCCAGAATGTATCAAATTAGTTTGTGTCAGCTTGGTCTTGGAGATTCTGTTCAATTAGACCATTTTTATAGAAATATGTGCTGTTTTTCTTCATCCTTCTGGATACTTCTCTCTTTTTTTGCACTTTAATCAGGACTACATGAAACAGTGGTCAGCATCAGTAGTATTTCTAAATCTGTAGGTTGTTGCCTATTTTCCAGCTTATTAGGACTAACCAAATAAAAGCCAAAAGAACACCCAAAGAGAAAGAATTTTAACATGGAGTATTTGCACTAAATTAAGTTTTACACCATAACCAAGAGTCAGTAGTTGTAATTAAGTAGAGACAAAATGGGAATGCTGACTGACATCAGGGATACAAGGACCCTGAAGCCCGGTGCAGGAGTAAGGTTTTCAGGGTTATAGTACTCAGCCTCTTTCTCTCTGCACCCCACCCCAACCCTGCCTGCCTGTCCTACTTTTGGGACCAAGCAGACCTATGTTTAGACTCTAGCTCCACTTCTTTCTTCTCAGTAAAATGAACATTAGGAGAATTAAGTGAAATAAAATATGGGAATATACCCCAACCATTGTCTACCTATAGTAGGCCCCCTTCTAAAAATGCAAAGGTTATATGCAACTGATAATTTATTGAACACAAAACATTGAACATCTGAAACTAATGATGCACCATATGTTGGATCATTGAATTTAAACAAAAAATAAAATAAAAAAATAAAATGCAAACTTAAAGGTCTTACAAACAACCCTTTAAAATTTCTTAAGCCTTTTAAACATTTTTTGTGTTGTTCACCTTGGAGAAAGAGGAGAAGAAAGTTGGGTGAATAACCATCAGAAACACAGAAATTAAATTAAGGAGATTGTAGGGAAGAGGCAGATGCTAACGTGTGCTCTGGTACATGAGTGAATGAGAAGAGTATTCTGAACTCTGTTGAGCAGAACCCGAACTCCTGCTCCAGTGCTTCTGAATGCTTGGGAATCCCATGTAGAAAACCAAAATGCTCTCACCTCTCTGTCTTCTTCCTTGAGTAAAATCCCTGGACATGTGGTAGTTGAAGTGCTGTGCTGTTTATCTCCCCTCTGAGGAAAGCAGACTGCTACAGAGGCATACAGACCTCTTTTAGATCACAATCCCTCATGTGTCTTATGATTGAGGACAAACTACCAACATCAGTAATCATGCTCTACATATTAATTTGATTGGATAGAACATAATCATGCTTCATTATAATCACAACTCATTTGATTATTTAATAAATGCTCCCATTTATAATTTGTCCTTATAAAATATCCTAGTGATTGGTTAAAATATGCTGATGACAGCACATCCACTTATTTTCAGATGATTTGAGTAGCTCCTTGGCATTCAGGAAAGGAAGATATTTGAAAGATCAGTTAGGAGGTGATTACACTAGTCCAGAAGAGAGATGATAATGGTTGTACCGAGGCCATGAAGAGGAGAGGTGAATGAATTAATACACACTGACACTGTGGATGTGGTTGACAAAGCACTATCTCCACTATACTGCAAAAAAAAAAAAACCCAAAAAACAAAAAAAACCCCACACATTAATGTTTTATTGGAGAAATGCTGAAATTACACCATCTATTGGAAGGAGGGAGTTAATTTTCAAGAATCTTCTTTTGAAGTGAGAGGGGCAGTATGTTATTTATGACAAACTGTAGTCAGATTTCTGTTAAAGAAAGTAACTACTGATCTTGTAAACCTAGAAAGTGACACACACACAAAAAAAAACTGACAGCAAGACAAGTCTTTAATCCTCACCAGCTGGGCACTTCTCTGATGTACTGACTGGTTGGAAGAGATGAGACAGTGTGCGTGTCAGACAGGAAGGGCTGGATGTGCTGTTCCCAGCACCTCTCACTTCTGATTTCCAACTGGGTTGCTAAATCACAAGTGCTCATCCTGAAGAACACTCTCCCCCTTCCTTTGTTAGAAAGGAATTCTGTAAGTAGAAACTATCCTCACAACTCTGGACTACAAGAACTTCATCTTTGGTAATTCTTTGCAGCATCTCTAAGTGAGACTTCTTTATATTGATTAAGGAGTCCGAAGGGCCACTGACTGAGTAACAAAATTAAGCTAATGACTAATTTCCTTTATCTCTTAATGGCTTCCATACAAACTCTTTTATTTAATTGTTCTTCACATTGCTTGTACTTCACACTGCTGGATGGCACATGATAAAACTTTTTTTCTGTTGTTAAGTCTTTATACTATTTTTTCAGCTCCTTACTCTTTCTTTGATTTCTTTTTTATTATTATTTGAATGTAGTTGACACACAACATTACATTAGTTTCAGATGTGCAACATAGCGATTCATCTTCTCTATACATTATGCTCTGCTCACCACAAAAACAGAAATACTATATGATCCAATAATTCCACTACTGGGTATTTACCCAAAGAAAACAAAAGCACTAATTCAAAAAAGATATATGCACCCTTATGTTTATTGCAGCATTATTTACAATAGCCAAGATATGGAAGCAACTCAAGTGTCCATCAATAGACAAATAGATAAGGAAGATGTGGTATATACACACACACACAGACACACACACACACATACACAGGAATATTGTGCGGCCTTAAAAAAAAGACTCAAAGAGGCACATGCACCCCAATGTTTATAGCAGCAATGTCCACAATAGCCAAAATAATGGAAAGACCCCAGATGTCCATCGACAGATGAATGGATATAGAAGATGTGGTGTGTATGTATATATATATATATGTATATACACATACATACACACATACACACACACATACATACACACACACACACATACCTACATACCATGTAATATTACTCATCCATCAAAAAGAATGAAATCTTGCCATTTGCTAGGATGTGGATAGAACTAGAGGGTATTATGCTAAGTGAAATAAGTCAGTCAGAGAAAGACAAATACCATATGTGGTATTTCATTCATATGTGGAATTTAAGAAACAGAATAGATGAACATAGAGGAAGGGAAGGAAAATAAAATAAGATCAAAACAGACAAACCATAAGAGACTCTTAACTATAAGAAACAAACTGAAGGTTGCTGGAAGGGAGGTGGGGGGGGGGAATGGGCTAAATGGGGGATGGGCATTAAGGAGGGCATTTGATGTAATGAGCACTGGGTGTTATATGCAACTGATGAATCAATAAATTCTACCCCCAAAAGTAATAATACACTATATGTTAACTAAATTGAATTTATTAAGATTTTATTTATTTATTTGACAGAGAGATAGAGCCAGAGAGCACAAGCGGGGGCAGGGTGGGGCAGGCAGAGGGAGAGGGAGAAGCAGGCTCCCTGCTGAGCAGGGAGCCCGATGCGGGGCTCAATTCCAGGACCTCAGGATCATGACCTGAGCCGAAGGCAGACACTTAACTGACTGAGCCACCCAGGCGCCCCAATTAAATTGAATTTAAATTTAAAAAATTTTTTTAAAGATGTGATCTTGCCATTTTTGACAACATAGATGGACCTAGAGGGCATTATACTAAATGAAACAAGTCAGACTGAGAAAGTCCAATACTGTATGATTTCACATGATAAAATTCTTACTGGGGTTTCCTATTTGAAGTGGCTGTGCTGGACTACACACTTCTATGTAACCATGGAAAGATCCTGTGAGTTTTCCTTTGTGCCTGGGTCTTCCATTTTAGAGTCAGAAGGTACGGACTCATACCTTCGTATGCAACAGGGGAAGGGGTGGGGCCAAGGCTCTGGGGACTCTTGGTGTCACATGGAATTTTCAAGAGATGACCCCAATCTCATTTCAGTTGTTTCATCAAAGTGTTTGCATTAGGATGAGGAATTCCTGGTCTCTGTTTCTAAACTATAACAAGTACTTGTGTGGTTGCAGCTCTCTTGGAATTGCCCTTTAGAGGGGAAGACTCTGAAATGTCAGAAATTAACAGAGGTGCAATATTGTTCCTCTGTTCTCTCTTTTGTCCCAATCCTGAAGCCCCTAGGGAAGGACTTTATATGTTTAGACATTCAACCTTCTCTGCTAAGCTCTCCTTTCCCTTGACTACAGAGGTTTTCACAGTGGATCAAACTCACTATACTCTCCTAAATTTTTCCTCCTCTCTTGGTTTGGCTGAAACAGCCACAAGCATATATCCACACTGCCCTGAGCGTAGCAGGATTTTCCTCTGGGGCCAGTATAATGACTATTGAATGATGGTACAAAGCCAATGCAAGGCATGGCAGTTCCTAAACAGTAGTCGTTGTTGAGAGGAACTGTTATTTTCCCTCTCAGGAACTTGCCTCTGGAACCTAGTGCGTGTGTGTGTGTGCGCGCGCATATGTGTGTGTGTAAGGGACTAGAAGAGAAAAACTTGTCGTGTGGGAGAGTGCTACTTCAGAGAAAAGGATATTTTGCCACTTAAAATATTTGTTGAGATTCATTTTAGAGTTTCAACACTTTCCTCAAGTGTGAATCTTCTATGGGCCTTAACAGAAAACAAGCCTTGTCTAATTTAGTAAAACATAGGAAAGTGAGTTTGAAGTTTTCCTTCAAAGTTAGCATTTCAGTTGGAACATCAGACCAGATATTGAAAAGCCTTGAGAGCCATAATGCCTGTCCTTCTGTTGCAGGTGCAACAACGAGAGTGAGTGGTCCCAGATCCATGAGAATATCATCCGCAAGTCCAGCGCCAAGTATTCTGCCCCCAGCGCCAGCCATGGTAACATACTTCTCTGCCTAGAAAACTTTGTGTCGTGCTTGCTGTTGCTGATCATACAGACCTCAGTGAATTTCTGCTGATCAGTTGCCATATGTAAAGTTCAATTCCCTACAAACATTTATTCTCCTCCCCAGTCACTTTCTACTATTTTTTTTGTGATAATTTGAGACCTTTCCTAATTACTTCTAACCAAAATACATTTTCTGTTCTTTCTAAAATGGATCCCATGTGCTTTGATAGGTGACTTGAGTTCCAATTTAAATCCAAAGTGAACAAAATTGGTGCAGGGTTTGTCACATTGTGAAGTCTGTGTTTTCCTGAACAAAGAATACACATCCTAGCCAAAAATAAAAGACAAATATTAATAATCACTTTTTCTATTCCTGTTCAGCGTTAGCATCACCAAGAAAGCCTGATACTAATGAGAATCAGTGATTAATCTGCCAATATCATTCAGGAACTAGAATAGACAATCTTTATTTCACAGCAGCTTTTTATCTTAGTTCAACTTCTTTTCCTTTTTTTTTTTAAAGATTTTATTTATTTATTTGACAGAGAGAGACACAGCAAGAGAGGGAACACAAGCAGGGGGAGGGGGAGAGGGAGAAGCAGGCTTCCCGCAGAGCAGGGAGCCCGATGCAGGGCTCGATCCCGACCCTGGGATCATGACCTGAGCCGAAGGCAGACGCTTAATGACTGAGCCAGCCAGGCACCCCAACTTCTTTTCCTTTTCCCTCCTTTTCTTTTAAAACGCTTAATTTCTCTTTAAGTCTTGGTGCAATTCCACACATTAGAAAGATTGTATTTTCTAATTTGAACATTAATTGCTTGATTAAATTAGAAGCACTATTTAAAAGCCTCTGAGCTTTTATGTACACTTGAAGATAGCTTTCAAATTATATAGAACCATGTTTCTTCTGACAGTTTTAACCTCTCAGTTATCTCATAATCTCTTTTACATAACTTTCTTTATTTTTTAACTTCCATATCCTTGTTGTAAATAGAAAGTGGGCCTTAAATAACAGTGTAAAGCCACTGCAAGACATGGCAGTCTCCAAAATTATTAAGAAGAACTAAGTTTTCACTACTAGGTATATATCCAAAAAGTACAAAAATGCTGATTCGAAGGGGCACATGTACCCCAGTGTTCATAACAACATTATCAACAATAGCCAAATTATGCAAAGAGCCCAAATGTCCATCGACTGAGGAATGGATGAAGAAGGTGTGGTATATAAGTATATATATATATACACACACACAATGGAATATTACTCAGCCATCAGAAAGGATGAATACTCAGCATTTACATCAATGTGGATGGACTGGAGGGTATTATGCTGAGTGAAATAAGTTAGAGAAAGACAAATACCATATAATTTCACTTATATGTGGAATTTAAGAAACAAAACAGATGAACATAGGGGGAAGGAAGGAAAAATAAAATAAAGAGGCAAACCATAAGAGACTCTTAAATGTAGAGAACAACTGAGGGCTGCTGGAGGGGAGGAGGATGGGGGAAGGGCTAAATGGGTGATGGGCATTAAGGAGGGCACTTGTTGGGATGAGCACTGGGTGTTGTATGTGGACGATGAATCACTGGATTCTGCTCCTGAAACCAGCGCTGCACTGTATGTTAACTAACTTGAAATTTAAAAAAAAAAAAAAAAGAACTTAATTTTTTCTTTATCAGGGTTAGCAGATACTGAACTAGGAGGGTCCTCAGAGCAGCTCCACACCAGAGGCTGCAAAGTTTGAGACTCTCAGCTAGGAGTACTTGATTTCTCTAAAACTCTGGCATGGGGAGCCTCAGGATCTCTCTCACTATTTTTAAGTGATTGTTTTTTCTGTGTATGTGCCTGGATGCCAACGAGCTCCATGTAGTGTGCTTGAAGGGGAAGGGAGCCCATATTTCTCATCTAAAATGAGGCTAAAGCAAGAAGCAAATAAACCTTGTTTTTAAAATATAAAGTTACCGGTAATTTGGAAGACTACCATTCACATCCATACTTATGGTGTTCTTTGCTTTATTTACTTACTTGATTTGTAAAGAGCTGCCTCTGGCTACAAGTTCTTGGGACATGATATGATTAAAATATGGAGAACATTATAAAAGAAAGATTGTAGTAATAATACACTTTTAAAAACAATTGAAAGATTGGTTTCCACCATCACCTCCCCAGGTTAAGATGTTGAATTGTGTCTCACTTCTCAGAGCAGGGCGGTGCCATCTTCAGTGTCTGTGGTTTTTATCCAGAACTCACAAACACTGGCCATTTCTAATTACACTTGCCCTAGTGAAAAAGGCACCTGCAGAGTGCAGGGGGGCACACAAAAAATTCAAAATGGATGAAAGAGCTAAATGTGAGACAGGAAACCATTAGAATCCTAGAGGAGAACACAGGGAGCAACCTCTCTGACCTCAGCCGCAGCAACTATCTTGCTAGGCACGTCTCTGGAGGAAAGGGAAACAAAAGCAAAAATGAACTATCAGGACTTCATCAAGATAAAAAGCTTCTGCACAGTGAAGGAAACAATCAACAAAACTAAAAGGCAACCTACAGAACGGGAGAAGATATTTGCAAATGACATATCTGACAAAACGTTAGTATCCAGAATCTACAAAGCACTCATCAAAATCAACACCCAAAAAATAAATAATCCAGTTAAGAAATGGGCAGAAGACATGAATAGACATTTTTCCAAAGAAGACATCCGGTGGCCAACAGACACATGAAAAGATACTCAACAACATTCATCATCAGGGAAATAAAAATCGAAACCGCAATGAGATATCACCTCACATCTGTCAGAATGGTTAAAATTAACAACACAGAGAAAGTCAATTATCATATGGTTTCACTTATTTGTGGAACATAAGGAATAGCATGGAGGACATTAGGAGAAGGAAGGGAAAAATGAGGGGCGGGGGGAATTGGAGGGAGAGATGAACCATGAGAGACTATGGACTCTGAGAAACAAACAGGGTTTTAGAGGGGAGGGGGGAGGGGGATTGGTTAGCCCAGTGATGGGTATTAAGGAGGGCATGTACTGCATGGAGCACTGGGTGTTATACGAAAACAATGCATCGTGGATCACCACATCAAAAACTAATGATGTATTTGTATGGTGACTAACATAACATAATAAAATTTTTTTTAAAATTTTTTTAAAAATAAAATTAACAACATAGGAAACGATGGATGTTGGCTAGTATGTGGAAAAAGGGGAACACTCTTACACTGTTGATGGGAATGCAAACTGATGCAGCCACTGTGGAAAACAGTATGGAGTTTCCTCAAAAAGTTAAAAATAGAACTACCCTATGACCCAGCAATTGCACTACTAGGTATTTACCCAAAGAATGCAAAAATACTGATTTGAAGGGGTACATGTACCCCAATGTTATAGAAGCACTATCAGCAATAGCCAACTTACAGAAAGAGCCCAAATGTCCATCGACTGATGAATGGATAAAGAAGATGTCATACACACACACACACACACACACACACACACACACACACGAATATTACTCAGCCATCAAAAAGAATGAAATCTTGCCATCTGCAGTGATGTGGATGGAGCTAGAGAGTATTATGCTAAGCAAAATAAGTCAGAGAAAGACAAATACCATATGATTTCACTCATAGGTGGAATTTAAGAAACAAAATAGATGATAATAGGGGGAAAATAGAGAGGGAAGCAAACCATAAGAGACACTTTTTTTTTCTTTAAGTAGGCTCCACGCCCGGCATGGAGCCCAACTGGGGGCTTGAATTTACAACCCTGAGATCAAGACCTGAGCTGAGATCAAGAGTTGGATGCTTAACCAACTAAGCCACCCAGGCACCCCCTAAAGACTCTTAAATATAGGGAACAAACTAAGGGTTGCTTGAGGGGAGGTGGGTGGGGGTGGGCTAAATGGGTGATGGATATTAAGGAGGGCACTTGTGTTGAGCACTGGGTGTTATATGTAAGTGATGAATCACTAAATTCTACCCCTGAAACCAATATTACAGTGTACGTTAACTAGAATTTAAATAAAAATTTGAAACAACAACAAAAAAAATCCTTTAGCTTTCTAGAACATTTCTTTAGAATAACATATACTTTCTGCATCAAAATTTTTTTCAAGAAAAGTGCTGAACTTTGCATATTTTCTTCCAGAAAAAAAAACATGACTCTTTATGTCTTTTCTCGTACTAGAGTACAGGGTGGAGATGTGGTTCTGAGTAAGAAAATGCTTTTGTTTTTGCAGGTCTTATCATTTCTCTGCAGCTTCTTCGTGGAGACATGGAACAGATTAGGAGAGAAAACCCCATGATATTTAATAGGGGATTGGCAATTACAAGAAAATTGGGATTTCCTGACGTCATCATGCCAGGTAGGCAGCCCTTCTTGGGCCTGGGTTGGGAGCAGGGTTAGAAGGATGGAATCTGGTGCTCCTCTCATGAGCAGATGGTGAACTGTGCTGGGGAGGAGCCCTGCAGCCATTAAAAGCCTCTGAATCCAAGTCAGGTTGCTGACTACAATCTGTAGTCAGTGGCTCCTTTATTGGCATCTGTTCTTTTCCAGAAGCCCCCACATCATATTCACCCATGCGACATGACAATCCAGCAGATGGGCTTTGTTGTCTCCTGTAGAGACTGGATGGTAGGAACCAACATGAAACTCTTCATGGGGATGCTTTATACCTTCTTTGGCTCACAAGAGCTTCCTCTTTAAGGGGGAGAATACACCAAAATATGTGCCTGTAGTATTGATGAATCCAATTCATGTAGGAAAAGCAGATACATTTTAATGTATCAGAAAACAAATCAGGCAAATGGTATGTTAGGCACTAGGAATAGTACTACCTAGCCAGTTTCTTAGGGATTGGCACACTGTTCTCATCTAATGCCCAGCGGAAAGCCAGAGCAGAAAGTGGGAATGCATCAACCCTCGTGTGTGGTTCTAGAAGGTCAGTCTCAGGTTCATGTTTCCTAGTCAGGTCGATGCAGGCAAAGCTAGAGAAGTGGATTGAAATAGGCCATCAGAACCAAGAGGACTTTAGGGAGTGAGGGAAGGATAGAGGTGTGGCTCAGATGGAGGGATGGTGGTCTGATAAGCAGAGGAGATATGAACGAAGAAGGGGAAATCAGAACAAGCAAATAGCTGGTTTTCTGAATGAATTACAGGAGTAGTGGACCTACCCTTCCCATTGAATTTGAATGATCCGGTAAAAGCTTGTTTGCTTCTGTTTGAAAGAGCCAGGGTAGGCCAGCCTGAACTGATTGTGACCACTCTGTATATCACCTGTTTGGAGTTCTTCATGGTGCTCTAAATTCCCTTGTTGGAAATATTTGTCAGCACACACCCAAGGGGGAGTATGGCCTGAGCACAGAAGGCCCAGGTGATGGATTCAAGCTGCCTTCCAACTTCTCCCACTGTGCCTGGACTTGTTTTCTCTTGCCTGCATCCCCTCCCCATAGACACTGTGAATGCAGAGTAAGCGGCTGGGAACAGCCCTCATCTCCTGCTCATGCACACAGAAAGATCTTTTGGGTGGGAAACCTGGGCCACTCAATCAATTCCATGTTTAGCTAAATGCTAGGGAAACTTCATGCTTATAAAGTGCCCCCATCTGACTGTTGTAGAGCAATATCCTTCATAGGACACTTTTTCCATTCTGTCCTGACACCATTCCTCAGCCCTGGTTGTCAGGACAAGAAGAGCCCAGGCATGGTCCTGGCTTCTTGGCAAAATGTCATGGAAGAAGGAAGAGTGGTTACCAAAATTGATCTGGTGGTTTTTTATTTTAAGTTAGATATCCAGGCTCATGAGGTAGAGTAATACATTCTAAGAGATATACTTAAAGTCCTTCCTTTCTTTTAAGAACTTATTTGCCTGACATTTAGACATTTCTTTCTTCTTAACATTCACAGTCAGAGAATTAAAAACCAAATGAACAAAGACTAAAAATGAACAAACTTAAGTCAAAACAATTCTTAAGTAAAGTTTGATTTCAAGAGTTACGTTGTCTAGCCCTCATCTAAGGAAAGAAATCCTTTTGTGGAGCACCCCGCATCTCTTTGCATCATTGACAAAACAGTTTAGAAAGGACTTCGGGGTATGCTAGATGAGTCTGGGGAAATCAGCTGTATCAGGCACTGGTGAAACAAGCTAAGGTTAGGGGAGTTTTCCCTCCCCTGGGCAGCGAAGGGACCATTATATAATTTGCAATCCTGAAAGGTCCAGGCCAGGCCTGTGAGTATGCTGCTTCCTGGGTTGTCCGCCTTTGAGTACTGAGTGCTACAGCTGAAAGTAAGGATTGGTTCACAGGCAGGATGCAATCTTTTGTGCATAATCTGTCTCCTCCTCTACCCTTCGTCCCCCTGAGGAAAGAGCTTTTTTGCAAATGGCCACTCCCAGGGTTGTGAGCTAACAACTGACTGACAGACCTTTCAGTGCACTCCAAGATATCATCAGAGAGAGTTTTCCATTCTCAGGCATGGTGATAGAGCTGGCCTGCAGCTTCTGGAGCAACAGGAAAAGTGTACAGGCATGTTTTACATTGCGGTCAACCTATCTTGGGAAACCATATGCTCAGAAGTCCCTTAGTGAGACTTCTGCAGCTGAACCACCCTTCACCCGTGGGAATGTTGTACCTGGGCTGCAGCACTCTCTCAGCCCATATAGTGCTGGTATGTCCCAGTTACAAGAAGTTGCAACTTCCTGATACATGGACATACATATGAGAAATGAACAAGGCAATGAATTATGTCAGTAACTGTGAGCATTTCAACACTTAAGTTACAGAGTTAAACCAGGCTCTAGCCACACCAGTATCCAACATACCCTTTTGAAAAAGGTCTTTTTGATGGTCTCCCATTGCTCTCCATGGGTGTGTAACACATCGTGTGGCCACTGTGAACCAGAGATGTGCTACTCTGTGCCACCACTGAGACTATACAGCCATCCAGCTCGGCTCGTGACCCGTGGTAGTGAGCAAGAGGCAGGAGTGCTATTGCTCGTGCCCTGTGAGGTCCCAGAGAAGGCACACCAACCAGGAGGTGACATTCTTTTTTTTTTTTTAAAGATTTTGTTTATTTATTTGACAGAGAGACAGCGAGAGAGGGAACACAAGTAGGGAGAGTGGGAGAGGGAGAAGCAGGCTCCCCGCTCAGCGGGGAGCCCGATGCGGGGCTCGATCCCAGGACCCTGGGATCATGACCTGAGCCGAAGGCAGCCGCTTAACTGACTGAGCCACCCAGGCGCCCCAGGAGGTGACATTCTTGATTATAGAAGAACAAATAGATATGGGAATTTAAGCCTAATTTTTAAACTGAGCACTCCCAGCCTTTTATTGGTTGGTCACCATATTCCTGTGGGTACTTCCTCCTTCTCTCCAAACTCATTTTAGTCCAGTTCAGAAGCTAATAACTCCTTTCCTAGATTTTTCTTTTCAAGAAAATGGTCAGGAAAGACTAGAGCAGGACAAGTGTTCCAGGTGAACAAGTTGGAGTTAACATTGTTCCCAATGAAGTACCCAAAAGAAAACTGCCGGCCAAAAGACTGTAAACTGAAAGGAATGATTTAAAAGCTTTTGCTCAAGAAGAGGCTGTGCCCTCCTGCAGACCATGCCTGAGCCAGCAGAGCTGTGCCACCGCTGTCTACATCCCTCTCGTTCATAGCTTTCCTCTAAAGCCTGTTCCTTGGAGTCAGTAGGAATACAGAGTTCTGTCATGGCTCTGTGGGAATTACATTTTACCTTATTGTATAAGCCTTGAATTTTTAAGGGTTTTCATTTCCTGTGGGCAAAATGGGCCGAGTTTCATATGAGTGACATGGTCTTCCATCTTGTCAGAAGAAACCCACCCTTTGATTTAATGTGCTCTGACTGAGGACTAGGTTTTTCCCAAAGCAGTAGTTCTCTGACTTGAGTCACCTGCAGGGCTTGGAGAAACAGACTGCTGGCCCACCCCCAGGAGTTTCTGATACAGTAGGAATGGAGTGGGACCCAACAATTTGTATTCCTTACAAGCTCTGAGGTGATGGTAATGCTGCTAGTTTGGGAACCCTTTCGAGAACCATGTCCTAGGAGGGACTCTGCCTTAGGGACGCTTTGTCCCTCCCTGAGTCAGCCCTGGCACAAGGAGTGCCCTCTCCGAGTTGCTCCAGACTTGCCCTTAGAAGGCAGCTCTGCAGGCATGGCCTCCCTCTAGGGGACCCTCTGACTCTTGCCCTTGTGCTCAGAAATACACTCTGTCCTTTGCTTTGACCCTTGATAAAAAGTGCATGCTTCATCACCGACCTGCTAGTGATGTTTTTTTTTTTTTCTCTTTTCCTGTTTGTCTTAATTGTTCTTGTCTCTCTCTGTGCTGTCCCCTCATTCTCGCCCCTTTCTTTCTGGTGCAGAGATGAAGATAGTTGGGTGTAAGTTCCTGCTTTTGTGTGCCCTGTCTGCTTTTTGCCTGCTTTGTTTCCATCTTCATTTGTTTCATGGAATGTTGCAATACTGGGGTGGGGTATCATGTACATTTTTAATCCTTCATCAGCCTCACCTTTTGGGGTAACTGACAAGACATAAAAAAAAAGAAGCTACTAGCCCATCCTAGAATACAGTATATTACTTTAGATGTTCATTAAGATCTGAGGAAACTAAGAACATAAGAACTAGGTGTATAGCTACAGGGAAAGATTTTTAGGAGACACGTCAGCTACTCCCACTGAAAAGAAAATGAAAGGTGCTTATCCCAGGCTACACAGAATCAGAAAGGTACAAAGCTTGTCTTTTCAGCTCTGTTGGACACACACAAAAGGCAAACACACAGAGACATGACTTTTAAAAGCAAGCTCTCCTCAAAGGGAATGATGAAAGTATTTACCACAAGTAGATTCACAGGACTGTGATCAGTCTGAGTGTCAAATGAGGCTTTGGCAATATCTAAGGGATGTTTTAAGAATGATCACTTCTGGTCCCATGACAGAATGGAAGATCATCACATCCTTGACCCAAGAAAGGAATAACCATATATAATGATGTCATACTATGCCCATTCCTGTCTTCCTGGTAGAGCAGAGAACATCACTGGCCTTGTAACAGTAGAAACCAGTAGAAGTGTACACTGAAGACATGGTTTAAAAGTAAAGAACCCATCTCTCCTGAATACTCTAAAGAAGTCCTCCCAAGAGTCTTTCTTGGTGGGGAGAAGGTCTCTTACTTAAAATAAGAGCTACAACAAAATAAAACGTTGGTCTATGCCTGAAACTGTCTAAGTTGAATGGTTGTTAATGTCTCCATATCTCCATGGTGCTGTCAGGAGACTTCACTCCTATTCTGCCAAGAGATAAAATTGGTGTCATCCTGAGCAGGTCGCATTGTCTGCTGAGAGAATGTTAACTCTAGTTTCACATGGTCTTAAGGGAAAGAAAACACTATCCTTCCTAATCCTATCTAAAAGTAGACAAGATATAAATAATATAGTATTAAATACTAGTATCCTTGAACCCAAAGCCTCCCAATATGTGGTGTGACTAATTTATACAGAAGGAACATGAATATAATAAAGAGTCCAAACAAGTCTGAGTGCTCAAACCTGTGTGGGCTGTCCTGGATCATTTCTCCTGGGATGGAATTCCACATAGGCTGGAACCATGTGGCCCCAAAATTCCTAGTAAGGCTGGAGTGTCTGGCAGGAGATTCTCTTGCTAACAGATGCTCTGGTGCCTGAGCCAGACCTCAGAAGTTCTGAAACTGCTAGAGTCTGCTCTCAGAAGAGAGGTGCAAACACATGGTGAGTTCTGTTTCTCCAGTGCCATACTAGGATGCAGGTCTTCAGAGGGTCACACCTGGCCACCGAGGCATGCAGTTCCCTGTCACTGTTGGCTGCAGCTCTGTCACAGCGCTCCCAGGCCCCTAAGATTTCTGGTAGCTGAAAAACAGTTTCCTTCTAAGACCTCTCACTTACCATAAAGACCCCAGAATGTTTCAGGCCAATCCCTGACGTAATAAGGTGGCTTCAGGTTCATTACCTTGCTCCTTTCCAGCTGCTGCTTGTATGGACTTAAAAGAATCTAGATTTTTGATGTGTAGTTGTGGTATAGTGAAGCTGTCCTTGACACATAAACACTCCAAGCCAGGTATCAGGAAACTATAGTCCCTGGGCCAAATCCAGCCAGCAGCCTATTTTTGTACCACCCTGTAGCCAAGAATGTTTTTTCACATTTTAAAAGGGGTGTGAAAACAAAGAACATGTAACAGAGACCTATGTGACCCACAGAGCCTAAAATATGTACTCTCTGGCTCCTTACAGAAAAAGTTTATCCACCTCTGCTTCCTCTTAAGTCCCTAGTCTCCTGACATGCAGCTGTACCAACAGTTGACGTTGGCTACTCTAGCAGACTGTAAAAAGGACAAAGACAATATACTCGGAGGCCCTCCTATAAGAACAACCTCATTCATTCATCTTTGCATTCCAGAAACTTGGTTGCATGTCAACTGAGCGCTAAGCACACAGAGATATAAGGCATTGCTGATCCTGTTAAATGCTCTGCTAACCTCAGGAAGCAGAGGACATGTAACAAAGGGAGGCAGGGCCGCCCTCAATAATACCCGCTCCCACACCCCACAGAGAAACCTTCCCTTCCCAGAAGCCTCTCAGCATTCCTCGGTGCTGCCTAAGAGCGGCCTAACCCCCCCCCCCCCCCCCCCAGACCCCCCCCCCCCCCACCCCCCTCCCCACCCCCCCGCGCTGCCCCAAAGCGGCCCCCCCCCCCCCCCCCCCACATCGAGCCAGATTTCATCAGCGTCTTTCCAGCAGACCCCATGGTCTGGTCCCCTGGCATTAAACCCTGGAGAGCATCAGAATCACCTGGTGATTTTGTTTGTTTGTTTAATGTGTGTACACTAACCCCGCCCAAGACCAACTGGAATCTCACGGGGTAGACGCTAGAAATCTAGTTTTAATAAGCTCCCTAGATGATTAGAATACAGCCAGCCAAATGGTGGTCTGCAAACTAACCTCACAAACCATTGCTCAGGCCTTCTCTTTCCCATCCTCATTGTAGTGTGCCTATCCTCAAACCTCTCCTGGTAATATTTCCTTGCAACTGGTGCTAAAGTTTACAGGAGCCTCCTGGAGACAGTGCCGTAACCCAAACGCATGATTCCACTGGTGGGCTTTGTGAACATATAACATGTAACAGGGACAGCTGAAGAGCAGGGAACCTGAGAGGCTATCTGTAAGGCAGGCCTGGGTCATTAGATCCTGGGGGCCTTTCACAATGGCTGCTTCTTAGGTTTTCTCCTAGTTCCAGGAGAATTAGTAGAGAGCTCTATTTAAATGATCCCCCAGAGAGCTTTTGATAAGAAGGCCCCAGCAACATTAACTCTCGCAGTTCTCGAAATCGAGGCCATAATTTGCAAAATTGCAACCCATAAAGCAGTCTAATATCCATTCTGCTGAGAATAGTCCCAGTCTTAGGCAAGTCTGTTCTCCAAATAAAGAGCAGTAAAAGATCTGATGAAATCAAGCTGCTTCAGTCTGTAACTCAGAGGGTATGTTTACTTGTATTGATAAATTTTCTCAGCAAGATATCACTAAAGGCATTCTGTTTAAATAGAAAACTTTAAAAGAATGAAAACTGTAAAAATATCCAGCTCAGTCCTTCCATTTGAAATTGGCATTTTGATTTACAATGCCCTGGAGTTGCTGCCCAGAAACCATGGGCTCACTCTATAAAATCAACACAGACCAAATTCTGTTATTATCAATCTCCAAGATAATGCCCACTTTTGTATGAGTATTCTATATCATATATTGCTAGGAAAAGTTTAAATGTTTCATTTGAAGGACACATTTACTTATGGCTAACCTTTGTATAGGGTCACAGAAATTTAAAATGTTTGTACAAGCTAGAATACTATTGCCAGTAGCCAGTATCTGCTTTTACAAATCATGTGGATTATCTTAAATAATTTCTAGAGAGTGCTGGTTTAAACCAGAGTAATAGTTTTAAAAAAGTGCCTGTTCTTTAGATTAGACATTAAAATTCTCTATTCACTTTATGCCAAATCAGCCTAGAATTTTAATAATTACTTACATTCCATAGAAAAGCTAATGTGCAACTGAAAGACTTTCATCAAAAGAAGGTCTAAGATGTCTGTTTCAATTGTTAAAAATTTAAGGTATAACCAACTCTCATTTATCCCATTATAATAGCAATTACCTATAGGAAAGTTCCCATTTAATTTTGAATTTTACTTTCAGGACTGATTTTATTCAGCTCCTGCCCGTAGTGGCAAATTGATGGATTTGAGTTTCCCTTCTGCTTTCCTTTCCTACCCTACCTGCACAACTGAGTGCTATTTTCATGATATGCTAGGAGGCCCAAGCAGAGATGTCCAAAGGAGGCAGATTCAAGCCAGACTCATGAAAATTCGAAGTAGAGGCTCTCCTCACCCAGGAGAGAAGTCTGTGTGAACTGCAGGGATAGACACCCTCTCGGCTGTCCTGCCTACCCAGCAGTTAGTTGCCTTTGTATGTGATTTTCAGAACGAATTTTCCTTTTTCTTCATGGTAGCCTCAGGGCTATTTGGGGAACAGGATGTTTTTCACAAATTAGAGAAAGTTCTCTGGGCTGTCAGAGAATAAGTAATTGCTTCTTATGGGCTGCTCTTCCCCACTTGAGCGGAAGTATTTTAAGAGCTTCATTATGCAACCAAAGAGCCATGGCTGCATTCCTTGTATAGTAAGATGACCTGAAGAATAGAAGGTCTGGTAATGAAGACCACAAAACCCAAGTTTTGCCAGTCCTGGTCTATCATGTTTCATGCATAAAAGATGCTAAGACACTTCCACAATCAGAGAGGTTGTCTATGCAGAAAAGGAGTCATCATCATGTATCTCACTTGCTAACCAGAAACAATACCTGGTTATGTCATTGTGATTCCAAGTAAGGAACTTTTAGATGTGCCAATTTTGCTAAGAACTGAGGTAGAAAGAATATTCTGAATTGGCTTGTTTTGCAAGTTAATCATTCCATCACCTCTCAATTGAATTCTTCAGGCTGCTAACACATCTTCACTTTGGCCTTGTGTGTTTTCCTTTGCCATTTTTTTCCTTCAAAGATTTTTTTCCCAGAGACTTTACTATGTAGTTTGTTTTTTGTTTTTGTTTTTTTGTTTTTTTTTTGAAAGTCAAAAGCCCTTCTTTAGAATGTATGAATAAAACTGGTCATGTTACAAAATTAGAAGTTTAGAGCAGCCCAAATGAACTCCCCTTATACATGAACAGACAATCCCATTCCCCTAAAAAAGGCAGATGTGGTCATTTTTTAGATCATTTCAGCTTGCAGTTTGAACTTCTCCTGCCCAGTCTCAAACAGCAGATATTGGCAAAGTGGGCAGGAGTCAAAGCACAGGGAAGCAACAAGAGCACAACAGATTGTCACCCCCGTGCTTTAGCACCTGTGATTCTGAACAGTCATCTGCTCCCAGAGCACTTGCCACAAAAAGAAGAAAATATGATAATCCAGTGACCTCCGTCTGGCACTCCAGGAAGGGAAGTGATTTGGAACTAAGCCTCCAGAAGGAAAAAGCGTATCCTCTAGAAAGACTCAGAAGGGTTAAGAGTTGAAAAAAGGAAATCTATAAAAGAAAAAGGAAACTACTTTTTTTTTCTTTTGGAGGGAAAGGAGGAGAGATTAGTAGTTAAGGCATAGACATGATAATAATAAGTGTTATTCCTATTGATTCTAAAATCTTTCCCCTTTGGAAGGCTCAGATTTCGGCTATTCTCCTGGAGGGTAGAGAGACTAGTCACCTATAATAGGAGAGAAGATTCTCTGCCCCACATTTTCCCACCCTGGACAAGGTGTGGTGAACACCTTTAGAATTCAGACTTAGAGAGCACATGACTAATCAACCTAGTACCACTGCACTGATATTGGTAGATGTCCACCATTATTAACCAAGCTTGCAATGCCCTGAGCACCCACCTGAACCCTGGAGGACCCAAATGCTAGCTAGCCTGGTCCTCCATACAAATGGGGCAGTGTGGCTTCTGTGGTCATGAAGACTTGGCATTTCTTTCCCCATAGGCGATATCCGCAATGACCTGTACCTAACCTTGGAGAAGGGGGATTTCGAGAGAGGGGGAAAGAGTGTACAAAAGAATATTGAAGTGACCATGTATGTGCTTTACGCAGATGGAGAAATATTGAAGGTAAGATTTGCCAGTCAGTTTGGAATGGAGGCTAATCCTGTAATAATTCTAGTGACTCTATGGACTTTATCCAGATACCCATTCTCATCAAGCAGACCTCACTCAAATCACTGCATATGCATTCTTCTCTGCCTTTTCTTTTCTTCAAGGAAACCCTGATGAGGACTTCCAGTGTCACACAGCCTGTTTAGAAATTCTTCCTAGGCGCTGTGAATTGTGCAAGACTGTTGAATCACAGATCTGTACCTCTGAAACAAATAATACATTATATGTTTAAAAAAAGAAGAAGAAGAAGAAGATAGCAGGAGGGGAAGAATGAAGGGGGGGAATAGGAGGGGGAGATGAACCATGAGAAATGATGGACTCTGAAAAACAAACAGGGTTCTAGAGGGGAAGGGGGTGGGAGGATGGGTTAGCCTCGTGTTGGGTATTAAAGAGGGCACGTTCTGCATGGAGCACTGGGTGTTATACGCAAACAATAAATCATGGAACACTACATAAAAAAAAAAAAAGAAATTCTTCCTAGTGTCTGACCTCAATCCTTCCTGCTCCAATTTAGACCTATTCCCTCTAGTTCTGTCCTACATGCTACTTTTTCTGCCATTCTGTCTAGCATCAAGCTGCCTACTTTTGGTAACTCTTATTAGGTCCCACTCTTTTTGTTCCTTAAGTCAATAAAGCTACATTGGCTCTTTGATCAAAGGTGGGACTTAGGCACTTACTTGCTGGTACCAAGTTATGTGTGTGACAAGGAACAGCAGAGTCAGGCTCTAAAAGATTATTTCCAGCCAATGCCAGTATCAAGAGGCAAGTATATCTTCTGTCACTCTTCATTCAAAGTGAAGACCTGGAGTGCTGTTTTTCCACTGTCAGTATTTCAGTTTTTCCCTCAGTCATGTCATGGTGAAGTCCCTGGCAAATAACAAGGCATCATTTGCATAGCACTTGATAGAAGGCAAATCATTCTTTTACAGACCTCGCTCCTGTATTTGACAATAGCCTTGTGAGGCAGGCAGAACAGGAATGATCATCCACATTTTGTGGAAGGAAAAAGGTACAATTAGTCAAAATCATCTCCCAAAGCTAGAAAGAAATAGAGAAGAAATGTTTAATTGGTGGTAGAAACAATGATTTGTATTTCATTTTAAAAAACCCACCTCAAGAAAATAAATTAACTTTAAAAAGGAGATGGCACCTGGCTGGCTTAGTTGGAAGAGCATGTGATTCTTGATCTCGGGGTCTTGAGTTCGGGCCCCATGTTGGGTGTAGAGATTTTACTAAAAATAATAATAATAATAATTTAAAAAACCTACCTCGAGGACTAAGGCATGTCCATTGTTTGCATGGATAATGTCAAGGTCAGCAGAGTTGTCAGCTGCTCACACCACCCTTGTGCAGACAGGGAGCTGCTCCTGATTGCATTACGTGCGACTTCCTGTCTTCCAGGAAGATGGGACTACATCTTCATGGCAATATTTGGAAACGGGGTCAAGTTAAATCTGGTTCTGCCTTATCTATATCCAAGGACAGTCAGCCAAGGGCAACCTAAAATGCCAGTGCAACATTGGGGTAAGGAAGATTAGAAAACAAGCTCTCTCTGCTTTATAAATTAATTAATTTTCTGATCAGGTAAAGTGTCATGTACAGTTGAATTCTCCTATGGAGTTCACTGTTTCCTTTCTGAATGCAGATGAATGGTTCAGATACACTGTTCAGCTTTCCTCCAGTTTATTGAGCAGTGTGTGTGGTTACTTCTGCCCCAAGGAAAAGAAGGAGCATTGTTGACCATGGATTCTTTACACTATCTACACAGTTGTCTCCAAAAGTATTGAATTTAAGTCAAATGAATTTTCTCATCTTGTAGATTTGGCCTGATGGGAAAATAGGACCTGCACAAAGGAGAAAATGTCCTAGTGCCACAGAGAAATCCAGGGGCTTCCTCCGGGAAGATGACACTTTATTTTGCTTCTCTCTTTCAGGATTGCATAAGCTTGGGTTCAGGAGAGCCAAATAGGAGCTCCTACCACTCCTTTGTCCTCTACCACAGCAATAGTCCTCGCTGGGGAGAGATTATCAAATTGCCCATCCCCATCGACCGGTTCCGGGGCTCCCACCTGCGCTTCGAGTTCAGACATTGTTCCAGTGAGTGAGACTTCTCTCCACATTCCTTGGAGGATATGAATATTCTCTTGTCTTAGAACTCTTTCCTCAGTAAGAGAATTCAGAGGGTTCTTATTATTGGGGCAAGAAAATGAGGAGTTCTGAATAAATGGGTACTCAGGGATGGGATGTCATCAGAGGCTGTTCTTTAGACAGTGACTCAAACCATGGAGTCTGGTACTGGCCCTTCCTAGTGTCTGACCCAGACACTGGATAATTACCAGTGTCATTCTCCTTTGGGTGTTTCCTTTCTATATATTAAACTATTTCTTAAAGAGCCTCTGGTTTATCAAGACCAGCAATCTAGTTTCTATTTGAGTCTAGGTAGCCTGTGTACCTTGGGATATAACTGGAAACTCAGTCCAGTACATTTCTCATCATTCTTGCAGTCAGGTAGATACCTAATTAATGAAAGAAAGGGACGAAAAAGTAAAGAATGTGGATGATAAGCACAAGGGGAATTTCTGTTAAAAAACAAAGTGAGGGTCAAAAACAACTAACACTTAGCTCTGGTTGCAGCAAAGGACAAAGGGGAAAAGAAACTCTTTGGCTTTGCATTCTCACCCCTGATGCGGGATGATGGCACCACTCTCTCAGATGACATCCATGAGCTCTATGTGTACAAGGTATGGAGCCTGGCTGTCTCACACCTCAACCCTCACACCCCTGAGACCACTCTCACACATGGTTCTCAGTTACGTGGTTTTCAGTGGGCAGGCCGAAGGATCCAGGGTGGTGCGCTGGTGGATGACAGCAGGACAGCTGTGGGCAGGCTTTGTCTTCTAACTACAGTGGCCTCCTTCCCACAAGTAATGCCAGTAGGCCGTTTGTGTCCCACCCCCAACTTCACAAGTAAGGGAAGTCTGTTACCAACTCCTCTGTGCCACTGTGGCCTTGGCCAGTACATTCAGAGACCTGCCATTTGAGATCATGGTTCTGTCAGCTGTCACAACACAGCTGCCTTCCAGAGTTGCCTGCACACCAGGTGGAGGCCACCTGCCCCACCATGTTCTCTTTAAGAGGCATGTGAACCATTCTGGGGAGTTTCCAAACAGAAAGCACTCTTCTAAGAGGACCTGAGGCCCAAGATCTAGCCTCAGGAAGATGAGAGCAAACATCAACATCAAAAAATCTCCTGCAACCTTTTTATACATGGCATGGTTCAGGAAACATTCTGTGTTCTCTACCTTTGCCTACAGTGCGATGAGAATAGCACGTTTAACAACCATGCTCTGTACCTGGGCTTGCCCTGCTGCAAAGAGGACTACAATGGCTGCCCCAACATCCCCTCCAGCCTCATCTTCCAGCGCAGCACCAAAGAGTCTTTCTTCATCTCCACACAGCTCTCCTCCACCAAACTCACCCAGAATGGTAGGTGATGGGATCTGCAGGGGGCTGCCCTCCTTGTCCTCAGTGGCTGGTTTCATGTTGCTGATGCATGCTAAGGGAGACGAAAATTTGTTGCTTTTTCATGCCACAATGAGGGCATTCTTTTCACCTGCAGTTGGAGGAACCACTTGGCAATAGCTGCCTGTAAGGTTTCCCATGGTTTTAGTAGCTCCGGAGTATACCTCCAGATTTCACAGATGTGTCTTTGGCCTTGACTTCGGCACTAAAGAGACTGTTGTAATGCTTGTGGCTCTTTCTCTTCCTCTAGATTCCACCGGGCAGGGAGGGTCTGGGCTTTGCTTGTCCTTGGCATAGCCAGTGTTCACCATCTTTTGCACTTGCTTTTTTAGTGGACCTCCTTGCTCTGCTGAAATGGAAGGCTTTTCCAGACCGGATCATGGACATCTTAGGGCGGCTGCGGCACGTCAGTGGGGAAGAAATTGTTAAGGTGGGGTCTTCCTGAAATTCATACATGCAGCCTGAGCAAGAATCTGGGCAGAAGGCCTTACGTCTCCTTGATTTCTACCAGTACCCCTCTAAGACCATTTCTTGAAATATAACTAGATGAGTAGAAATAAAGTTGTTTTTCTTTTTTTCTTTTCTTTTCGTTTCTTTTTTCTTTTTTTTTTTTTTTTTGTTAGCTTCTCTTTTTAAAGGAGGTATCACATCGGGCTTATTACCTTTCAGAAACTATATTTAAGTTATAAACCCTATTTTCTGACTTGTTTTTCTTCCTAGAAAGCAAAACAATAATTAGAGGGTAGTGGTCAAAGCATCCTCTCAGAAACACACCCGGTGCTTTGTGCTGCCTCCTCTCCTTTCCTTAGATCTCTTTCTCATTTTCCTTATTTGTAACCCTTTTACCACAAACCTAGCCTGAAGTTTTTCTGGCTCTACTGGCTTGATTATCTAGAAGAACTCTAAATACTCTCCATTAACTTATAGCTACTGATTTTGCCCAGTCTCCCCCACTTAGAGTCCATACTAGGGACCCTTCCCCACTCCCTGTCTCAACTGCTTTCTCTAGGTACCTTTGTGACATTTCCCATCTAATGACCTGAGCAGGCTGACAACACTACCAGTCCCCAGTTGTCTTCTGTAGGGCTTCTCTGCATTGTGCGGAGTGTTTGCCCACCTGGTTTTAGCTCAAGAAAACTCCCAGGTACCTCCTGATGGTGTAAGCCCCGCAGGTAGATTCTACACAGTGGACTGAACTCTGCTCAGGAAAATGGAGCTGCTTTGGAATATCAGCAAGAGCAGTGGAATGTAGGGTAGAGACTAAATTTCAAGAAGGCAGCTTGTGCATCAGTGAGCTTTCTTAGTTCTGTCATTGTAATTACCAAATCAATGAGTACAGATAATCTTTCATTTTACAGCACCATTGACTCTGTAACATACACGGTGTCTCCAAACAAGAAACACTTTTAAAGTCTGTATACCTCTATGTGTTTTTATGAAGTCTTGTCTGAATTTTGTTTTCATCAATTAATCAGAGTATCATCAGTTTTTAAAAAGAACTCTTAAACAAGCTAATACTAGTTTTGTTTTGTTTTGTTTTGCTTTGCTTTGCTTTGCTTTGTTTTGTTTGGAGGGGGGGCAGAGGGAGAGAGAGAATCTTAGGCAGGCTCCACACCCAGCACAGAACCTGACGTGGGCTCGATCCCACGACCCTGAGAACATGACCCTGAGACCAGGACCCTGAGATCATGACCTGAGCTGAAATTAAGAGTTGGGCACTTAACCAACAGAGCCACCCAGGCGCCCCTACTAATACTAGTTTTTGAAACTGAAGATTAGTTTATTCTCAGGGCATTTTTTTTCTTCTAAACATATTAAAAATATCAATTAGCAAACAGAAAGGTATTTAAAAAAATCTGTAATCTTTTTAAGTCTGAGTTGTTGTATTCCTGATAAGAGAATATCCTATCAGCATATCTGGTTTTAGCATCAATAATTGATCTCAAGCCACCAGAAGAGAGTGTGAAAAGAATCTGCTAGAATTAAAAAAATTTTTTTTTACTTTTTTTTTTTTTTTAAAGATTTTATTTATTTACCTGACAGAGAGTGCACAAGCAGGGGGAGCAGGCAGCGGGAGAGGGAGAAGCAGACTCCCCGCCAAGCGGGGAGCCCGATGCAGGGCTGGATCCCAGGACCCTGAGATCATGACCTGAGCCAAAGGCAGACGCTTAACCGACTGGGCCACCCAGGCGCCCCTTTTTTTTACTTTTTATTAGAATATTTCAAACATACACAAAAGTAAAATAGTAGAAAGCCCCTACGAGTACCTATCACCTAGCACCAACAATCATCAGCCTGTGGCCAATCCTGCCTATCAACACCCCCATCCACACCTGCCACTTTAGACATTGCTAGGAAATAAATTGTAAACATTGTATCATTCAGTTGCCTTTTGACCAACAGAATGTTAGATTTGATTTTTAAAGACTGCCAGTATCCATGAGTATTTATCATCCTCTCCCTTGGATTTTGCATCTTAGAAACAAAAAACAAGAAAACAAAAACAAAATGGTGCTTCCAGATCTCTTACCCTCACTGATAGCCCTCAGCAGCAGCTTTCTCCCTTGTCCTGGAATACTGATTTCTAGACCAAAACATGGTTTCTGTAGTTGAGGCCTAGCCTGCCACACCTTCATTCAAGTGTCCTCTCTAGGCCACAGCAGAAAGTAAGGGACTACTGCTCTCTTTGGAGTCCTGGGAACGTGAGCTCTTTTTCTTAAAATGAATTTGGCATCAGAATCACTTACATTGTCTTTATTTCAAAGTTATAATTCTACATGGGTATCCTGTGTTTTTTAGGTAATTGCTCTTTCCTTAGAAGTTTAGCACTCACCCAAGAGAAAGAGCCTCTCCAAATCTCTCTTAGGGCCCTTTGGGCTGTACACAAACACCCTGAGTCCACCTAGTTATCCCTTAGTTAGGTGGAGGTGGGATACTCGATTTTTTCTAAGTGGTGGTTTGAGATCTTAGGAGATTTTTTAGTTTGTTTATTGGGAGATTAAACTCATTGGTGTATGGAAATTTGACCATGTGTACAAGGTCCTAAGACTTGAGCCCTCTGATTTTTATGTTACAGTTTCTGCAAGACATTTTAGATACACTCTTTGTGATTTTGGATGATAATACAGAGAAATATGGCCTGTTGGTGTTTCAGTCTTTGGTAAGTCTCACCCTTCCTGACTTTCATTTTTGTTAGTTATTTCTGTCACATGTTTTTAAAAATCCAAGGGAAGCAATTTATTAGAATGAGTCAATATAAGGTACAGATGTTTCCAATACAAAAGGGGCTGAGGAGCGTCACCCAAGGAAGACCAACCAACTTCCCAGGCAGATCCCTACAACATCAAATTTGAAGAATTCAACCTGGTCAGGTCCGGGCCTCAACTTTGTAGTTCTGATACTCAGTCTCATCACTGTTGCAGAGTTGCCTAGACCCTGAAATAGAGACCTACACCAACAAAATGCTCAGAGATGAATATAGGAAACCAGATGGCGTATTCTTTCACCTGCACAGTAGGATATAACCACTAGAAAGAACAGAGACTCACCCATGCTGGTCTGAGCATCACACTGTCTCCCTGTGTACAGTTGTTTGGGAACCAGAGTCTCCGGAGGTTGCTTAGTGAGAATGGACAGTGGTTTGAATGTTCAGTGCATTTAGCTTAATAGATCCAGTCCCATAGGAGTGCTATACATTCCAAGAGGAACCACATACTGTAAGTCTACCTAACAGATGAGGAGCATAGGTGAGAGTTAAATAGTTTGCATAGTTTGGCCCTTTGGCTTTTCTTCTTCCTTGCTCTCCTGGCCAGCCAGCCCCTTTTCTGAAGGGCATAGCCTTTCATAGGCTGAGCTGGCTCAGAGGATAATCTTTTTTTTCTCTCTTTTCCAAGTTTTTTGAGACACCTTTGTATTTATGCCACCAAACACAGGTATTGTTTTGCTTTTTCCTAATCTGTATTACACCACCTAGCATTATTGTGAAGAGATTCAGAGTAACACTGGCACAGACAGATGAGCCCCAAGTCCAAATTCAGAAGCTGGGGGCTGTAGGAATAGAACAGACAAGACAGAAATACAGACACAGAATAGAAATATTACATTCTCTGCCCATGGGCAACACTAGAGAAAACACTGACAGTTTGTCATTCCTTAAAGAAGCAAGAATTCTGTTTTCTGCTGGAGATAAGTCCGAGGCCTCCAGTGAACCCTGGTACCCTCCGTCTCCTCCAGGTATTCATCATCAACCTGCTCAGAGACATCAAGTATTTCCACTTCCGGCCTGTAATGGACACATACATCCAGAAACACTTTGCTGGAGCCCTGGCATACAAGTAAGTTCCATTTGGCATCATTATTAGGACTTGTGTTTGAATAGAAAGACAGGCTTAAAAAAAGTTCAGTGACAACCAGCATTCATTCAGCTGATCTTTTTTTTTTTTACTTAATTTTTTTCTAATTGTGGTAAAATACATAGAATATAAAATACCTATTTTTAAGTGTATAGCTCAGTGGCATTGAGTATGTTCACATTGTTGTACAACCATCACCACCATCCATCTCCAGAACTTTTTTGCAAAACTGCAAAACTGAAATTCTGTGATCATTAAATATTAACTCCCCATCAACCCTTCCCCTTCTGTTGCCCCTGGGCAACCACCATTATACTTTGTCTCTGAATGTGCCTGTTCTACGTACCTCATGTCAATTGAATCATACAATACTTGTCTATTTGTGTCTGGCTTATTTCATTTACCAATATGTCTTCAAGGTTCATCCATGTAGCATGTGTCAGAATTTCCTTCCTTTTAAAGGCTGAATAATGTTCCATTGTACATATATACCACGTTTTTTTTATCCACTTACCCATCGATGAATACTTGGGTTGCTCTCACCTTTTAGTTATTGTGAATAATGCTATGAACATGGATATACAAATATCTCTTCAAGACCCTGCTTTCTGTTGTGTTTGACATATACCCAGAAGTGGCTTACTGCTTCATAAGGTAGTTCTATTTTTAATTTTTTGAGGAATCACCATACTGTTTTCCACAGCAGCTGCACCATTTTACATACATACATTTTACACAAGGGTGTTCAATTTCTCCATGTCCTCAAGCCAAGACTTGTTATTTTCTGTTGTGTTTTTTGGAAGGAGTGGGGGGTTTTATAGTAATAATCCTTAATTGGTGTGAAGTGGTATCTCATTGTGGTTTTGATTTGCATTTCCCTAATGATTAATGATGCTGAGCATCTCTTCATGTATTTATTGACCATTTTTGTATCTTCTTTGGAGAAAAATTTATTCAAGTCCTTTTGGGTGTTGAGTTTGAGAAGTTCTTTATAGATCTTGGATATCAGCCCTTTGTCTGTAGTGTCATTTGCAAATATCTTCCCCATTCTGTGGGTTGCCGCTTTGTTTTGTTAACTGTTTCCTTTGCTGTGCAGAAGCTTTTTATCTTGATGAAGTCCCAAAAGTTCATTTTTGCTTTTGTTTCCCTTGCCTTTGGAGATGTGTCTTGGAAGAAGTTGCTGTGGCCGATGTCGAAGAGGTTACTGCCTATGTTCTCCTCTAGGATTTTGATGGATTCCTGTCTCACATTGAGGTCTTTCATCCATTTTGAGTTTATCTTTGTGTATGGTGTAAGAGAATGGTCGAGTTTCATTCTTCTGTATATAGCTGTCCAATTTTCCCAGCACCATTTATTGAAGAGACTGTCTTTTTTCCATTGCATGTTTTTTCCTGCTTTGTCAAAGATTATTTGACCACAGAGTTGAGGGTCCATATCTGGGCTCTCTATTCTGTTCCATTGGTCTATATGTCTGTTTTTGTGCCAGTACCATACTGTCTTGATGATGACAGCTTTGTAATAGAGCTTGAAATCAGGCAATGTGATGCCCCCAGGTTTGTTTTTCTTTTTCAACATTTCCTTGGATATTCGGGGTCTTTTCTGATTCCATACAAAGTCTTTTGCCCATTTTTTAAACATACTGTTCAGTTTTTTATTGTTGAGCTGTAGGAATTCTTTTTTTTTTATACTTTTATTTGACAATCAGCAATTAGTTCTCATCCACATTAACTGTCTGTAGATTTTGAAAGTGGTGACAGGTACATAGGTAACCAGTGTGTAGAGCTTGTTTAGTGAATCTTCATCCTCATTACGTTTCCTGAACAACTGCAGATGGATACGATATGGAACATTCCTTATTCCTTTGGCCCAGACATCTTTGTTGAGCCTGGTGTCAATGCGCACATCTGGAGTTCCCGTCTCCTTCATGGCAAATTTCTGGATCTCTTTGAGTGCCCGAGGGGCACGCTTCTTCAAACCCACTCCATGGATGTGCTTGTGAATGTTGATGGTGTATTCTCTGGTCACGACCTCGTTGATAGTAGAACTGCGCTTCTTCTTCTTGCCACCCTTCTTGGGAGCCATTCTGCCTGGCTCTGGTTGGAAAGGGGCTGTAGGAATTCTTTATATAATCTAGACATTAACCCCTTGTCAGGTACACAATTTGCAAATATTTTCTCCCATTGCCTTTCTTTCTGTTGATTGTGTCTTTTGATATACAGAAGTTCTCAATTTTGATATAGTCCAGCTTATCTATTTTTTCTTTTGTTTCCTGTGCTTTTGATGACATATCCAAGAAGTTATTGCTAAATCCAGTGTCATAGAGCTTTTCCCCTATATTTTTGTATACAAGTTTAATTTATAGTTTTAGCTCTTACATTTAGGTCTTTGATACATTTTGAGTTAATTTTTGTTTATTGTGTAACAGAATCCAACTTCATTCTTTTGCACATTGATATCTAGCTTTCCTAATATAATTATTGAAAAGACTATCCTATCCCCATTGAATGGTCTTGGCACCCTTGTTGAAAATCATCTGGCCATCTCTGTGAGGATTTATTTCTGGGCTATGTTATTCTGTCGATGTGTATGTCTGTCTTTATGGCAGTACCTTGCTGTTTTGGTTATTATAACTTTGTAGTAAGTTTTGAAATCAGGAAGTGTGAGTCCTCTAAATTTTTCTTCTTTTTCAATATTGTTTTGGCTATTTGGGGACCCTTAAGATTCCATAAGAACTGCAGGATGAATTTTTCTATTTCTGCAAAACATGCTGTTGGGATTTTGGTAGAGATTGCATTGAATCTGTAGGTCACTTTGGTTAGTGTTGGAATCTTAATAGTTTTAGTCTTGCAATCAATGAACATGAGTGTCTTTCCATTTATTAATATCTTCTTTAATTTCTCTCAGCAACATTTTATAGTTTTCAAAGTATGAGTCTACAAGTCTTTCACCTCTTTGGTTAAGTTAGTCCTAAGTATTTTATTCTTCTTTGATGCTACTATAAATGGATTTTTTTCCCTTAATTTCCTTCTTGAAGTACTCACTATAAGTGTATAGAAATGCAAATGATTTTTATATTAATTTTATATCCTGCAATTTTGCTGAATTCATTTATTAGTTCTAAAAGTTTTTTGTGGAATCTTCAGTTTTTTTCTACCTATAAGACCATGTCATCTGCAAACAAAGATAATTTTGTTTCTTCCTTTCCAGTTTGGATGCCTTTTACTACTTTTTCTTGCCTAACTGTTCTTCCAGTACTATGTTGAATAGAAGTGGCAAGAACAGGCATCCTTGCCTTATTCCTAATCTTAGAGGAACAACTTTCTTTCACTATTGACTAGGGTATTAGCTGTGGTCTTTGAGCTGACATTTTTTTTTTTTCAATTTCCTCATCTTTTATTATTAACATATAATGTATTATTTGTTCCAGGGGTACAGGTCTGTGATTCATCAGTCTTACACAATTCACAGCACTCACCATAGCACATACCCTCCCCAGGGTCCATCACCCAGCCACCCCATCCCTCCCACCCCGTCCACTCCAGCAACCCTCAGTTTCTTTCCTGAGATTAAGAGTGAGCTGACATTTTAAACCATACTTTACTACACAGTTGTCATACTTCTCCTTCTAAGAAATGGTGGCAAAGCTAATAAAAGTTAGTCTTGCTTTTTCCGTGAGAAACATGTGAATAAGTAAATATAGCACCCACAAATAAATGTCAAAGAAATAAAAAGTTGATAAAAGATATAAATAGTTAACATGGGAAACAGAGGTTATCTAAAATCATTAAAGCAAAAAAAAATTTAAAAATTAAACCATTAAAGCAAAAAAAAATTAAAATGAAAAAATAAAACCATTAAAGCAATAAAAAAAAGTCACCACTTTCTTCTGTAGAATTAGCACAATTTTTGAAAATATAAGTAAAACCCAAGGGTGACGAGGCTGTGGAGTCACTGGAACTCCGGCGCTTTGATGTCACTCTGTAGAGCAGGCACCATGCTGTGCTTTAAGCGTGTCATCATCTCATTAGTATTCACAATAACTTCAAAATGTACTATTGTTTTCTCTGTATTTTAAATGAAGAAAATGGCACAGAAGGATCAGATAACTTGCCCAAGGATACATAGCTAGAAATTGATAGGCCCCAGATGTGAATCCTGCTGTCTGACCAAGGCCTGTACTTGACTTCTGTGCCCTGTTGCCACGTAAGGAACAGGCCTTCTGATCCTGTCATCTCCCTTCACTCAGGTTACTTGGTCCTAAGGAAATAAAATATATGAGATAAAGGGGGAGCAAGGCGGGGCACACGGGACTGGATACCTTTATCTGTGTCTACTATTTACTAATCATTGTTGTATGTTCTGGAGACACAGCAAGTTTAGACAAAACAAAAATACATGCAAAATCCAGGACTTTGGGGAAACTTTCTTATAATCAAAGAAGAAATGTGTCAGGGAGAATGAGAAAGAATGATTATAATTGCTAATTAAAATGTAGCAACTCTATGGATGAGGTATGTTGTCTGAATGAGGTATGTTGTCTGGTCTCAAATGATCTGGAGATTCCACAGCTGTAACGGATCCATCACTCCATTCTGGCTCATCAACAGCATATTATTCCTGGGTGGCTAATTCTGGGCTGCAAAAATTTCAAGCTGCATTTCTTCTGAATCAAAGTGGGGTTTCTGGAACTGTTCTCTTTCCCAGGGAGCTCATCCGCTGTTTGAAGTGGTACATGGACTGCTCAGCAGAACTGATTCGACAGGACCACATTCAGGAAGCCATGCGGGTAACGTACTGAGCTCACTGTACATAAAGGGCCCACCCTGCAGTTGTTTGTCAGTAATGTCAGTGGTTTATAGTGTGCAGGACAAGTGTAGACATCCTAGTACACTGGCCTGCTTTCAGGAACACCTTGGACCACATAATTCCCCTTTCTTCACCTTGATTTTGCCCCAGAAGATCTTTATTCCTAATAATGTTATCTTAAGGCAGGAAGGATGGATGATGTGCATTTAGCTCCTGGCCATCCTTCCTGCCTGGTTTTTGCCAACAGCATCCAAATCTGCTTCCACTGGCCAAAGCATCATATCTCCTTCTAAACCAGTAATGGTGGCAACATTGATTAGAATTAAGATCTTTCAACACTTTTCCCTTGTTCAGTGGTTACTAAACATTGGTTTTAAAACTGTTTTAAGTGGAAAAAAAAAACTGTTTTAAGTGAAAAGAGCTGAGTGTGAATGCACTATATATGGATATGTTGAGAAGAAGGTAATCTTAAAACCTTGACCTTTGGAGGAACCCAGGGTCCCCCATGACAGCACCCCTGTGTGGACAGGTCCCACGATAAGGCAGCCTTTTGCATTTCTGGGCAGCTCCAGTTTTCAGGGGATCATCCTCATTGTGAGTTAACTTCACTTTCTGGTAACTTCTTTTCATGGTACTGCTTCTACCGTAGAGAATCACCTATGAGAATATTGATCCCTCTTTTGCTCGACAGTTCTCCAGATAGCTATTTAAAGAAAGCTGCCATATCCTCTAAGAACTCACAGCAAGTCCATGCTTTCTCCCTTTCCACCCCTATGTTTTCTTGTTCTTGAGTTACTTTTTTAATTGCTTTTTAAGCATGTCTTTCCCACCCTTTCCAGTTAGCAATAAAAGAAGAATGGTAACAAAGCTGTTCTGCTTTTTCTCTGTCCCCTTTTAATTTCACATCATGTGCTATAAGTACTACTGGGCCTGTGATTTTCCTGTTCTTGTCCACATGGTAACAAGTGAGATGGGTGTTTCCCTAAGCATCATCAGACTGAAGAGGCAAAATCAAATCATAGGTCTATGTTCCCCTACCTCTTCTGTGTACATCCTGTGAAAATATAAGGCCAGAAGTGTTATTTCTGTGCTCCTTCATATAATACATATCTACAAAGCAGTCAGCATCTGTTGTGGGTGCTAGGATGCAAAGATGAGTAAGACAGGCCTCTCCCCTTGAAGAAAACATCCCCAGTGAAGCATGCATGAGCACAGGTATAGAGCAGGGTTCTGAGTGTGATGTGGAGGCAGGGCCCAGGTTCTGTTCTTCTCTTAACCCAGTACCTGTCAGCAGCCTCATACAATATTTGAGGGGATAAAAGTTGAGTTAAATGTAAAAGATTCTATGTGAGTCCCAAAATTAATTGCTCAGGATACTGGAGAAAGCATCACAGAAGTTGTTTTCTCCTAAGAATCATTCATTCAGTCACTCGATGTTGCTTGGTACCTGCCATGTGTCAAACACTGTAGTGGCCCCTGGGGATTCAGCAGGGGCCCAAGCAGAAAAGGCTAGGCCTTCATAGCACTTCCATCCAAGTGGAGGAAAGACAGACAAACATGTAACACTGATAAATACACAAAGTCAGTGAAAAAAGAAAAAACTTGAGGGAATAAACAGGATCATAGGATAGACTGGCTGGAAAGGAAGGTTTACTTCAGATCAAGATTTTAGGGAAAGCCTCTCTGAGGAGGTGACCTCTGGGCTGAAATCAGTGTTCAGGCCTGGGGGATGAGCATTCCAGACAGAGGAAACAGCATGTTTAAAAGCCTCGTTGAGGGGTGCCAGGGTGGCTTAATTGGTTAAGCATCTGACTCTTGATTTCAGCTCAGGTCATGATCTCAGGGTTGTGAGATCAAACCCCACATCAGGCTCTGCACTGGGCATGGAACCTGCTTAAGATTCTCTCTCTCCCTCTGCCTCTCCCCGCCCTCTCTAAAAAAAAAAAAGGCCTGGGAAGCTTGAGTTTTCAAGCAACCAAAAAGTGGCTGAAGTGACCAAAGCAGAGGATTTCAAATGTTAAATTGGATGGGAGGTGACAGAAAGGAAGAACTGAGGCTCGTTCCAAGGAGTCTGGCCAAATCTTGATGTCAGGGTTACTTTGGGAGATGTTCTTCGGGGGAAGATCAGGTTTGGGTGGAGAGAAGCAAGACTTCCCTTTGGGGGAGCACTTTTCTGAGATACTTTCATACTTATTCTCATTTCAAGCTTGTTTGAATAGCATCTCATACTAATGCATCCAGTACTAAGGTTTTATCAGGTCATTTCCCCTTCTTCATCCAGTTTTAGTTGATAAGTCCTCTTGACTAAACCAGTAAGTCTCTATCCAATCCTCTTTCCATCATTCATGGGATACACAAGGTCCTGGCCTGGCAACTCTCATTGTGGTGTGGACCAGGAAACCTCTTCTTTATTATTCTTGATTCAATACATCTTGCCCCCCACATCCCATCTCTTCCTTTCACTTTCAAACTCATGGCTTTCTAAGAAAGTTTGACCACTAAGGAAGATGAAAATAAAGAGTCCTTTGTTTTCTTACTTGGTTCTTTTGTTTGTTCCCTTGTGAATGACCTGTAGGAGGTATCTTTGGTAGGTTCGAGGATGGTATTTGGCAAGGTGTTCTAAAAAGATAGCACATTTTCACTACATCAGGTCCCCCAGGGAACCATGAAGAGGAAAAAGCAGGCACAGTGGATCTTCTTCGTGATGGAAAGGTTGTAATAACTCTTAGGATCTCTTTTCCTTTCAGATTTATTAACTTAAGTAGAACTGGACGGAGCAGATGCTTCACCCACAGTTATGTGTTCCATTGTCTCCACACAGGGTGGGAAGCATCATTGAATTTTGAACAAATTTCATAGGCTCTACCACTCATGACCAGGAACTGCAAGCAGTTTTGCTCTCTGGTTCTGCCCTTCGCTATGAAACAAGTAGATGTTTCAAGCCATTCAATATATCTCTGTATTAGCTGTTTCAAACTGGAAAAAAAAAAAAAAAAGGTGGTCATGAGGAAAACATTTTCCTTTTTAAAATTAGAGTATGTAGCACAGATTTTCCTGGTTCTTTTCAGACCAGGCATTAACAGGCTACCGGAATGGAGGCTGTAGCATTCATGCTGATGAAGTCACACACCGTATTTTTTTCTACTGGTACAAGCTTTGGAAGTCGCATTTTTCCGACTTAGCCATTCTGCAATGCCAACTGAATTCTATATGGGCCACAAAACCAAACCAAAACTTGTTTTGTTTTGCCAAACCTTCTGATACATGCATAGGTCATGAAAGGTAGCCTGAGAATTATTTCCTATTATATATTTCAAGTAGCTGAACTCCATTTCTTTCATCCTTGGATAAGTTTCTCCCCAGTGTCTCTGCCTTTCCAGTGTCTGGGGAATCTGTGGCATTTCTTTGATTGGAAAGCATAGTCTTGGATTTTCAATCTGTTCTTTTAAAAGATAATTACTCTGCTCAGAAGCATGAGCCAAGCTGCAGGGACTCCCCAGAATTAGATTCTTCTCCTACAACATGTTATGGGAGCTTCATCTTCTGCACTGGTCAAAAATTATGTATGCAAGCTGCCCTGGTTTGGAAGGGGATGGAGAGTGAACGTGTCAGGTCCACCTGGGGCGGGCTGTGCAACCTGAGACAAGTTTTCTCCAGACTTGATCCCCAGTGAGAAGGCTGGCACCATGTCAGGCCCAGCTGTATCTCAAAGGTGCAGAAGATTCCTTAAGGACTTTTCCTTCATGGAACAAATTCAACAGAAGTTACATCATTGCTTTTAAAGCCTCTTATTTACAGACCTGAAAAAAAAAAATGCAAAGAAACTTAATTTTCTTTTGATCCTGTATGTTCTTGAATTCAACTGCTCCCATAACAGTCTGTGGTTCCTCATTTCCAGAACCACAAAAACAGTTGTGAAATAATTTGGTGATTCTCTCAGGAAGAAGACAGCTGCGGCTCAGTGACCATTTGGACTTTTGAGAAAAACTTAAAAAAAAATGCTTGTCTCCGCAGTGGAAATTGTCCATCGCCCGATTTTGGTGTAGAATTTATGGTTTCTTTGCCCTTTATTCCCTGCTGTGTTAGCTGTTGGCCATCTTTAACACCTCTCTATCCCTTTTGCTCCCGCACCTTCAGGCCTTGGAGTACCTTTTCAAGTTTATTGTGCAGTCGAGGATCCTGTATTCCCGAGCCACCTGCGGGATGGAAGAGGAAGAGTTCCGGTCCAGCATCCAAGAACTATTCCAGTCCATCCGGTTTGTGCTCAGTCTGGACAGCAGAAACTCAGAAACACTCCTTTTCACTCAGGTCTGTGAGCTACAGGGAAATTTTGCTGCTGGATTCTTGTCTGCCTTAGCAGGTGGTTTCTTTCTTTGTCCTCTGGCTTCTAGAGTTGAAGAAGCCCTGCCAGACTCCTGTGTGTTGGGTGAGGGTTGATTTGCAAGGAAATACCTAATAGAACAAAATGCTACTTTTACTTCAAAGCCAGCTATGACCCAGCTTCCAAATATAAAACAGCCCAGTGGCTTTATGGTGGAGAAGAAGCACAACTTTATTCTCAGAAGCCCTCTTTAGGCCAAGTTTATTTAGTTACCATATTATTTGTCATTTATGAACATCTTATTTAAAGGGGATATTCAGAATGTAGAGAGAATTTTGTTTCCTAGTCACTGTGTTAATTTTTTTAAAAACTTAATAAATTTTAGATTAGTACTTATCCATTCCAGAAGTTAAGAGTAAAATAGGCAGAAATAACTAGAAAACTTCGGTTAAGAATTAAGATTAGATTCTATTAGAAATATAGTGTGGGAAGAAAATTTGTTTCCTTATATTAAAAATTCCAGTCAGCAAATCTGTTACCTTTTCCAGGGAACCTCACCCTAGAAAGGATCAAGGATATTGTTTGTTAACCATAGTCACAAGGGGGTTATTTTCTCTTATACATAAATGTCAGAATTTTATCTAATAGATGCATTTCTTTGATTTTTTTTAAACCAATTATTACTCAAAACCTATCAGCAAAGATCACTTTCCCATCCATTCATTCAGTTGCTGCCAGGACTGTCATGAGTGCATATGTGTGTTTAAATATCTCCTTTAAGATTAGAATAGTCTGCTCTTTTGTTTTCCACGTGACCCTATGCTGCCCCTGATGCCAATTGCCTTTAAGCCCCTTGGACCAGAGAACAGGTGAACAACTGCGAGCTAGACTCTATAAAAGAGTGGGACTTCCTCAAGGTTTTTAGGTGTCTCTGTAAGAAAGGGTCATTCCATGGTCTCTCTTCCAAAGTATCCCACGTAACTCATCTTCCTCCTCACATCTCTCCTCCTGCCCCTCTGTTCCTGCCAAGAAGGGCCCAGGATACCTACTCTTGCCCTCAGCATACAGAGATATGGGGCGCTCAGAGGTAGCTAGCAGAGCAAGGCAGATATGCTTTCTGAGAACTTAGCAATGCCTTGTACTCCATGGCATATTCCTAGCACATCAGGAGAGTTCAAATCTAGTCTCAGCTTAGACCCAAGTCAGAAGCAGATCTGCTTCTTTGGTGCCAGGCTCATGTTTGATGAGTTTCAGAACTCTCAGCAAGTCTGTGGTTCAGTCAGATTTTATGTCTTTGCTTCTGACCACTAAGAGATGTTCGGATGCAAGTGTCCTTCTGTCCTGGTGCATAAGTATAGGAAATCTCACCATTTAAGAGAATATTTACTATTTGTTGTGGATTATGAAAGGCCTGATTTTCCCCCTTGTCTTTTATATCTAACTGCTTTTGATAATATGTTTTTGTGCTTGTTCTAATTTCTGCAAAAAAAAAAAAAAACAAAACAAACAAAAACTCTTTGATATCCCAGGGAGTTAAAAATCTGTAGATAGAATTCATTTAAGTTCTGTCCTTGGGCCTAGCCTGAACACAGACTGCAGTATGATAACAGACCTGTTTCCCCATGGCATAAATTTTCACTCACTCTAGGCCAGTGTCTACTGCCTGCCTGATGAAGCGGTCACAGAAAACAGCCCCCCGCCTTCACTACGTGCCACGTGGGAGGAATGCACTCTCACCTTCTTGTCTCACAGTGACACTCCATTCCCCTGTGTGAATTCTGGGTTAACTGTGTAAGAGGGTTGAGAAGTGGGAAAGCCTCCTTCATGTTGCTACCATGTAGACAAGAGAGAAGGAGGACCGGTATTTCTCAAAGGTTAATGATGTGCTGGAAACTAACTTCATGCACCTAATATTTTTCATGCCAATACCAGGAGACAAGTGATAACATCTTCCTCATTTTATAGATGAGAAAACGGAGGATTAGGCAGTAATTCACCGAAGGTTATGTGACAGAGAAGTAGTAAAGCTGAGATTTGAACTCCTATCTGTCTAATTCCAAAACCCGTTCTCTTTCTCCTATACTACTTTGCCTCTGAAAAGCTCTGGAACTATTATCAGATTGTCCTGAAGAGGCCACTTCATGGGTCTACCAGAGCCAAGACCCATGAAGAAAAGTCTCCAAACACACACACTCCCACCCGTGCCCAGGCCATCTAAGTTGCTGAACTCTATGCCAACATAATCACCAGTCCTCGAGAGTTCCTAACTGACTAAATCCACACATTCTCCATCCTTATGGATTTATACTTGGCACTGCGAAGTATCACAGATGAAGGACACGATTTACAAAGTCTTCAGATTTCATGTTTCAAATAAATGTCTCTATCCTGGGAAAATGGTCCAGTTCTCAGAGCTGGATTGCTGTCTACAGGGCTGTGAGTGAAGTTCAGCTCATGCTGCTTGGTGGTGCACAGCTCTCTCCGCTATATTTTCTTTGAGCAGTTCCTGGCTTGCATTTGAGACCAAAATTAGAAAGTCGAGGTTTGATCATAGAGACCGACAAAAAATTTAAATCCATTTTGTGAGCAAAACAGCTATGGCTATTAAGCCATATTGAGCAGATTTCTTTTTATATTCCTTTCTCTTGCCAGCAAATGTATTGGCAAGTTATGAAAGCTTCAAGTGGCCTGGGCCGCAGCAAAATTCTTGTTTTAGTTTCCTTTTTGCTCTTCTGTTCCATGCCCTAAGAGTGCAGCTGGGATGTGTGGAGTCAAAGGCCCGGGAGGAGCCCCCATGAGGCAGGGATGCTGCTGTGACTTTTCAGCCTCTCACCTCCCCGAATGATTATCTGAGCATGTGAGATAGACACCTAACTCTGTGCTAACCACAGCCTCACTTGCTTCTGCAGGCTGCACTCCTTAATTCCTTCCCAACCATCTTTGACGAGCTGCTGCAAATGTTCACCGTGCAGGAGGTGGCAGAGTTTGTGAGAGGGACTCTGGGGAGCATGCCCAGCACTGTGCACATCGGGCAGTCAATGGATGTGGTGAAGCTACAGTCTATCGCCAGGACTGTGGATAGCCGTCTGTTTTCTTTCTCAGGTAAATCAAGTTGGAATGAGAGTCAGACTCACCTTTCCTCCTTTCCAGGGTGTTACCAAGTGGTAATCAAAGGATCCGTTTCATCAGCCATCATGCAAGAACCCTGTGGCCCCCAAAAATGCAGACTGTTTGGGAAACTATGTTAGATAATGCAGCCAAGATGGAGGCCTACTGCCTCACTCATGATTTATCCCTAGGGACCCACAGTCTGGGCCATGCCCATGGGGTGGCCTGCAGAGCAACTTCCAGGCCCACAAGTCTAACCAGCTGCCAAGCGTAGGGCCTGCCACACTACCTGTAGGAGGAGAAAACAGAGGGAAGGGGGGGTGGGGGACAAGAGAGAAAGGTGTAGCTCAAGGGGATGAGGGTAAGTCAAGGAAATAAGAGAGACCCTGAAGGGGGCCCTGAGGACCCACTGTGTTTACTTTGTTCCTTGTCTCACCAGTCAGATATATGTTCCTTGCTTGTCTTTGAAAGAGCCTCTAAGGATCAGATAAAGAGATAGACAGTGAGCCCTCCACTCCCCAAGAGGTCAAGACAGCCTAACAAATAATAAACAGCCCAGACTACTTTCTGAAAGAACCTCTGTATTCATACCTGAAATCACATTCAGCATGATCAGCCTGGCAGTGGTACCAAATACTCAATGTCCAAATGTTAAGATCAATATGAGCCTTAGCCCTTTAAATGCAATATCATGATCATAGAATAAACTTCTAGGTCACAGAAATAAATCTGAAATGCTAACAAAACAATTATTATTAGAATTTTTATAATTAGAATTTTTGGTAATAAAAATTTTTGTTTGACTTTTAAAGTGTAAGAACAATAATTTCTCAACCAAGTGCTACACACAGTTGCAATACTAAATAGATGTTCCCTTTGACTTAACTCTGCCAGTGTAGGTTATTATTCGTGGCAAAGCTGCCACCAAGAAAGTCAGCTTTTCTTTATACCAGTAACTTTATACCAGTAACTCTTTATAGTAAACACTTCTCCCTTCACCAGTTCCTGGGCTGGAGATTTTTATCACTGGTTTGGACGCGTTGGCCCTGAGGCTCAGCATACGTTCAGGCTTTGTGCACTACTTAAAGAAGATGCTTTCAAATATATGGGAAGGGGGACAGCAGACTGCCCTCACTGACCTCTTATATATTTCTAATATATATGTATGTACTTGTGCTTCCCATAAACACTTAACGAAAAACTGTTCTTAAACTTTATGTGGCAGTGGAACTATGTAGTTGGATATTGAGATGACAAGCCCCCACCAGATTTTCATTTGCATCTCCGTTTCATTGAATGCTTGAGTTGCAGCAGCTCCCTTGAAGCGAGATTTTTACCAGTGGTTCTTTTAAGCAACACTTACATTCTCAGAGCACATCAGTCCCGTCTCTTCTTCAGCAGGTTCCAGTAACAAACTACTGTTTTCTCTGCGGGTAGTTATTGGTTGTTATAAATCCTGCTCTGTTGGTATTTTGGTCTGCAGAATGTATTATGAACTTCTCTTTTGTCCGAGCATCCTTTTAAATATAGAACAGCGGTCATTCCATTTTATTTGAATATATTCTAAGTATTTGACAAGACAGCCCCCAAATCTCTTGTAAGTCATGTAATTTGTCTTTGGCTGAGAAAAAAAAAAAAAGAAAGATTTTCTTTCTGAATTTCATCTGGAATACTTAATTATGGTCAAATAAATCCAAAATGCCCTGGTTTGTTTGTATTCCTGGCATTCTGACTACATCGTGCTGGCCAGGTTAGAGGGTACCTACAGAGTCACATAGTCACTGACCACACAGGACACAGAGCACCAGAAACATGTTCACACTTGTTTTTCACTTTGTCTTCTCATCACACCTGTGAAGGAAATGCAGAAAAGGCCATTAGCACCTCATTGTACAGATGGGAAAAAGCAAGCCCATAAGTGGAACTAACCTGCCTAAGGTCCCTTAGGGTGAGTTAATAAAGGAATTTGAACTAGGATTCAGCCTTCCTGACTGAGTTCTAAATATAGTCATCTCCTGATGAAAATGTTGTTCAGGTAACATTGAGGAGAAAAGTTAGTATTGGCAATAAGGATTCGCTAATTATCAAAGGCTTGTGACAAGACAAAGTCCTGCTACTGTTCCCTTCATTGCTGTGGACATGCCAAGCCTGTCCCTAAGCCTGAGGGGAAAAGGAGGTAGGCCTAATGGCTGCCACCAAGTAAATGCTCATGCCAGGCCACCTAGCCAGAGCATCATAAAGAGTGACCATTTATAATCCATATCAAGTCTACAGGTTCAATCAGTATAGTTCATAGAACTAGGTGTGTTATTTAAATGGAATTTTCACTGTAAGCTATGCTTTTAATTTGGAATCTAGTCATTAAAGAGATTTCGTTTGGAAGTAATCCCCTAATGTTCATCCTGCACAAAATGCCATAGATACCAGGCTTAAAATGAGAAAGATGGAAAGAGAGATGGAAGGATAATGCTGTGGGATGTCTTATAATGTCGAGGAAGTGGGCTTTTAGGCCTTCATAAGGGAAGGAGTGACCTCCAGCTTGGCACCAGGTTCGACCCCACTTGCTTTGAGACCAGTTAAGTCCCACAGTGCCACTGGCTTCCAGAGGTAGCTAGTTCTCCTCTGAAGGGCTTCTTCACCTTTGTGTTTTCTCTCTCAGAATCCCGCCGCATCCTGCTTCCTGTGGTTCTCCATCACATTCACCTTCACCTGAGGCAGCAGAAAGAGCTGCTAATCTGCTCAGGGATTCTTGGCAGCATCTTCTCCATCGTCAAGACCAGCTCTCTGGTAGTGGCCCCATGTCCACTTCTTCCCGCCTCAGCTCTGCCCATCTTGTATTACTTTAGCCAGAGGCAGACCAACAGAGATCACTTTGTACATTTCTCAGTCAGAGAAGCTTTCATCAGTGACAGAGAAAGTGAATGGAGGCCTGTGTATGCCCAGCAGGCTTCTCTACACAGCACAGTTCTGCTATTTGAAAAAGTTGTGCTCCCATAAATCCATCCAGAAATGTAGTTATCTTTAACACCAGAAAGCTCAATCCTGTGCCATGTTCTATTTCTATCAAAAGGTATTAAGCCTGTGTTCCTGGGAGTGTTCTGAGGATACTCGGGCACAAGCACAGGGAGGCAGGCCCAGGCTGAGAGGCAGCTTGCTCATTCAGACTTTTCTGTCAGCTTCCTGGTGGCTTGATTCCACCCATATGGCATTCCTATACCATGCCAGATGAGGTCAGGATGTACGAGAGATAATTGTTGCCCACAAGAGCTCTGAGCCTCATGGGATGGGAGAATTGTACTTTAAAGACGAGGTTTCAACTAATAATGCTTTTGCCTATTTTCTTTCCTCCTTACTTTTTCTTCTAAAAAGAGATCTGTCAGGGGTCGGCGGGGGGAAGGAAAGACATGTAACAGGCATGAATAAGGGTAGGAATTTATTTTAATCATATTAATTTGATATATTTATTATAATAGAAGAAATGCACATTAGAGAAAATGTGTAAACTATAGGAAAGTATAAAGAAAGAACAAGAATGAGTTTTTTAATCCAACATCTTACTAAATTGAGATCAAGTTTCTGGAGAATAAAATTTCAACCACATTTAAAATGAAGGCCAGTAGCCAGGTGATAAGAATGTACAAGGTTAGGCTATCCATGTAGAGCAGGAGAGGTCCTGAGAAAAAAGAGTGTGATTGATTTGAGCAGGATGTAGGGACCCAATAGGGTGCTCTGGTGTCCAGACTTAAAGTACCATCTGGTGACAGGGGCCTCAGTTGGCAGAGTGCCTATGGAGGTTGTAGTGGCCCTATTGTTTGCTCTTGGCTCCAGGCAAAGCTTGGCAGCTCTGCTTCCCACCAGGCCTCAGAGAGGTCTATCAGCAATCCAAGGTCAGACTTGAGGAGGTGAGAGGCTTATTGCTAAAGGAAGGAGAGAAATTGAAGGGGAAATAAAGGGAAGGAGAGGAATGGAAGAGGAATGGAAACAGGTAAAAACCTGAAGGTCTGGTTGTTTTTGTAGAGCTAGAGAGTTGGGTGCAATTAGTTGCTTACAACTAGTCAGAGAGATGTCATAGGTTAGAGTGTTACAATCGTTTCAGCAGTTGAGAAAGAGGACTTTGGCCCCAGGAGCTGCTCATATTTTTCATGTGGAATGGGGCACAGTATAATTACATTGAATGGATGGGTTGGGGGTGGAATTTAAGCTCCATGAGAGTAGAAATACTATCTTTCTTGTTCACCTCCGTATACTCAGGTTCACAAACAGTGACTGGCACATGGTAAATGCTTAATGAATAATGGATTGGTGGATGGATGGACAGATGGACATTTATGCCAGTAGTAATATAAAGAGGCTAGAGAAGGGGGCAATGGGAATCTCTGTAAGATAAATAAAATCAGGCTACAAGATTTGAGATTCACTGTGAGAGGTCTGTAAAAGGGGATAGCACAGACTCTTCCTAGATTCGGAGTGTGGTGGCCGAGAAGCAGAGCTTAGTGGGGAGGTGGGCTTTGTTGTTTTTGTGAGGCTGCCCAAGAAAGACACATTGAGACCAGAGTCCTTCAGGTGGACCAGGGAACACGAGCAAGAATGCTGAGGAGCTAGAAGTGAGATGCAGCCATACTGAGCAGCAGTTGGGGCCAGCAAAGCTTGACCTCACCTAAGGAGAAAGCCCTGAGAAGAAAACAGTCCTCTTGAAGACTGAGATACTTCTTTGTGCTTCAGCAGCTGCGTTAGCAGTAGGAAGGTGCTACCTCCGCACCCTGCAGCGTGACTACTTTACCATTTTCTCAAAGGGTTAGTCAGCAGTGTTGTGCTTTCTCCTGACTTTTCTAGGGAAGTCAAAGAAAACATGTAACTCAGGACCCTCGCTTCTGCCCTGTACATTGTAATGAACGTATCTACCTGAGGTTCAGAACCGTGGGCGTCAGGTGGTGCTGGGTTAGGCGAAGGCCCCCGCCACCATCCCAGGGCAACAGAGGCAGGTTTGCCTCACGTTCTCTCAGAGCCGTTGTCTCAGGTTCCTTGGCATGGCGAGCTAGTGAGGCCGGGGCTCAGTGTTAAGAATCCAGGCAGAAGACCACTCCTGACGTCGCTGACTTATAGTGCTGCCAGCCGCATGACAGCCCGGCCTGCTGCTAACGGTGTGCTCTCTCGCTGCTCGCTCCAGGAGGCAGATGTCATGGAGGAGGTAGAAATGATGGTGGAGAGCCTCCTGGACGTGCTCTTGCAGACTCTGCTCACCATCATGAGCAAATCGCACGCTCAGGAGGCGGTAAGAGGGCAGCGGTGCCCGCAGTGCACAGCCGAGATCACTGTTAGTAACTAACATCAGGTTTTCTTGCTTTCTCTTCTAACCTGGGGCTCCTCCACACCAACCCCCACCTCCTCATCGCACCACCTTCATCACCCCCCTTCCTGCATGGTTGTCAGCATGCTGCCCTCGTCCCCTCTCACACCTGGTTCCCATCTCCACTCTCAAAGCTCGAGGTTCCTAGTCCCAGAAGTCTCACTAGAGGGCAGATGCAGGGAGTGCTCCTGTTCTCCTGCACACTGTCTCTGTTGGCCACTGCCTTTATGCCGACTCGTTTGCTATTATGTAGAATGAAGCAGAGACATAGTGAGGGACTGAAGGTGAAAAATGGACTTTTCCTTCGAGGAGCAGGCTCTCCTAAATGATGTGCTGCACAGCAGAATAATTTTCTTAGAATTTGGTTGTATCTACAAATTAGTTGGTTTTGTCCACAATGTTTGTATCCAAATGTCTAGCATCAGGAAAACTGTGATGAGGTAGAATTGCCCTGGCATTACTGGACAATTAGAAGAGAAACAGCCTGGAGAAGCCTCTCAGGAGGGGCAGAGAGACAGCCCCCACTCCTATACCCAGAGTGGACTTCTTAAGGCCGATGTTAGAGCTCAATAAACAGATTGCATGGGATCTTCCAGTTGGCAGGTAGGAGGCTGCAGTGATTTCTTTGAAGTAAATCCTCTGTGGGAGCAAGCCAAGCTCCAGCAGGCTAGGGAGAGCAGGGAGAGCAGAGAAGAGGCATGTGTTCTGAAGCACTGGGCTTAGAAAGAACGTCTGTTCCCTTGGGAGCGCCTGTTGGGGGCACTCTCACTGTGCATAAAAATATGCGTACCCTGCTATGTCCTGGTGACCCGACCTTCTGTCCCACAACTGCCCAGTGCCTGCTGTGCGCCAGACCCTGCTCTGTGCACGTTACAAACCCTGACCCATTTATGCTACATCACAGAGATGTAATGAAGATGGTAGTAACTGCATAATTTACAGAGCGTGTCTTAATGTACTGGACTTTTCCGCGGAAAAGCTTCATGTACATTCATTCCTCTGATCCTCATAATGAATCTATGAATTATGACTTATTATGCCCATTTTCCAGATAAAACTGAGGTTCATATACATGTATGTGTTCTGCATACACATATGCATAATAATTTCATATGTCTAGCAATGCTCTGAGAGACAAAAAAACTGTCAAATTTCCATGAGTTTAAAAACATTTGGTCAGCTGCCCATGCCAAAAATTGACCGAAGATGATGAAAGTCTTGGAGTCCGTAAAACAAGGTTTTCTTCCATGTTTACCACAGTTGGAACTTGAAGAAATTTTAACGATTCATTTTTTATCCTTAAATTTTTACTTATCTTAAAGCCCATAACTTGTCTTCTCATAAAGATCAGTTTTGACTCCTCTGCTTTCCAAAAAGTTATGTTGAACCTACTATGTTCCATTCTCCTGGTCCAGTAACCACATGTAAGCTCTGGGAGGTCCCAGAGATCCTCGTAGAAGGGCTGCTCCAACCCAGCACGATGAGAAGAGTCCCAATTCTGCCCAGAAAAGGCCGAGCACCCTGTTCTGAGGAACCCCTGTAGACTTCAACATGGTGGCCTGGCAACATATAGTGACGGAGGACTGTGTAGCCAGAAATTTCCTAGGAAAAAAAAACTAGACTATCTGTCTCACTTTGCAGTACTTCTTTGTTACAGGTTAAGGTTTTTCCATTAACCCCGTGCTGCCGAGGTCTCATTAAAACTCCCAAGCCCTTCAGGTCCCCCGTAGCAGAAAAGAAAACTCATTCTCAGGGCCAGAGTTCTCACCTTCCCTTTCATGATCATTGAGGCCATCTCAGACCCTTCCTTCTCTCCTTGCCCTCTTGTGGACTGGGGAAACACAGCCCATGTGATTAGCTGTGCTGAGTGGTTGTTTTTTGGTTTTGGTTTTGTGTTTTTTGGTTGGTCCCCAGGGTGAGTACGTGTCCTGCCTTCTCTCGCTGCTCCGCCAGATGTGTGACACCCACTACCAGCACCTCCTGGACAACTTCCAGAGCAAAGATGAACTCAAGGTGGGCAACAAACCTACCTCAAAACTGACTTTTCACCCAGGACAGGAAGCAGGAAGCTAAGACTGCCCAAGGGCTTTCCCCCTGCCAGGGGGCGAGTACCAGTGACCAGTGCTGCCTAGGGCGAAGGATTCACCAGCCCCACTTTACAGCTGTGAGTGTATGGCTCCCAGAAGCTGAAAGCCAGCAGTGTTCTTATACAGACAGACCCCAGTAACATGGGCCAGTTTTCCCTGACTGATAGCAGCCTTATGACCACGTGCCTCTGTGGGAGGCTGCTCTAGGCCATAGTAGTTGTCCACAAACCAGAGCTCTTCCCTTTCTTATGAACTCAATAATCACCTTATATTTTGCCCCTGCAAACCAGACTTCACTGTTTAATAACTATAGTTATAATAATGGTGAAGACTTTTCTTCATTAAAATGTATTTCTGGAAGTGACCTGTAGAAAGCAAAAGTGAGTACTGCACATTGACGACCAGATTCTGGATCCAGACCACTGGGGGAGATGGTGTAGAGAAATGGGCCCATGATCCACACAACAGAAGAGCATTGCCAAGCTTCATACGGTATCAGCTGCTGACAAACTGCTGGGGCTTGTGTTTTTGCCTTAGAATGTGCTACTCAGTTCATCCCTGGATAAACAAACTATTGCAGATTTTAGTTGTATGCTCTGCCTCCATTCAGAACCAAGTCATTTGAATTTCATAGTAATGCATTGCACTGTTATTCATTTGTATGACCTTTATTAATCATACTGTAGCAGTTAGTATTAGGTGTCACTTTCTACTATCTGATCTTGCCTGCCTTTCCCTAGACATAGATCTCTGCAGATTGTTGTCATTAACTCATTGCAGTAAGGTCAGCCTATCTTCTTGGAGGGGTGAATTGACAGCCCTTGAAGTGAACCAAAAGTTAGCCAGAGACCAAAGCAGTGCTTGAGCTGGGGTATAGAGCCTGAAAATCCAGGGTTGGCTGTTCTAGATCATTTTCGTCCTTTGTGTGTTCTACTAACTGATTCGCAGTCAGAAGCTCAGGCTGACATCATTCTCTTACTTTTTAATTAAAATTTTATTTTTATAACAGCAATATGTACACATTTTTTAATTTTAAATTTATTATTCATTTATTGAAAGCCTGCTATGTGCAAGCACTATACCCAGAACTTTATGGGTTTTTAAATTTTTAATTCCAGTGTAGTTAATATACAGTGTATATGTATACATAATCTTAAAAGCCAAAGCACATTACAAAGCTCGTAACATAAAATGGTAGTTTCCTGGTTCAGCCTGACCCGTGTCCAGTTTCTATTCCCCAAAAGCATTCACTTTGAACTCTTCTGCTGTTCTTTAAGCTTCTACTGCCATTTTAAATTTTAATGGTAGTTATTATCTATTTTCTTGTTCCCATGGAAAACAAGGGTCACTCTCCTCTCTCTCACACACACGTCTTTCCTCTCATTCTTCCAATATAGCTTGCATACGTTTTTGTTTAAATCAGTAGTTGACTCTTTATTACAGCTAGTTAAGTACTGTGGTGAGCCAGCTGCTATGCTGTTACACTTCCTTTCTTATAAAACTTTTTGTTTTTTCCTGGAATTATTTGCCTCTTTTGTTATTCACTTGTTTTTTTTTTCTTTTGGTTTTCAAATGTGGCGAGGATTTCCTACTCCCTCTCTGTAATAAACTCCCTCTTCTTCCAGCTTTCCTCAAGGTCAGATCTGCCAGATACTGTCAGATCACTTTTTCTTTTCCTGGAAACTTGCCCTGGTTTTATTTGTTTCAGTCTCTAACTTTCATGTTAGAGACTTTCCTCCTATATGTAGAGACTTTTGGATGTCAGTCTGTGTCTAAAAGTGAGGTGCTCTGGTGCTAATGAGAAGCTCTGTGTGTGTGCAGGGTTTGTCTCCAGCAGGCTTGCCGTAGCTGACTGAAGAGGGTCTGGTCATTTGGTCAGAATGTCCTCTAATTCCTGTATTTACTGGTCTGCTCTCTTGGACTTATCTATTTCCTGAGACAAGAATCCTTTTCCCTTCCTAGGAATGGAGTAGCCCACCAATATTTTGGGAACCAAATAGCAAAAAGGGACTGGGAACCTTCCAGTTCAGCAGGTGAACTTTCTCTCAGTGCCTGTTTTCATTTTGGCATCTCAGCCCTTAGCTGTTGCTGTATCCTTGAGAACAGATCCTCAGTGAATAACTACTCCAGAGAGCAGCCCTCAGTCTTCTGACAGGATGGTAAAAGTCTGGTCACCTAGGGACATGAGATGGCAGAAGAGATCTTGGGGAGACTGTAAATCAATCTTTCTGTTTTTAGCCTTCATATCCCAGTCCCACAGAGGTACCTGGTGATGCCTACAGTTTCTGAGATTCTTGCTTCCTATTGCTGTCACTTCCAAAGGCTCTTGGCTGTCGTCTTTCTCGAGTATATTAAGTCAGTTACCACAAAGGCTTTCAAGATGTATTCACCTCTTCTGATTACTGTGTTCTTATTTCCTGTTTCCTTTGTCTCTGTGGGCATATATATTTCTTTACTGTCATTTTAGAGGATTTGAGCTGAAACAGACATGAGGGAACATATGCAGTCCACCACACCAAATATAGAGTTCGGCACATTTATTCTTTTTTTATGACAGCATTATTGAGATATAATTTGCATACCATAAAATTTACACTTTTAAACTGTACAATTCAGTGTCTCTGATTATATCCATCTTGAAAGACTTATCACAAATTAACAAGATCAAGTTAATAATTTATAACTTCCCACAAAGAAAAGCCAAAGACCAGATGGCTTAATTGGTGCATTCTACCAAATTTTTAAAGAAGAATTAATACCAATCCTTCACGAGCTCTTATGAAAAATGGAAGAAGCAGGAACACTTCCCAACTCATTTTATGAGGTCAGTAGTACGCTGACATGAAAACCAAAGGCAGACATTACAAGAAAAGCAAACTATAGACCAATACCCCTTATAAATGTAAGTGCAGAAACCTTTAGCAGCATACTAGCAAACTGAATCCAGGAACATACTAAAAGAAGTATACACCATGAACATGTGGGATTGATTCCAGAAATGCAAGGTTGGCTTAACATATGGTAATCAATCAATGTAATACACCGTTAAATAGGATAAAGGACAAAAACAGGATCATCATAATGGATGTAAAAAGATCATTTTTTAAAAATCCACCAAACTTTCATGATAAAATCATTCAACAAACTAGAAATAGAAGGGAATTTCTTCAGACTGACAAAAGGCATCTATGAAAAACCCACAGCTAACATCATACTTAATAACAAAAGACTGAATGCTTTCCTCTTAAGGTCAGGAACAAGAGAAAGACATCTGCTCTAACCACTTATATTCATTATACTGGAGGATCTAGCTGGAGCTATTTGGCACAAGTTTGGAAAGGAAGAAGTAGAACTATCTCTATCCTCAGATGGCATGATTTTGTATACAGAAAATCCTAAGACATCCATAAAAACACTATCAGAGAAGTTAGAAACAAGTTCAGCAAAGTTGCAGGATACATAATTAACATACAAAAATCAATTCTATTTCTTGGCACTAGCAAGACCGTATAAAAAAAATCAACTGGAAAGGGATCATAGACCTAAATGTAAGAGCTAAACTATAAACCTCTTAGAAGGAAACAGTAGTATATCTTTATGTCATTGTATATATCTCCTATCCTTTTACTTTTGAGTTTATGTCTTTGAATCTAAAATATGTATCTTGTAGACCACGTATAATTAGATTATGTTTATTTTTATCCATCTTCCCATCTTTGCCTTTTGATTAGAATGTTTAGTCTGCTTACATTTACTGTAATTATCAAAAAGTTAGGATTTACACCTGTCATTTTGCTATTTGTTTTATATCTGTCTTATATCTTCTTTGTTCCTCTCCTCCTCCATTTCTGCCTTCTTTTATGTTAAATATTTTTAGTGTGCCATTTTAATTCCTTCATTGTTTCTTTTAGCGTATTTTTTTACATATTTTTTATTTTATTTTATTATGTTATATTAATCACCATACATTACATCATTAGTTTTTGATGTAGTGTTCCATGATTCATTGTTTGCGCATAACACCCAGTGCTCCATTCAGTACATGCCCTCTTTAATACCCATCACCAGGCTAACCCATCCCCCCACCCCCCTCCCCTCTAGAACCCAAGACTATGGACTCTGGGAAACAAACTGAGGGTTCTTTTAGCATATTTTTAAAGTTATTTTCTTAGTGGTTGCCCTGGGAATTACAATTAACATCTCAATCTATCAGGTTCACTTTAATAGTATACAAAAACTTCACTCCAATAAAGCTCCAATTCTTTCTTCTTTTTTGTGCTGTTACTGTCTTATAAATTACATATTTATACATTATAATCTCAACATGGTTTTATAATTATTGCTTTATGCAGTTGCCTTGTAAATCAAATAGGAAAAGAGTTACAAATTTAACATATATACTGTCTTTTATATTTACCTATATAGTCACTTTTCCTAGTGCTTTTTATTTCTTCATATGGATTCAAGTTACTGTCTAGTGTCTTTTTAGTTAAGTCTGAGAGACTCCCTTTAGTATTTCTTTTAGGGTAGCTCTACTAATAACAAATTCTCACAGCTTTTTTTTTTTTTATCTGAGAATGTTTTAACTTCTTCTTCATTTTTGAATGATAGCTTTGCTAGACTTAAGATTCTTGGTTGACATTATTTCAGTACTTTGAATATGTCATTCCACTGCCTCTGGCCTCCACCATATCTGTTCATAAGTTACCTATTATTATTGAGAATCATTTGTACATGATAAAATTTTTTTCTCTTCTTGTTTTAAAGATTCTCTGTTTTTGCATTTGACATTTTGACTATGATATCTCTGTATATAAATCTCTTTGATTTTATCCCGTTTGGAGTTCATTGAGCTGTTTGGATGTGTAGATTAAAGGGTTTTTTCCATCAAATTTGGGAAGTTTTTAAAATATTTCTTCAAATATTTATTCAAAATCTCTTCCTCTTTTTCTCTCATCTCTTCCTGACATTCCTATTATTTGTATGTTTTTACAATTGGTGGTATCCCACATGCTCTGTTTTTCTTCATTTTCTTTCTGTTCCTCTGGGTAATCTCAATTGACATATCTTTTAAATTTGCTGATTCTTTCTTCTGTCAGTTCAAATCTGCTGTTGAGCCCTTCTAGCAAAATTTACATTTCAGTTATGGTACTTTTAAATTCTAAAATTTCTATTTGATGCTTTTAAAATAATTTCTGTCTATTTTATTGATATTCTCTATTTGGTGAGATATTGTTCTTGTACTTTCTTTTAATTCTTTAGGCATGGTTTCCTTTAGTTCTGTGAGCATATTATAACAGCTGATTTAAAGTCTTTTCCTAGTAAGTCCAACATTTGAGCTACTTCAGGTAAAGTTTCTGTTGACTTCTCTTTTTTCTGTGTATGGGTCATACTTTCATGTTTGATTTCACATATTATAATTTTTTTGTTAGAAACTAGATAATTTAAATAATGTGGCAACTCTTGAAATCAGATCCCCTACCACATCCCAGGGGTGGTTGTTGTTGCTTTTTGTTGTTTTGTTGTTGTTATTGATATCAGTTTGCTAGCTTATTTAGTGACTTTCTTGGACTAATTCTTTAATGTCTGTATACTTTGTTGTGTGCAGCCACTGAGGTCTTCATCTTAGTGGTCAGCTAGTACCTGGACAGAAATTTCCTGAAATGCCTTAAGTCATAAGTCTTTGATACTTTGCTAAGTATCTGTATGTGTGTGTTGGGACTCACCTTCAATGCTCCAACCGTTTACATTACTGCCTTAGCCTTCACTTCCTGCTTCACACAGAGCCTCAAAGTCAGCCAGAGCAAGAGATTAGGCTTCTCAGGTCTTTCCTGGGAATATGTACAGCCCCGAACATGTGTGTGGACTTCTAGGTTCCCAGGAATATTTCAGAGCTTTTCAAAGTCCCCTATAGATATTTCATTCCCCAGATTTTTCTTTTAAGTCTTTTGGCAATTTTCTTAATGCCCTAATGACATGGCTGCTTCAAGCAACTTGGATATTAAATTATTATGGCTGATTTTTTTCCATATATGCCCTAGGTAAAAGGCTCTTCTCACTGAGTGAGCTCTGGGTCAGATCAGGGAAGCCCTCTGAATGGGGATTTCCCAGGTTGCTGCCAGACAGATAGAAAAGTAGCAATTTGGGGGGGTGGCACTTTTTCAGGAGCTCACTACCACTGTGGTTCTACGGTTGCTTGTTTCCAAGGATATACCATGGAGGTAGGAAGAGGAATGGGACAGGAATGGGACAAGCTAAAGTGCAACAACTTTCACCGTTCTACTGAGATTCAACCATTTTTCTTGATTAACACTCCTTGGATTGTTGCAAGTCTTTGCTTAACCTGCTTTGCCAGTGTTCTCATTACTTTCATAGAGGAGCACATTTTGGAGGTCTTTACTCTGCCATTCCTAAAATGCTTCTCCTGTCAATGTGTTCTTAATATTCAAGAGAGCAGGTTCTTTTTAAGATTTTATTTATTTATTTTAGAGAGAGAGAGAATGTAGGGGGGGGGGGGGGCGGGGAGGGGCAGAGGGAGAGAGAGAGGGAGAGAAGCAGACACCACGCTGTGTGCAGAGCTCAATCTCAGGACCCTGAAATCATGACCTGAGCCAAAAGTCAAGAGTCGGGCACTTAAACAACTGAGCCACCCAGGCATCCCCCAAAAAGCAGGTTCTTATAGTCAAGTGCTCAAGGGCCATGGCTCAAATAATGAGACCCACAGACCCAGTTGGATACCAGTTCTGCTGGACTCTAGCCTTCCGAACACTTTGGGCTTTAGGCGCCGGGCTCAGGGTGCAGAGCTGCCTCTGTTCTACCCAGTTTGGGTCTGCTCCCACCTGGCCTGAGAGAGTGCCTCGATCTCACTCTCATACAGGCCTCTAAAAGAAAATAACTCACAGAGGGAACCGGAATCTAACCCACTAGTCCTCTCTGTTCTCATGGTCTGGAAGTCAGGAGAGCCCTGTTAAGGACATGCGTGCTGTAGTGGTAGTGGTGGTATCTCACATCAGATTTTCCTGCTGGATCAGGAATTCCTGCTGAAGATTTTCTGTGTGTTCCGGAACCTAATGAAGATGAGTGTCTTCCCTCGGGACTGGATGGTGATGAGACTTCTTACAAGCAAGTGAGTGTGGAAGGGCCCTGCACCAGCATCAACAGAGCTATTCTCAGACTAAGGAGAGAGAGAGGGAGTGTGTGTTTTGTGGCAGAGAGAGAAAGCAAGACAGAGATCGTTGCCAAGGCCATGGGGACAGAAAAGACAGGGTAAATTTGAAAAATGTTTGGAGGCTCAATCAGTAGGACTTGACCATTTACCATAAGTTCAAGATGAAGAAAGTGTTAAAGATAGTTCAAAATGGAGTGTTAAGTGCCTGGCAGAGATGTCATGGTAAGGATAGAAAAGGAAGGTAAAGATGTGAAATCATAATACCCAGAGAAGTCTTCTCCTTGAGGGAGGCCTGTTCCATGGACCACTGGCCTCTGTTGCTGTCTAGTTTCAGGCAGTTATCCCAAGCCCTCCTCTTGATTTGATTTCTGTTGTCTGCCAGACACTGCCTGCCTCCCACAGCTAGTGCTAATTATCCACCCAAGACCTGGCTGTAAGGCTCTGACCACTTCTGACTCCAGCAACAGAATTCACTCTTAGACTGCCCCCAGATTGTCTCTTCCATTCATATTTCTAGCCTGTGCTTCTAATTGGCAAACCAGACAAGTAGTGCAGGTGGTAAGGTACTGGCTCATCTGGTCTCCCTCCACTCGGGAGAAGGCCACTTGGCCTCCACTCTCTAGCCTGCTGCCTTCTCCCACTGATCTGCTTTCTTTTCTTTTTTTGAGGGAGAGAGAGCAGGGGAGGAGGGGCAGAGGGAGAGAGAGAGAATCCCAAGCCAACTCCACACCCAGCACAGAACCCAGTGCGGGGCTCGATCTCAAAACCCTGAGATCATGACCTGAGCTGAAATCAAGAGTCTGACCCTTAACTGAGGCACCCAGGCGCCCTGATCTGCTTTTTTGTTGGCATTATGCAGAATGTAGTGATATTATCTATGTTAGATATATTAGCAAGGTATCAGCATGGTTCCACTTTGTACCTTTTATAGGGCACTTTTTTCTTTTTTCAAAACTGCAAACATTTTATACAGCACAGAAAATGGTTATAACCAAAGTTGCACATGTTTTTTCTCTATTAGTGGATTTTCCATTTGACTCCCTCTTGTTTCTTTTTTAAGATTTTATTTATTTATTTGAGAGAGAGAGACAGAGATAACGACAGAGATAGCGAGAGAGAGCACAAGCGGGGAGGAAAGGGAGAAGCAGGCTCCCCGCTGAGCAGGGAGCGCAATGTGGGACTTGATCCCAAGACCCTGTGATCATGACCTGAGCAGAAGGCAGATGCTTAACCGACTGAGCCACCCAGGGGCCCTTCCCTCTTGTTTCTATCTCTTAGCTCTCGTCTGAGTACTTCAGGGCCCTCAGCCCATCCTACAGGAACAGCCTCTTCTTTTAAGGCTTGTACCTTTCAAATTTGTCACCTCCTGTGCCAGTGGACTAGTCTCTCTAATGCACTGTTTTTGCCTTGCCCCTCTTCTGCACCAAAGACAGGGCACTCAGTGTTAGACAAAAGCTCCTTTGCCAGGCACCAAGGCCCTCTGTAATCAAACCCTTACCTGCCTGTCCCACTTCATTTCCTTTCTACTTTAACCTGTGCCCTCGGCTCCAGCAAGCCAGCCTCCCATTGTTCCTTATATGTACCCAGGCTAAAACTGAGAGTGATATTCTAGACCAAAGGCTGAAAACAAATAACTTATAGATAAAAATAATAGCATGTGACAGCAGTAGGGATTTAATCATTATAAACCCTTATAATCAAGGAAATAATAAAATTATACTGTAAGTCCTCTGGTAGTCATACCTTCACTACCCAGAAGTTCTCAAAATACTAGAATCACTCTTTGAACTAGAAGAAATCTTAAAGAGCCAACTAATTCCCCCCACCCCCTGTTATAGGCAGGGAAACTGGGGCCTAGACAGCAGTTGTGCCAAGGCCAGGTAATGGCAGAGCTGGGCCTAGAACCCACTGATGTTCTATGGTGTACTGCCTACTGTGGGGCATTTCTCCAAGATCAGTTTTCTGTGAGGTTTGTGCCATCTATTCCTTTCCTTTATAGTCAGATGTTACATTAGAGAAAGTTGTACTCAAGACGTTTACTCATAGGTCGTAGATGCTAAGCTGTCGGATGCCATTAACCCCACCAACCAATGCCTTGTTCCCTTACTGCAGTATTATAGTCACTACTGTCCAGTACCTGTCTTCCGCACTGCACAAGAATTTCACAGAGACAGACTTTGACTTTAAGGTAGGAGCTCCTGAAATCCATCACTGTCTTTGTAATACACTAGAAAGCCAAAAAACAAGCTCACTGTTTTGTTTCTGGGGGTTTTTTTGTTTTGTTTTGTTTACTAAAAACAACCATTTTATTTTGCTCACAATTTTTCAGGTCAGGAATTAGAGAAGAACTCAGCTAGGTATCAGATGGGCGGCTGGGAGCTGGGGCAAGCTCACTGGTTTTTGCTTTATTAATATGTTCATAGTATTGAACCACTTCCAAGTTTGATAGTGACTAGGATATAACCTAAGAGCGCCCCTGTTGGAGGTGCTGGGAGCCAGACATCCGGGAGTAGGCTTTCTAGGCCAGAATCAACACTATGGGTTTCAAGGAGTCAAGAAAGGAAAAAAAAAAAAAAAGTTCTGTTTGCAAAGATACTTAAAAAGGAAAAAAAATCAAGATCTTAAAATTGTGAAATGAATTCTGTGCTACATCCATATATTTAGAATCTCTCTGCAGGGTTAAGGACTCAGGCTGTCACATGTTTTCTCTTTCTCTGACTCTCTAGGTGTGGAATTCTTATTTTAGCCTGGCAGTTCTGTTCATAAATCAGCCAAGCCTTCAGCTAGAAATCATCACTTCAGCCAAGAGGAAGAAGATTCTAGATAAGTAAGACATATGTCTCTTCTTCACCTCCCTACCACATGCCCAGATGGGGTTATGTTTCAGTGAGAGGCTCCTCAGAAGTCCACAAGGTTCTCACTGAGTAGCTTCCCAAGGAGCCAAGTGTGAGAGTTCAGTTGAGAGCCAAATGGCTTAGTTTGGGGGGAAGCATTAGAAACAGAGCTGAAGGGCTAACCTTACTGGGTTTGTAGCCCTGCCTTCCTGAACTTTCTCCCACTGAAAGCTGACTTCTGTGTTACTATTTCTAGGTATGGGGACATGCGTGTGATGATGGCTTATGAACTGTTCAGCATGTGGCAGAATTTGGGTAGGTCTTTTCTCCCTATCTTTCCCTTCCACATATTGCAAAGCCAAATAAAAAGTGACAAGACTAATAACTTCTCCCAGGTTTTATGGATGTTAATTCAGACCCAAGAGACCTTTACATATCTTTAACGTAACACCTCAGCCAGCTGGTACAGCACATGTGCACAGAACTCTTGGCAGGGAGACTTAGGCTGAGAAGCAAGACCCCAGTAACACATATGCACACCCCCTTTTTTGAGAACTAAAGTCAAAAGGAGAAGAATATAAAGGCTCTAGGAGTTGTTCCCGGCTTAAGAACTCATGCCGGTAAGATCTTCTGTGCTCTTCATGTCCCAGTGCAGATGTTGCGGGTTCAGAAGCATAGATCTTTTTTTAATTTTAATTCCAATATAGTTATCATACAGTGTTATATTAGTTTCAAGTGTACAATATAGTGATTCAGCAATTCTATACATTATTCAGTGTTCATCATGGTAAGTGTACAGAAGCAGAGAACTTGGAGATATTCAGCACATGAGCAATATTTTCATAAATATTGGAACACTTTTTGGGTCTCTGGTATTCAGACCACGCAGATCAGGTTTCTCACACCAAATGCATGAGGATTGCATGCAAGAAGGGAAGTACAGCCCCTAGGTGAAATTGATTTTAGCTCCCTTTCGTTCAGCAGCTTCTCTAACATCCAGTGCTTTTGATCTGAAATTGTCCGAGTGCTTGGTAGAATCCTTGGATTGCCCTGGTGACTAGGAGAGTCATCCTTTGGTACTATAGGCTTCTAAGTGGCTCTCAGGATGCTAGAAAAGCCGTTACTCTTCCTAGCTATTACTCTTTTCAACTGAGCTCATGACTCTGAGGCCTTAGGAATGATGGTTATAAAATCTTAGAATCCTCCATTAACCATCTCAATCACTAACCCTGGAAGCAGCAGACAAGGTATGAGGTATTCCTGCCAGTGAACACTAGGGCTTCTCTCCATGAGTAGGGATACATTTTACCAAGCAGGCTTTCCAGCTTCAGTACTCCTACACCCTGCAACCAGCATAGTCAGGGTATAGACTTTAACCCTAAACTTGACTCTGAAATTCCCAAGAACACAAGGTACTTACAAACTGTACCAAATACCAAGATTGGAATATGTAGAGTCAGCCTCAGGGCTAACATTTGCTTTCACGATGGAAGAAATAAAAAAGATGCCAAGTTTGCCTGATAAAGCCATTCCTGCCTCTTTTTTGTGTGTGTGTGTGGAAATGGCATTTTCTAGTCCTCAAGAACTGACTTTACTTGGCTGTAGCAGTCATTACACAGGCCCATACTTTTTCGCCTTTATAGTCTCCGAAGGACTGAAAGCAGATCTCTAAAAGATGGCTCACTCCGTTTCACCACTGCAAGGAAAAGTTCTGTCCCACAGTCCTCAGGACTGATCCTGCCTTCTGGGAACATGCCCCATATCTCAGGCCAGTCACAGGGAAACCTGCACCACCCACTTGCCATGGAAAGGCCTTATGAGAACGTTGGAGGATGTGCTGAGCTGGTCTGAGTAGATGTAGTGCCACCATCAGAAGTGCAATGTGAAGACAAGGGGCAGGGATGGGGAGGAGTACAGACAGAGTCCCCAAACCATTCTGTCCTAGAAGGGCTGTGCAGAAGGCTCCTGCTAACTCAGGAGGAGGCCTCTTGGGCACACATGAGCACAGGCAGTGAAGAGGCTCATGAACTTCAGGCCTCTAGCTGCTGGACCAGGGGCTGTGAACATCTTACCACTTAAATTCCTCTGCCCAGGGATAGGGCATTGTGTTTAAGCAGAAATATATGGATTTTCCTTGCTAAATCAACACTGAACAGGACAATCTGAACCTATAGGGTTACTCAGAAATCCTATTCTGCCTAAAGTAGTAAACTCTGTTCCTTGACTTTGGAATGATTTTCAGGTAGTTTGCTGCACCTCCCATAAATTCTTTGAAAAGGTAGTTTTTGCCTGTTGAACATTTGTTTTAGCTGGGCTGGGCCAGTTTCATCTATGAACTCTAAAGAGCCAAGAAAAAGAGTATCTCAGAAAGCCATAGTGGAGAGCTTGCTTTGTTCTCAGTTGCTTCCAGGGCATTTGAAAGTATGTACTGTGGCCCCACATGGGAAGCTTCCATAGAAGGAGCTAAAAAAGTATAAATTAATATCTATTGGGTTTTGTTGTTCAGGTGAACATAAGATCCACTTTATTCCGGGAATGATTGGTCCTTTTCTGGGTGTGACACTGGTCCCACAGCCAGAAGTGCGGAATATCATGATTCCCATCTTTCATGACATGATGGACTGGGAGCAGAGGAAAAATGGCAACTTCAAACAGGTAAGACAACACCTGGCAGTGTTCAGGGTGCTCTCCTCTGGATGGACCCCTTCTGCCCAGGCAGCTGATCCAAATGGCCAGACTGTGGTTTCAGTGGGAATGGGCTGTAGCTTGGCCATCCTGAATCCTGTTCAAGGGTTTTCCCTTACTTGCCAGCCAGAATTGATTTGTAGATTTTCTTTATGAAGTTAGAGGTCAGAAAAGAATCAGAGGAAAGGAATGGAACATCTTAGAACTTTCTGTTCGAGGAAAGAATGGCTTGAGACTATAACCTCCCAGCTTCATTCAGGAGAGGGCCCTAGGAGCATATTGCCCTTCCTCTCTGGTGTGTGGTCCAGGCATTTCTAGGACTAGAACCAAGACCAGATGACTTCTCATGGCTCAGGGTAGCCCAGAATTTCACAGACTCCTGCACGGAGGGGTGGGTCCAGGAGATATAAGCCTTTAGCTTCTGACTAAATAGCTTCAAGCTGTGCCTCTGTGCAAATCTTCTGCTACCTCTAAGGTAGAGGAGATGACCCCTGCCTTTCTATGTGTAGCTCCAGAGAACAGGACTAGGATCAATAGAGATCAATAGGGATCAGGTGATTTTAGCTAGTAAAAGAAATTACTTGCTAGCAATAGGAACTGTCCAATGTAGCTGGCCTGCTTTAGGGGATGGGGAGTTCCTCTTTACTGGTGATTCTCAGACACTCCCAGGAGGCCTCTAGGAAATTTCTGTACTGGGTTGGGGACTGTACCAGTTCCCCACTAAGCTCCCTCCCAACCCTGTGACTCTGGGATGAGCCAGTGATCTTAAAGTGAGTGACTATAACAGTGAGGAGCAGACCGGGCAAACAGTAATTCTTAAATTATTATTTATTTATTTTTAAATTTATAGAGTAAAATTCATTCTTTGTGATTTACAATTCTGTAAATTTTGGCAAACACATAGTCATGTAACCACCACTATTCTAAATTCCTAAAAATTCCATCTTGCTACCTTTTTGTAGTCAAACTTTCCCCCATCTTTAACCTATGGCAACCATTGATCTATTCTCCACCACTGTAGGTGGGCCTTTTCCAGAATGTTATGTGCATGGAATCATGTAGACTGTAGCCTTTTGAGACTGGCTTCTCTCACTCAGCATGCCATCGAGAGATTCATCCATGCTGTTGCATGTGTCAGTTTTTCTATGGCTGAGTAGTATTCCATTGCAGTTTATTCACCATTTGAAAGACATTTGCATTATTTCCACTTTTTGTTGATTATGAATAAAGCTGCTAACAAACATTTCTTTACAGATTTTTCTATGAATATAAACTTTCATTTTTCTTAGGTAAATATCTAGGAATAGAATTGCTGGATATCGTGGTAAATGTATGTTTAACTTTCTAAGGTGCTATCAAATTTTATTCCAAAGTGGCAATACCATTTTGTTTTTTTTTTTTTAAAGATTTTATTTATTTATTTGAGAGAGAGAGAATGAGAGAGAGCATAAGAGAGGGGTTAGGGTCAGAGGGAGAAGCAGACTCTCCGCCAAGCAGGGAGCCCGATGCGGGACTCAATCCAGGGACTCCAGGATCATGACCTGAGCCGAAGGCAGTCGCTTAACCAACTGAGCCACCCAGGCGCCCGTGGCAATACCATTTTGAAGTCCCAACAGCATTGTATGAGAGTTATAGTTGATCCATATGCTCACCAGAATTCGATATCATCTCTTTACGTGTTTATTTTAGCCACTTTTTTTTTAAGATTTATTTATTTATTTGAGAGAGAGAAAGAGAGAGAGAGGGAGAGCACAAATGGGAAGAGAGGCAGAGGGAGAGGGGGAGAGAGTGAATCCTCAAGCAGACTCCCTGATGAGTGCAGAGCCTGACGCAGGGCTCAATCCCAGGACCCGGAGATCATGACCTGAGCTGAAACCAAGAGTTAACCAACTGAGCCACCCACGTGCCCCTATTTTAGCCATTCTAATAGGTATAATAGTTGTATATCATGGTAATTTTAATTTCCATTTCTTTAATGATTAATGATGTTGAGCATCTTTTAATGTGTTTGTTTACCATCTTTATATCTTCTTTGGTGAAATGATTATGCAAAACTTGTGTTCATTTTTAATTGAGTTATGTTTTTTTATTGTTGAGTTTTGAGGGTTCTTTATATATTCTGGATGTCAGTCCTTTGTTGAATATATGATTTACAAATATTTCATCCCAGTCCTTAGCTTGTCTTCTCATTTACCACAAGCAGTGTCTTTCACAGAACAAAAATTTTTAATTCTTATGCAGTCCAGTTTCTATAGATCATGCTTTTGGGATCATATCTGAGAACTCTTTGCCTAACCCAGGACCACAGAATTTTTTCTCCTGTGTTTCTTCTAGAGGTTTTATAATTTTATATTTAGATTTATTAGCTATTTTGAGGTAACATTTGTATAAGAAGTGAAGTATGGGTCGAGACTTTTTTTTTTCTTTTTCCCACATGGTTGTCCAACACCTTTTGTTGAAAAAAATACAATTTTTTGTCAAAAATCAGTTCACCGTATGTGTTAGGTTCTCTTTCTGGACTCACTAGTCTTTCCATCTATGTCTTATCTCTTACCATTACCACAGTGTCTTGATTATGGTAGTTTTATAGTTAGTCTTAAAATCAAGTGGTGTGAATCTCCAAATTTGTTCTTCTTTTCCCCAATATTGTCTTAGCTATTCTAGTTCCTTTTTCTGTTAAGTCTCAGAATTAGCATGTCAATATCTGCAGAAATTCCTGCTGGGATTTTGATTGAGATTGCTTTGTATTTTACAGATCACATTGGAAAGAATTGATATCTTAGTAATGCTTAATACTTCTAGTCCATGAAGGCAATATGTCTCTCCATTTTTTTAGGTATTCTTTTATTTCTTTCATTAATGTTTTATAGTTTCCGCATATAGATCTTGTACATGTTGTTAGATTTATATGTATTTCCTATTTTTTGGTGCTGTTATAAATTATTCTGATTTTTAAATTTTATTTTTTAGTTATTTGTTGCTAGTACATAGAAATACAATTGTTTTGTATACTAATATTATTTTCTACACCCTTGCCAAACTCACTTATTAGTTCCAGAAGGTTTTTGGAGATTCCCTGGGATTATCTATTTAAATAATCCTATCACCTTCAAACAGAGACAGTTTTATTTCTTCCTTTCTAATCTGTATGTCCCTTCTTTCCTTTCCTTTCCTTTCCTTTCCTTTCCTTTCCTTTCCTTTCCTTTCCTTTCCTTTCCTTTCCTTTCCTTTCCTTTTTTTTAGAGAGAGAGTGTATGTGCAGGTGCAAGTAGTAGGGGCAGAGGGAGAGGGAGAGAGAATCTTAAACAGGCTCCACACCCAGTGCAGAGCCCAATGCAAGGCTCAATCTCACAACTCTGAGATCATGACCTGAGCCGAAATCAAGAGTCAGATACTTAACCGAAGGAGCCACCCAGGCGCTCCTTTTTTTTTTTTTTTTTCTTACCTTATTGCACTGTCTAGGACCTCTGGTCTGGTGTTAAATAAGAGTGATGAGCATGGACATCCTTGCTTTCCTCTTAATCTTCAGGGAGAGCATTTGGTGTTTCACAATTAAGTATGATGCTAGCTCTAGGTTTTTTATAGATGTTCTTTATCATGGGTAAATAGAGTTTAACATAAGAATCCTTTTTTGGAGTGTGCAGCTCTAATGCCTTTATTTCTTTGGGAAATAATAGCTTTAAACAGAAAAGAACTGTTGCTTTTCTGTGTTGTCACAGCCTTCTAATTGTACAAAATTCACAACTGCCTGATGAGAGAACCTAGTTACCAGAAAGTAGATGGCATTGCAGAACTACACCATGGGTCATCTGAGTCTGTTAAAAAAGGGGCTAGGCCATTACTACTACTGAATAAAGAAGGTTACCTTTGTGGAACACTAACTTGGAACTCATTTGTCTCACACTTTAAGACTCAGCTGTTAAACTATGTTCTTTCCCTCATTAAGACTGCCGTGGGGCACCTGAGTGATTCAGTCGGTTAAAAGTCTGACTCTTGATTTCAGCTCAGGTCATGATCTCAGGGTTGTGAGATTGAGCCCCATGTCGGACTATGTGCTGGGTGTGGAGCCTGCTTAAGATTCTCTCTTTCCAGGGGAGCCTGGGTGGCTCAGTTGTTAAGCGGCTGCCTTCAGCTCAGGTCACGATCTCAGGGTCCTGGAATCAAGCCCCACATTGGGCTCCCTGCTCAGCAGGGAATCTGCTTCTCCCTCTCCCTCTGCCCCTTCTCCTGCTAGTGCTCTCCCCCGCCAAATAAATAAATAAAATCTTTAAAAAAAAAAAAGGATTCAAGGATTCTCTCTCCCTCTCCTTCTGCCCCTCCCCCTCCCCCAAAAAAGACTATTGTGAATAATTGATATCTAGCAAGTCATGTAAACCTTGTTATCCCTGGTTAGAAAAATCTTGCTGCTGCTTCCCTATCAGATATTTTAAAAGAGTGGTCTACTCTTTGCATCCCCCCCTTTCCACTTCCCACCCTCCTATCCATCCAGTCTAGTGTGTATTGCGTACCCACTTCTGTTGAAGCTGCTCTCTTCAAGATCACCCATAACCTTCTAATCACCAAAATTCAATGACATTTTTGTCTTGATTCCAATTGTGCTTTCCACAGCTTTGGCTCTGTTAACTATTCCCCTACTTCCCACCTACTAACACTATTTCTTCTAATTATAAAAACAGTAGTTATTTAATGTAGAAAAATTAAAATTATACTAAGCTATAATGAAAAAAAATTTTTTTAATTTAATTTTATTTTACTATGTTATGTTAGTCACCATACAGTACATCATTAGTTTTTGATGTAGTGTTCCATGATTCATTGTTTTCATGTAACACCCAGCGCTCTATGCAATATGTGCCCTCCTTAATACCCATCACCGGGCAAACCTATCTCCCCACCCCCCTTCCCTCTAAAACCCTCAGTTTGTTTCTCGGAGGCCATAGTCTCTCATGATTCACCTCCCCCTCCAATTCCCTCCCTTCATTTTTCCTTTCCTTCTCCTAATGTCCTCCATGCTATTCCTTATGTTCCACAAATAAGTGAAACCATATGATAATTGACTTTCTCTGCTTGACTTATTTCATTTAGCATAATCTCCTCCAGTCCCAACCATGTTGATGTAAAAGTTGGGTATTCATCCTTTCTGATGGCTGAGTAGTATTCCATTGTATATATGGACCATATCTTCTTTATCCATTCATCGGTTGAAGGGCATCTCAGCTCTTTCCACAGTTTGGCTATTGCAGACATTGCTGCTATGAACATTGGGGTGCATATGGCCCTTCTTTTCAGTACATCTGTGTCTTTGGGGTAAATACCCAGTAGTGCAATAGCTGGGTCATAGGGTAGCTCTATTTTTAATTTTTTGAGGAACTTCCACACTGTTTTCCAAAGTGGCTGTACCAACTTGCATTCCCACCAACAGTGTAAGAGGGTTCCCCTTTCTCCACAACCTCTCCAACATTTGTAGTTTCTTGCCTTGTCAATTTTTGCCATTCTAACTGGTATAAGGTGGTATCTCAGTGTGATTTTGATTTGAATTTCCCTAATGGCTAATGATGATGAATATTTTTTCATGTGTCTGTTAGCCATTTGTATGTCTTCTTTGGAGAAGTGTCTGTTCATGTCTTCTGCCCATTTTTTGACTTGATTATTTGTTTTTTGGGTGTTGAGTTTGAGAAGTTCTTTATAGATCTTGGATATCAGCGCTTTGTCTGTAGTGTCATTTGCAAATATCTTCTCCCATTCTGTGGGTTGCCTCTTTGTTTTGTTGACTGTTTCCTTTGCTGTGCAGAAGATTTTTATCTTGATGAAGTCCCAAAAGTTCATTTTTGCTTTTGTTTAACTTGCCTTTGGAGATGTATCTTGAAAAAGTTTCTGTGGCCAATGTCGAAGAGGTTACTGCCTATGTTGTCTAGGATTTTGATGGATTCCTGTCTCACATTGAGGTCTTTCATCCATTTTGAGTTATCTTTGTGTATGGTGTAAGAGAATGGTCGAGTTTCATTCTTCTGAATATAGCTGTCTAATTTTCCCAGCACCATTTATTGAAGAGACTGTCTTTTTTCCATTGCATATTTTTTCCTGCTTTGTCGAAGATTATTTGACCATAGAGTTGAGGGTCCATATCTGGGCTCTATAATGAAAAAATTTAATCCGTAATCCTACTATACTAGTAACTTGGGGGGGGGGGGGGGGGCAGGGTATGTCGTTTTTAGACTTTTTTTCCATACATCGAGGTTTTTAAGTTAAAAAATGGAGTCATTGTGTATATTGGGGTTTCGGGGACCATTGTGTATATTGACTTTTAATCTCCCTTTTTTAGTAGCACCTTGTCATCACATTCTCTTGCCAGTTAATCCTCCTCGGTACTATGCTGTCAGTTTAAAGGCCACAGAGTCTTCCACTGCATGGCTTAGACCACTATGGTTTTAGTCAGGCTCCTAGTTTTAGAAACCTAGGTTCATTCCAGATTTTTGTTGTTAAAATTACAAAAAGACATATCCATTCTTAATTATTTGCTTAGGTAAACTTCTCACCTATAATTGCTAGATCAAAGAGCAAAAAGCCTTCCTTAAGTTTTTACAACACCACTTCTCAAAATGCTGCTGTCCACTGATGTCTCAGACTGCAGGCCACCCTCTCTGTGTGCCCTGTCCCAAGCACTGAGCATGCTGAGCTGAGTCAGCTGTTGTTCCTGCCTCTTCTTTCAGATGATGAGCTAGCTCTTGGGAACCCAGAATGGTACCTGAGACATGCTAGATTCATGGAGATTAAAATCAAAACTAACATTCATTGAACACTTCCAAGAGCTAGGGCACAGGGATACCAGAGAGGACTGTTAACCTCTGTTACTGCTTCATAAGAGAGGAAACATAGACTGAGAGAGGTAAATATCTTGTTCTGAAGTAGGCAACTGGTTGTCACAGGACAGATGTTTGTTGAATGAATGGGTAACAAGGTGTCACTTGTCACTTCAGGAATATTGGGTCCATAGTATAAAAGTAACTATGCAAACCTGAAATTGTCAATATTACCAATTATGACACGATATACTTGAAGAACTTAGCATTTCATTTGACTCAAATACATTGGTTTTGTATACATTGATCTTCAGCATTCCATATTTTGGATTTCTCAGTTTCTCCTAATAACTTCTTCCTTTATCAGCACTGCAGAGGGTGATGAAGTAATGTCCCCATAGCCTTTGATCACCAGCTCCTTTGCCTAACACAGAAGTTCTAACACTTGACTAGGTATCAGAACTACCTGGAGGGCTTGTTTGAAACAGATTGCTTCTCTCCTTCCCAAGTTTCTGATCCACTGGAGCCTGAGAATTTGCATCTATTTTTTTTTTTTTAAGATTTATTTACTTATTTGACAGAGTGAGAGAGAGCATGAATGCATGCAAGTGGAAGGAGGGGCAGAGGGAGAGGGAGGGAGAGAATCTTAAGCAGGCTCCACACTCAGTGGGGCTTGATCTCACGAGCCTGAGATCATGACCTGAGCCAAAATCAAGAGTCAGACGTGTAACCAACTGAGCCACCCAGGTGCCCTGAGAATTTGCATTTCTAATGACATCCCTGATGACTGATACTGCTGGCCCAGGGACCCATTTTGAGAACTCCAGGAAACTGCTGCACCCATGTGTGCACTGTTATATTTTCTGCTGCTCCAGGCCCCCTCCCCTCCTTTGCCCTGTTCTGGAAAATACAATCTACCTGTACCTGCATGTGTGAAAAGAGATCCCTTGTTATAACAGACTCTTCTTCCCCTGGGGGGCTTGTGGCCAGCTGATTGCTCCAGTAAGACAAAACAAGATTTGAACTGAGAATGAGAGACCTTGGCCTCTGGGCTTGGCTCTTCCTGATTTTACATGACCCCAGGCAAGTCCCTGCTGAAGCCTCTTCTCCACACAGAGAAAGACAAATGGCATCCATCCCTAAGGACCCCTGGTCTCAGATTTTCTCTTTTCTCTGAAAGGCATATTCAAGCCACTGACTCATCAGGCCAAACGTAAATGTATGACAGTCTCCATCCTGGCCACATAGCAGGCCACTATAAACAGGACCGTGTTTATTCATCCATTCTCATTTTCTGCTGAAGGGATTTCAGAAGCCATAATTGCCTTTGATGAATTTCTTAATTCAATAATTTTTTTTTTTTTTTTACTTCATTGCCTTAGGACTCTTTGGCCCTATGTGAAGTGAGAAAATGCTTCTGTTACAGCTCATTAAAAGCAGCCATGCCATTTTTGTTTATGTGAAGTATCTGTATAAATAATACCACAATACGACATTTTTTTTTACAGTACCACATTTTAAAGGCTAATTAGGGGTTTAAAAGATTTTTATCTCACATCACTTACAACTATTTTCTCACCTCAGAATAAATCCAGGGAGGCTGATTAGAGAAGTGGCTGAGCCCAGCTGACTGCCTTGCAGATCCATGGGGTAGGAACGAGTACAGTCTTTCTCCTCACAGTGTAGGAGTCCAGTAACAAATGCGAGGGCCCCAGTGGTGAGACCGTGGCAGAGGCAGCAGCCCCAGCTCTTTAGGTCCTCTAGGGACAAACAGTGGAGCATTTTACCCTGAAGGAGAATCTCTGAAGGAAAGACTCATACCTTGCTCAGCTCAGAGTCATGTCAGCCATTACAGTGAGGACTAGCCCTGCAGCAGGCTTCCTTTGTGACTGGCTGACTGGAGGGTAAAGTTCTAACCAAATGTATTTTACTCACACAATTTCTTTCGAATGAGCATTTTTTAAGAAAAAAAAATTGGGGCACCTGGGTGGCTCAGTCGTTAAGCGTCTGCCTTCGGCTCAGGTCATGATCCCAGCATCCTGGGATCGAACCCCGCATCAGGCTCCCTGCTCCACAGGAAGCCTGCTTCTCTTTCTCCCGCTCCCCCTGCTTGTGATTCCTCTCTCGCTGTGTCTCTCCCTGTCAAATAAATAAATAAAATCTTTAAAAAAAAAAAATTGACAAAGGCCTTTTTTGGATCCAAAATACTTTTCTTTCCAGGGAATCCTTGCCTTTTGCCCCTAGACTGGGAAAAGAGTATCTGAGGTGTGTAAGTTCCAACTTTTATTTAAACCACTCGAGTAGAAGGCCTTCTTAATCGGGAGAGGCAGGGTGGTTTCTTGGTGCTGTAGATGAGATCCTGCCTTCTCTAGGATTTATTTGGTACAAGGAAAAAAATCAGGAACCAGTTCCCCACCATCCTCACTTGTGGCAGGAGTTGGATTTCCCATCCTTCCTCTGAGGTCAGCTTGGGTTTACGAAGTCTCTGCTTCCTTCTAGGTGGAGGCCGAGCTGATTGACAAGCTGGACAGCATGGTGTCAGAAGGGAAAGGCGACGAGAGCTACAGGGAGCTCTTCGGCCTGCTGTAAGCTGTTTCAGCCCCTGGCACCCCACGCTGGGGGAGGGGGTGAAGTGGGCTGATGAAGGGTGGGGGTGCAACCCGCACTGGGCAGGCTTCAGAGGGTGGGTATCAGGAGAGACCTGGGTCGTTCCTAGTCAACAGGAAGATGGCATTATGGCAGCAAGCTCTCTCAGGGATTGCCATAGTTGAGTAAAGAGGTAGAGACAGGCGATAACTCTGAGCACTTAGATTTGCTGATAGGAAAAGGGTCATCCTATGTCTTCATAGCATGCACTGTATCCAGTTGGGCAAACAGCCCATGGGGACTCAGTGAGGGCTCAGTGTTGACATTTCTAAGAGGAAAAAAGTTAAATCCCTGGTTTGTAAGATGGTACAATCAGCTTGGAAAAAGCACTACCCATGGGTATTGTGACTTTAACAAGTTGTACCCACTCTCCAGGTCAGTTTCCCTGTTTGTGAAATAGGTGGTTGTACTGAATGATGTCAGGGGTTCTCCCAGGTCCACCATTCATAGCTTCTATCTTGAACTGATGGAGGCCAAGAGACTTTACAGGACTTCCACAGGGGGCTAAGTCCGAAGGAGGGACTCAGGGGAACCATGGTCCTTCTAGATAAATAGTGATGTTGGACATTTTATCTTCCTAAAGAACAAAATCTTAAGACTCTTACAGCTATAGAGTCCCTTCCCATCTTACTCATTATTTCCAGCTTTAATATTTTTCTTTTAGTGCCATTTTGAAGACAAGCCTCTAACGTATTTTTCCAATAATAATACTGTACATTTACTTAGAACTTTACAGTATACAAAATGTGTTTGACATTTCTTACTTAATCCTCACAACATACCTGTGAAGTGGGCAGGGCAGAAATTATCCTCATGAATAGAGGTGATAAAACTGAGCTCAGGGAAGTGTTATCCTGCCCTCAGTTGAATGACCAGTGAGAAGCAAGTCTGTGGGGGGAAGACACAGATCTTTCCATTTCAAGAGGGGTAATCTTTATGCTATATCCTGCCCACTCTGTTCCTTGATGAGCCACACAATAAAATATGAATTTATTTGAAATTTAAATAATTATGATTTGTGAAAATGAATCCATACTTTAGTATTGTTCTTTTAGCTGAAGATGTTTCTAATTGTGGAAATAATGCAGAGAAATCTCTTCCTAAGTCACTAACAGATGATTTTACTGCAAAGGAAAAAGCACACAAATAACTTGCATTTACTAATTACCTGACCAAATAGTGTTTCATAAACTCTTCTAAATCATGTCTGAGAGCTGAAAGTTGCTGAGAACCATGGAGCAGCATTTCCCAATTTGTGTTTTGGGGAAGATAATAAGTGGATCATGGGCTAATCAGTTCAGAAAAGATTCAGTTAAAATTGAACAGGCCTCTGTATTGTAGGACTTCTCAAAGCCTACAATACAAAGAAAGTTGTGAAATCTCTCCAGCGGGAGTGTGACCAGCACTTCCCAGGCTTGTTTGCTCACAGACACCTTTCTCAGTCCTCCAGAACAGCAGGGCTGTATAGAATAGTTCGGGAAGTACTGACACAGTGGCTTCATCCGCACAGCTCAGAGGCCAGAGCAATGGTGCTGCCTTCTCTCTCTAGTAACATGGGTCACGTGGGAACCCCTCACTTTCCCAGAAGCCTCGGCTCAGGCCACACACTGTGTGGAGAAGACCATCACCATCATGGCAGCATGAACAGCAGCCAGGCTGGGCCTCTAGCTGGGTCGGCCATTCCAGGTGACTTTCACGACTTTCAGGGAGTGAGGGACAGTGTAGAAAGGAATCGGGAGTGAGACCTGAGCCTGGGCTTATCACTGGAGCAAGCAGAGAGTCCAGGTCATCATCCCCTAGGAGAGATCTGTGAGAAGGCAGAGAAGCCAGAGGCTGCCCTGAGGTACCAGGAGCATGGGCTGGCAAATGAGAAAAGGACCTAGGCATTTAGCTCCTGGCTCCAGTACGTTTCACAGGGAATCATGCCCTGACAGTGGAGATGACTAGGTCTAGCTCCTGGATTCACTCACTGCCTATCCTACTGGACCCTCAAGACTAGTTGGAACCTTTTTCTTGGTTTACGTGGAAAGGTTAGTTTGTATGTTTGCTGAGGATGCCTCTTGAGCAGTGATAGAGGTCGACGGCCAACTGCAAAGCCAGGTCCATCCTCAGGGTTCTCACTCAGCTGCTGTTTCAGAACCAACCTCACAGCATACACCTAAAGGGCTGGGGCTTTAAAACCCCTTCCTCAGTTCATTGGCATCCTTAGGAACTTACACAGGAAAATGGAAAATATGCTCATCTGTTCCTGCCAGTTCAGTAATCACCTTGTCTTTGCTTTCTGCTGCATGGAGTAGAACCCAGCTGTTTGGGCCCTACCCCAGGTAAGACTGCAGTGTGGTAAGTCTGCTGTCTCCAGATCCATCACAGGCCCCATGGGCTCTGGGACCTCAGTCTGGTGCCCAGGGAAGGCTCATGAATTGTATATTGTGTTTGTTTCCCCTACCCTCCTACCGATAGCCTGCTGGAGAAGGTTGAACAAGAAACATGGCGTGAAACCGGCATTTCCTTTGTGACCTCAGTCACCCGCCTCATGGAACGCCTTCTTGACTACAGGTATCTTCTCAGGCACCTACCTACCTGACCTTCTCTGATCAGGATACTTTCCTCAGCAAGGACATCCCCTGATCTTAAAATTGAGACCATGGGGCCTTTAGGGGGAGGACTGTTCTGGTTTTGGGTGCCATCACCAGTCATTAGGAAGCTACCAATGGCCAAGGAAAGAGAAGGAAAGAGCCTTCTCCCAAGGGTGGGCCAGGGTTTCCTGGGATCCCTCGTAATATGTGCCCCCAGGGGGCATCCCAGGGACATGTAGCCATCTGACTTTCCATCCAGAAAGGTTAAGGATCAGAGGAATGGGCACAGCAGAGCAATGCAGGAAACAACAGTAGGTCCTTTGTGCAGATGTTCCTGAGGGCCATATGGCAGGTGGGCAGGGAAATGTCACCTGGTGCAGAAGTGGGACTTTATTGGACATCCAGTTGGTTTTTCCAGGGACTGGGGACCCTACTTTTCCATGCCTCTATTCTTTGCCTGAAGTCTACTTATTTCTGTCCCTTGGTCCTGGTCATGAATAGATTAGAGGAAGCAGACTGTGAGCTCAGAGATCTTTATGCTGTGTTCAGTCTGAGAGTTCATGTAAAATTAGTTTTTTCATGAAGTCTTGCCTTCTGTCATATCATGGCTTTTGAATTACTCCAGAAGTGGCAGTGAAGCCCCTATTGCAGGCTTATTCTCTCAGCAGAGTTCATGTGGTGGCTAAGGGTACCTTTTAGGAGCCTAGAGGGTTAGGGAATGAAGAAGAATGACAGAGGGAACCCATGGCCAAGCAATAGTTGTCTCCTCTGTGCTATAAGATGTGCAAACGCCAAGAGAGAGCACCTATGTAGCAGGAAATGAGGGAGTTTAGGCCACCTCTGGCTGCTGCTGAATAGAGGGTCCTGCTATGCCAAGACTTGTGCTTTGCAAAGAAGACTCAGGTGTCCTGTGCACTAGCCGGGCATGGGAATGGAATTCCGGAGAAATGGGCTCACGTCTCAAGCATCCCCTTTTCCTGTAGCACAGTTGTGCTTGTGTGAGTTTCAGTCCATTTTTCCTGAGCCTTATGAGGTCACAAGTGGCCTTTTGGGGACCCCTTTTAGAATAGTGGACTCCTTTGCTCATGCCACATCCCCAGCCTTTTCTGCAACTGCCATCAGACAGGGAAGAAGGGTGGACAAAATTCTATAACTTCCCCCTCACTGAAACGTTTACTAAAGGTCAGCTCTATTCACTGTGGCCTACCAGAAAGAGCTGAAATTAATTTCTTCGCCTAGTTCTAGCTGCCTGTTTGATTTTTGTACCTACCTTGTACAAACAACTCAAACTCATGGCCAAAACCAATCTCATTCTCTTCTATTTCTTGTCTCAAGAATGGTTCCTAAAAAACAAAGTTCATACTCTTTCACATGGCATCAAAGCCCCTTCATAAACTGGGCTTTGCCCACTTCTCCAGCCCTGTCCCCTGACAGTCCCCACTAGCCATGTGCACACCCTAACCTCCTAGCGTTGCTCCTTGTTAATGCGAAAGGAAACGCCGCAATGCTTATGATGGCTCTTATCTATTAAAAATGTACCACGTGCTCTGTGCTTTACAAACATTGTCTCTAATCCCATATGCAGCCCTGAAGGGTTATCCTTGTTTTTATCAGTGAAGAAACACCATTGGTATGGAATGCCATTGCTAGGATCTGAACCCACATCTGACTCAAGAGCCATGACCTATCCCCTCATCCATGTTGTCACCACTCACATCCTTCTCTTCAGGCTTCTCTACATGTTGTGTCCTCCCAAGAGGGGCCTTTCTACCAAGCCCCATCAAGGAGGCTTTCCCAAATAGGAGCTTACCTGGATCTTTGCACATACTTCTTTCAAAGCATCGGTCACCTTGGATGATGATCATTCTTCACCTTTCTGACTCATTCAATTGAAGAGAATGGCTCCCTGAGGACAGGGACCTTGTCCTTATCTCCTTGGTCCCCTGCAGGAAGTCTTGATGGTCCTCTGGCACGTATATAGTACATATTGATTGATGGGAAGACCATGCAGGAACCAAGAAGTCTCTTCAACCCCAGTGCGGTTTAGTTCATCAAGAACCTACTAAGAAAATAGTTGTTGACAGTTAAATATATACACATTGATTATACAAATAATTAATAGGTTTACTCCAGAATGAGGTGAACCTAGAGTGTAAGACTCAGTTTTAGACTAACATGAACCTCCTCTGAGTACCTCTTCAACTAATGTCTTCAGCTTTTGTGTGAATGATACTCTATGTCAGTTATAAGATGTTCACTGGTGGCTTCTGTATTTCCCAGGTGAGGAAGCAGAGCCCCTGGGGTTTGGGGGTGAGGGGAGTGGTTTTCAGTGTCCTGGAATATGCAGGGACAGAGCTAGAGTTGCCAAGCCCTTGGGGATTTAAGTGGAACCCTCCATCTGGAAGAGGAACTGGAGATTATGGAGCCTGCCTTTCTCAGGCCTCTCCAGTCTCACTAAGGGCTGCCCTGGCCCTGGTCTAGGTCAGCACCAGCACAATGCTCACAGCCAGTTGCTTCAGAAGCCTCCTTAGGAGAGTCTTCCCTATTCATCCTCCAGAGAAAGAGTGCAGGAGAGCAATGGCTGCACCCAAGTCAGAAGCTTTAAAAGGTGTCCTCTCTGTTGAGTAGCCACACAGAAGAGAAGAGTCGGTTGTTAGCATTACATGGGAGAGGCGGTCATAGCGCACAAAGGTGTGTAGGGAATGCCCCTGGTATCAACGGGTTGAGGCCAGTGCTCTTCTGTTTAATTGACTTGGCAGTAAAGTTCTAGTTATGGCCAAACAGAAGGTGATGCCTGGTAAGTGTTTCAGATGCTTTCTAGGAAAAAACAAACCATTTAATGCCAAAGTAGCTAGTTGAGATCTCACTGCCCTCTCTGGGGCCAACTTATTGGAGAGACAGATGCCTCCTGCCACTTTGTGTGTTGCTTGTAACAAGTTGACCATCTGGCCCTCCTCTTGAAAAGTCACAGCATTTTCCTGTCCCTGCTAGCTCCAAACGACAGACTCTGCAGTGGCATGTGCAGGACCCCCATGTCTGGCTACAAAGGAACCAAATGCCTATGACTGATAGGGAACCCAACAAGGAGGACCTTGGTTCTAAATCCCACATTGCTGCCAACCTGATAGTAACCCTCCATAGAAGGAAGGCCACTTGACTTTGTGGAATACCATGAGAGTTGTGAGATTTTTCAGTATTCCTTTCTTTCAAAGAAGTCATCCCTCTGGAAGTGGGATTACAGCTGGGAAGATGGGGATAACTGAGTTTGTCAAATGATCACCCAGAGGTTCAGCGACTTGGACTAGGGCTCCTGACTCCCAGCTGTGATGTTCCTCACGGAGCCCCATGCCTGTCAATGGAGCAAAGCCAAGACACTCTCTCCGCCTGATCTTAGTGTTCCATAAACCCGCTCATGCCGCCTCTCCCTAACCCACGGCTGCACAAGGAACTGTATCTATACACTAGAGCAGCAAGGGCTTCCACAGAAGGAAGCACAGCAGGCAGATGGGACTCTGGCTGTGTGTACAGGAGGCTTCTTGCCGGATTCATCAATCTGGTTCTCCTTCTCCTCTGTCTCCTTGTGCCAAGCCTCTGTTCCTTCCAGAGGAGCTTAGTTTTGACCTCTCTCTCCCTAGGGAAGGATCCATCCTCAGTGTTTCCATTGTTCTGTGTCTCACAGGCCAGCCCTGACCCCTCCTACACCCAACCCTGCCCTGCTCATCTTAGCGTGAACACAGCCCCAGCACTGGCTGAAGCTACCCCTAAGTCAGAAAGAAACTTCAAACGTGTGCTTCCCACTAGTGCACAGGAAGGACAGCATAGGGAGAAAAGCCAATGAGGCAGTAACATGACGACCATGCCATGGTTGCTATAGTCACAGGGTCCTGAAGCTAGGTCCCTGGAGTGGAGCATCTTGGCTTCTGTTGAACATTATCCTACAAAGGGAACTTTCCCTATCAGAAAACCTCTGTGCCTCTCCTTCTGAGGACTTGGGCATTCAACATTCTCCTTTACTGATACCCTCTTCTGTGCTGAGGCTATTGGTCGGTGCCACTTTATGCCCTAATGAACGATGTGGGCTCTACACTCTGCCACCAGTTGAACAGAGATCTTTGAACCCTAGAAGTGGTTCCAAAGCTCAGAGGGAGCTCCCTGTACAGTCCCCATCTGTGGAAGCATTTTCTGTTGGAGAGCATCCTAATTTCGGGTTTAGTCATACTAACGCCTCCGTGACCCTGGAGTTCTCTGCTTTGTCCCAGAGGCAGCACTTCATGCCATGAGACATTCATTTGTGTTCTCCCATCCAGGGACTGCATGAAAGGAGAGGAAACAGAGAATAAGAAGATCGGCTGTACTGTTAACCTGATGGTGAGAGGACACGGGCCCTTCCTCGTATCTGCCCAGTGGAATGGTTTCTGTCCTACGTGGTGCTGGCCTTGGCCCTTCTACAGTGGCTGTTAGGCTAAGGGTTTGAGTCAGGATATCAGCTCTGTCACTGGTATCTTGGAGACCTGCACCTCATCAGTCACATTCCCACTTGGGAAAGGAACGACATGAGCTTCTTTGGACAGAACTCCACCCTGTCCCCTTGGCAAGGTCCAGTCAACCTTGACATACCTAATTCCCAGTCTGCCTTGGCACTCTGCCTCTTCCTCACTACTTAGGATGCCCACAGATCTGCCACTGGCCCCACCACACCTGGGGAGCAGGTGTGCCTTCTGGCTGGTCCTTTCTCTTTCTGGTGCCAGGTGCCTCCATGCCTGCCCTCCTTCTCCTGCCCAGCGCACCCAGGGCTTCGGCCAGCTGCCTGGAGCTCAGGTATGGCCACTACAGGTGGAAGCCTCTCTCATCTTGATGTGTATTTCCTTCTCTCTTACAGAATTTTTACAAATCTGAGATTAACAAAGAAGAGATGTATATCCGCTACATCCATAAGCTTTGTGATATGCATTTGCAGGCTGAAAACTACACAGGTGAGTGGAAGGGGGACAGCCATGCCTCCTCCTGAGGACAGACTGGACAGGGATGCACAGCTGGCAGAAGAAGGCTCTGAGCTGGTGCCTGCCAGACCTTAGCAGAGTGGTGTGGCCAGTGCGGCGCCCTCACCTCACTCCTTTCCCTCAACTCTTTTCTAACATGTGGTGGAGAGAAGGCAGGCAGAAATTCCCCTTGTGCCGTCACACCATGTCCTCTGCTGTCTGAGGCTGTTCTGTTCTCTCCTTGCCTCCTATCCACCAACTCTGAGGCCTCAAGGGTAACCTCCAAATTCTGATGTGCTAGGTTCAGAGCACCCGAGTTCAATGTCACTCTCCATGAGCAGAGCCTTCCTGAAGACCTCCACAGCCAGAGCTGTGGAGGCCACAACACAAAAATATCCACCTAACGCTGGGACTTCCAGAACTCACCGGCAGAACTGCCTTGCCACCTAGGCTCCTCCCCCTGCAACTGCACAGCAGCCCCACTTCGAGCTCCCAGGGGAGAGGACAGAGAGTGTTCATCTGGCTTTCTGACAGGCCAGACGGGGATCCTTTCATTGTGTTTACAATTTAATCCATACAAAGCCTGTTCTTTTTTTTTTTTTTTTTTTTTTGAGGGGGATGGGCAGAGGGAGAGGGAGAGAGAGAATCTTAAGCAGACTCCCCACTGAGTGCAGAGCCCAACACGGGGCTCAATCTCACGACCCTGAGATCATGACCTGAGCTGAACTCAAGAGTCAGACATTTAACAACTAACAGCCACCCAGGCGCCCCAAGGCCTTTTCTAATAGAACAAATTGAAAAGCATTTCAGCTTGCCTATCCCACGTTTACTGAGCACTACTCTGAGTCAGGAGGGTATATGCATGCATGTGTCTCCTGCCTCATCACCTTGTGCAATAGTTCCCCCAGAATAGCCACCTTCTTCACTGTGGTGACCAGCCACTGCAGCCTAGCTCTTGAGCCATAGGACTTGAATTTGTGTGACAAACCAGGAAATTCAAGCTATTCTCGTCCATCAACATGACTAGAATTAGATGGATCTGTAGAAACTCAGAATCCTTCTTCCTTATTTCAAGATGTAAGAGATTGTTTGGCAAAGATACCACCTTTCCTGACCACACAGGTTGGCAAGAATGAAAATCTGAAATGACTGGGCTGAATCTGCCATTTTCAGTGTCTACTTCCACCCATGATTCCAGCAACTCTCTGAGAAAGTGGTGAAGTAATAGACTGATAAATTTCATGTACTATAGAGGCTTTTACTAAACTCCTCAAGGACTGGACCATGACTGAGAGGCTGGGTCAGGGATTTGGACAGAGAGAGGGTGCTGAGCCATGTTTCCGGTGGCTTCAGGAATAACATCTGAAAAGGATATAGTCAGGAAAGAAGATTTCTTCTGGTTTCCTAAGTTCCAAAGGGAGGCCTTGAGTGCCTCAGGGTCTTGTCCCCAGAAAGAAAGGACTTCTCGTCCAGATCCAGTAAAGAGGCATGTGCATCCCTGGGCAGGAAGGTCCAGTGGCCAGAGCACAGGCAGAAAGGCAATGATGAGGAGCCTGGAGAGTGGCTACAGGCAGGTGTATTTGGCTAAAACTGGAAGTGGGTTACGGAATAGTTAGAAATGAGATTCTTCACAGTCATGGGGAGTGGACTTGAGTAGGGCCTGGAAGGCCAGGCAGAAAAGCTAGAGCTAATTACCTTGCCAGTAGGAGATGCCTACTAAAAATGAGCAAATAGAACAGGAAAGAGCGGTGGTTGTAATTCAGTGTGACACATGCCTTAGAATTTAGAGAACCATAGTATTTATTTGCTGTTGTTTTATATAACTCTCTCCAACAGTTCCACGTATAGGGTAAGGTGTCACTAGTCCTCTGCCCTGGGTCCAGCATCAACTTTAGGCTCCTCCAGGAACAGAGCTTCTGGGGGCAGGCCCATCACACAGTTACCACCATTTACACTCCTCTCTGGACCTTTCAGAAATAGTAGAGATGAGGGCCATGCTGAGGTCAGAAAATGGTGCTGGAGGCACCGGGGCTGGTTTAGGGTCAGCCTTGGTCAGTGCCTACCCGTAAGAGCCATTCTGAGAAGGCTGGAAAGGAAGCTGTAGTCAGTGACCAAAAAGGAACCCAAGAATGCTCTGACATGTCAGTGTCTCCCAAAGCAAGGCAGCCTGTGCACAAACTCAGGTCACTGGGCCGGACTTTATCTAGAGCCCAGCATCAGTGATCAGGCTATGGGAGGAAGGTGTCTACCAGGATCTTAGGTCCCTTAATGCTGTGGGCAGCCCCTCTATCTTACCTTTGGTATCCAGTGTCCCTGACCTGGGCTGCACATGCCTTGCCCTAGCATGGTGCTTAGCCTAGTCCCCTGGCACCAGGCTACTCCTGGATCCCTGAGGAGAAGCCCCTGGACCTCCATATTTCCTGTCCCCACAGAGGCCGCATTCACTCTGCTTCTCTACTGTGAGCTGCTGCAGTGGGAGGAACGGCCGCTGCGGGAATTTCTCCACTACCCATCCCAGACAGAGTGGCAGCGGAAAGAGGGACTGTGCCGCAAGATCATCCACTACTTCAACAAAGGCAAGGTGGGTGTCATTAGGCAAGCCTTTCAGCTCTTCAGTTTCTGCTGTAACGTGTGGCATCTCGACACTGTAGGGATGGGCGGAAGCTACAGAGGGTTGTGTGTAGGGTGGTGAGTGGGTGGATGCCCATGTGTGTGCATTAGCTTTGGAGGCAGCATGATTTTTCTCTGGGAAAAAAAAATATACAGTTTAATTCTGTGGCTTGGAAGCCAATTCCAGATTGAAGGTGTCAGAGACAACCCCACAGAGCAGCTTGGCACATGCTGATGCTCCTACAGCAGGGGCTTCTGGGCCCCCACTTACATTTATTAGATTTACTTCAAGAACTGATGTAGCTTTCCTAATCTGCTGTAAAAAATATGAGCCATAAAAATGAGTGGATTTTAACCTTAGTCAAAGGAGGCCTGTCCTGCCTCTTAGCGGTACATGTTATCTTGGATTTCCCTCCCTCACAGCACAGACTGGACTTGTCTCCTTGGAGTTCTTCCCCATCAAGCTCGACTCTGTGGGATTGGCAGGCACCATCAGCATTAGTTTAGGCCTCCTGGGGACTTGCCAGCCATCCTGCTCCCATCTCCCAGAGGGCTCCTTGTGGGGCCCTCTGACCACTGTTGGCTGTGGCCCATGTACTGGAAAGGCTGGTTGTGTGACCTGTTGATGCTGTTTGCTCATTATTCAGCTTTGAGTGTGCTTTTAAAAGCTGAATTTGGATCACTCAGGGAACTGTTGTGGCTGAACCCCTAACTTGAATGGAAATTGGGGTTTTTTTAATGAATTTTTTCATCATTAAAAAGAAAGATTTAAATATTAATGGCTTTTGCCCATAAATCAGAAAACATCCATCAGTTTTATATAACATAGGAGAAATCTTTGTCAAAAGCATTCACCCATGCAGGAACCTTTCCAAAACCCTCAGGAGCTCTCGGGTAACCTAGCCCAGAAAGGAGGCCCATGCTCAGCGCTTGGGCAGCCACGTGTGACAGAGCCACAGTGCCATCCCAAAGTCTCCTCTTCTTGCCAGTCCAGGGCTGGATTTAGGGCCCCACACCAGTACACTTCCAGGCCTGCCTTTCTGGCACCCAGGCCACCTGGAGCTGCCATCTACCCACATGCCCAGCAAGCCCTGCCAGCTCAGAAGGAGAGGCATGAGCACGGTGTGAGTGTGCATGCATCCTTTTAGTGTAGTAGTTCTCTTTTCTTTCCGTGGGCACAGAGTACGGAGTGGAGAGTTAACCCAATCTGATGGAGCCTACCAGTAGGACAATGGTTTGGTTCCGCTCTTCACTCCACACTAACTAAACACTAGTGTTTAGAAAAGGACGTTTACAGCTTAGTATAGACAAGAGAATCAAAATGTAAACCCTGTTTGAGTATTGTAGATGAGCAGGACGGGGGAAAGACCAGAGGCTCCCTAGGCCACCTTCTTGAGGCTCTCCCACTTCTTCTAGCCACCCTGTTTTTGCTGTGAGTTCCTGGGGGAACAGGTTCTGTGCTGAGTGCAGACCACTCAGTGAGCCCTTTCATAAGCTCATCCTCAAAGAGGTATTTATCAGATTCATCCTCTTGAGTTCATACAGAAGGTCCAGTTTCTGTGTTTCTGTGCCTCAGTACCTAATAGAACCAGTGGATAAGGCTAACCAGTTCTTGAAAGCCTTCAAGGTTTTTTTTTATTGACTCCAGAAAAGCAAAACCTGGCTGTTGCAGAAAAAGTGTTCCTGTAGGGTTCTTGGTGCCAGGAGAAAAGCTACCTTGGCAACAGGAGGAGGGCAGAAAAGAAGACTCTGGGGAAGGACAGGTAAAGGGGTTCTAGCCCTCAGACTGCCAGCACACCCTGCCTCACGAGGCAGGCTCTCCGCTTTTCTTACACACACTCCAGCCTCTGTTATCTGCCTAGTACAAACAACCCAACGTCCTGTGGTCCCATGTTTATTTCATGAGCACCCAGAAGGATGGAGTCAGAAGTTCAAATCCTGGTCATAGTCTAGCCCAGGGCCATTCTCCGGTGGTGAGGTGGTTAACCTGGGAGTCTGCCCCAAGCTGGACTGGGCTCCAGTCCACAGAGGGTCAGCGCTCCCAGGCCAGACAAGGTCTGGCAGAGCGGGAGTTGAAAGAAGGAAGGAGAGGTGTGAAGATGGAAATTGGTCCTCCATCACAGGGCGGAGGGAGCAAACAGGAAGGGAAGCTGGACAAAGTCCTCTGACCGCTGCTCACCTGGCATATAGACCATTGGTACTGGAGCAGCCTTCTCTGTGCAGTTGGGCTTGGGCTCTCCTCACGGAGGGTTACTCTTGCCTGAGCTCCTCTGAAGGAATGATGAATCTCTTGCTTCTAATAGGCTGTGTGTAAAAAGAAGGACAAAGACCACCAGACTGGAGTCGCAGGCCTTTGCCTTCCTTTCCAGTTTGATGACAATGAGCCTGAGTCAATGTAACGTGTGCCGTCCCTGTCAGAGGGGCCACAAGGAAGTGTAAAAGCACACATCTGTCAGAGCTGGTGGAAATAACTGGATTTCAGGCATTGATGAGGAGTTTTAGAGTCGGCTTTGCCTCCTGCCGGAAGGAAGGAGACCAAGAGAAAAGCCATAGCGGGGATGCGGTATTCCTGCACACGTTTCTTACCTGTGTTGAGAGGCAGCTCTCAAAGTCGCAGACCCACCAGACCCACCAGGTTCCAGCACAGTCCCTTAAGGCTGACAGAGGATCTTCAAACTCTTGGTCCTAGCTCACTCTAAACATAACTGGGGGGTAGGTGGGAGGAGGGCTTAGAGCAGGAGGGCAAATTACACAAATTAGGGCAGCAATGCCAGCAAGGCAGATGAGCATTGATCCCAGTAGGGGAGAAGACCTGCTTTACCCGGAGCTACTGTCAGCAGACTTAAGTGCCTTTAGCCCCACGTGGGGCCCTCATCACCTAAATGAGCAGTTCCCCATGGGGTGCTCTTGGCAAGTTGGCCAGAAGTCTGTGCACAGCTCAGCTGCTTGGCCAGCCCCTATGGAGCTGCCTGCCGGGCAGACCCTGTGGTGGGTACTTGGCTGAAACCTGCCCAAGTGGCACTTGGAGCCAGAAAGAGGGCTGACCTGTCCCCCTTGAAAGATGCAGTATTGGGGGTGTAAGAGATTTTCTAGCCCACTAAGTCAGAGGCACTGTATTAACTCAGGGAGCTAGAGTCTATTTAAAAATTCCCTTTGGTTTGTTTTAATATTTTTAATTGGTCCTGCAGTTTGAATCCATATGGCATTAATTCTTTCAAAGGATAAAAATAATATGCTCTTTTTGAGAAACACAGTCCCAAATGACATAGAGTTGTCCTTTTCCCTGATGCTATTACAAATATTATTTTTAAAATATAGTTCTTATTATTTAAACATTCATATTGAAATATGACTGAGTGAAATTATATGATGTCTGAGATCTACTTCAAAAACTCTGGGGGGCAATAAGTAGTTGGGGTATAAATGATACAAGACTGGCGATGAGCTGGTCATTGTTGAGGCTGGATAATGAGTACCTAGGGGTTCATTCTTCTATTTTTCTATATGCTTAAAATGTCTTGTAATAAAAAATTTTAATTAGCATTTAGAAATTGGGGAGAAGAGCCTAGCTGAAATATCAAGTAAAACAATGATTCCCAATCTAACAAAACAAAGAAAGCACTATATTAAAAAGCAGAGGAAATAGGCAGTCTGGCCCTCAGTGAAGGCCCCTTAAGCCCTCCTCAGGTGCCTGTTATGTGGGCCTGTCACCATAACAGGGGCCACACCACAGAGGCAGCCTGGTCCCTGACTAGGCAAGGATCATTTGAAGCCTTCTTTAAGACTGGAATATTTCTAAAAGGAAATTGTCAGGCCTACTACTAAGCGCTTGGGTAGCCACTTCCTGCTTGGCTTCCATACTTGTTTCTGAGCTTCGTAATCTTAATTTAAAAGTCATTGTTTCCACCCAAGTTTCCATTGATAGATGATGAGTGGATAAAGACAAGGTGGTGTATATATACCCAATGGAATATTACTCAGCCATCAAAAAGAATGAAACCTTGCCATTTGCAACAACATGGATGGAGCTAGAGGGTATCATACTAAGCAAAATAAATCAGTCAAAGAAAGACAAATACCAAATGATTTCACTTACATGTGGAATTTAAGAAACAAAACAAATGATTAAAGGGAAGAAAAGAGACAAACCAAGAAACAGACTCTTAATTCTAGAGTACCAACTGATGGTTACCAGAGGGGAGGGGGTCGGGAGAGGGGTGAGATAGGTGATGGGGATTAAGGAGGGCACTTGCTGTGATGAGCACTGGGTGTTTTATGAAGTGCTGAATCACTATATCGTATGCCAGAATCTAATTTTATGCTGCATGTTAACTAACTGGGATTTAAATAAAGGCTTAAAAAATAATAAAAGTCATTGTTACCTTCATCAACTTATTAAATAAATCTTTATTGAGTACCTGCTCATGCCTGGCACTGCTCTAGGCTCTGAGGATAAAGTAAATAAACAGGGTTCCTGCCTTCATGTAGTTCATCATCTAATTGAGACTCATACAACAGAAAAGTAAATACTTTTTTAAGATAACTGGAGAGTAATGAAACAGAGAATGGGTGGGGAATTTCCTGTCCTTGATGAGGTAGTCAGGGAAAGTCCTCTTGGAGGTAGAGACATTTGAGGAGAAACCTGAAAGCTCCACCGTGAGCTAGAAAGCCACAGCACTGTGTGTTGTGCTCCACAGACTCATCTTGAGCAGTTCTTTGTGACAGATGAGCTGCAGGGGGCCTTTGGTTGTGCCCTCTGATGTGTTCCTTGTAAGCTGGGGCTGTTCTGAGGATGCCTGAGGTGCTGAAGCCTTGTCTTTCCTTCTGACACAGAGCTGGGAGTTTGGGATCCCATTGTGCAGGGAGCTGGCGTGTCAGTACGAGAGCCTCTATGATTATCAGAGCCTCAGCTGGATTCGGGTGAGCTTTGCCCCTTCCCCTACCCCCACCCTGACTGGAGGTGCTGACACTTCCCTGGCATCACTTTCTGAGTGAGCATTCACTGTGGGCCTAGCCCTTGTTTAAGTGCTGTGGACAGTACAGGAGAAGTGAAGCCAAGGCTCCTGCCCCCAAGACCCTTGTAGTCTCACTGGGGAACTAAAACACACATCTGACAAATGATGGTATGATCCAGCCCCCAAGAGCCACTGGTGCTCAGGGAAGGGAGAAGCAGCGTATGCAGGATAAGATGGGGGGTTCAAGGAGGAGGTAGCAGCTCAACTTCATGAAGGAGCTTTTCCTAAATGATTTTGTTCAGGGATGCTTCATCTGAAAACTTTATAAAATCTTTCCATGCTTTGGCTAGTGGTCACTTTCAAGCACCTTGTTCTTACTCCCTTCTTTCATGCTAAATATTCAAAAATTAAGTGAAATGTCCCATAGACGTCGAAGGTCTCTACCAAACTTTTCTGGTTGCTGGTGCTGGGTTCTGAGTCATAGTAGCTGCAAACTTCATTAGCAAAGAGAAGTAAGCAGTCTCACCCTCCTCCTCCACCCAGTCAGTGTGGCTATGTTCCCTGCCATGTTCCCTGCTCCAGGTGGGGATTTGGGTCTATACAATAGATGTGGTTCTCTAGAAGTAGCTTCTTGACTGGTCTTTGAAGGCCACTGCTCCCCCGCAAGCTGGCTTGATTGAGTGCATTAGAGCTATCTTCCCAGTCAAAATTCAGTGAGTTTTTCTGAATGTGAAGCCAGGCCAACCAATACTAAGAAACGTACTGACCTTGGTAATGCCAGACATCATGGATATTAGTTCAACTTTTAAAGTTTAAAATCTCTTAAAGTGGAACAGTACCAGTGATCCTGGCAACTGAGACTTTCTCGCTGTGATTATTAGCCTCTTTAGTCAGATGATGGATGAACAAGAGCAGTGCAATTGGACTGATGGAAAATGGTGCTGAGAATAGCTATTAGCCACCTATAAGTAACACCAGCCAGAAGTCACTTGGTGTAGTGAGTATCAACAAAACCAGAAATCCATGGGGGTGGGAGGAGTCCATGCTCAATGTGTGCCCCTGAAAGACAAAGAAGCCTGGATCTGTGTGGGATTGGGTCCACCCACTGGGTAGGAGGCCTTCTTCTTCCATCAGGCAGCAACCTGGGGAGAGGCTGATCATGGCCAGGGACTCCCTTCTACACGGTCTGAGTGTTCTGTTTCCAAAAGATGATGTCTACTTGGGCCTGGGAGAACTTGCTTTGGACACCACTTAGCAGTCAGGCCAACCTGAAGGCAACTGCCTTTCTCCTTCACAGAAAATGGAGGCCAGCTACTATGACAACATCATGGAGCAGCAACGCCTGGAGCCTGAGTTCTTTCGGGTCGGCTTCTATGGCAGGAAGTTTCCTTTCTTCCTTCGGGTGAGTCCATTCAGGTAGTCACAAGAACTTATATCATATTTTACACATAATTCATTTATAACCTATTTTTTTTAACCTTTTTCCCTATTCTACTGCATACTCCTTCTTGAAGGACTAACTAGTCCACAAAAGGCATTTGGCTTTATTTAACAGGACTGACTGCCAACTTTAGACTTTGTTTTACTTCGCTGTACTATTTTGTAGCTACCTGGGATATGTGAGGGTGATTTTCTTACCAAATCAAATTCCTGCAGGAAATGACCAGGGTCTGAGAATGTCCCACAGGTATGTCTAGAAACCTTCTAACTTTAAGTTCCAGTGCCTGGAATCCTCCATTGTGATTATTCTCAGGCAGATAGGACACCAGTACAGCCCTGACCTCAACAGTAGGCTGACCTCTTGGGGTTCATCATTTAAGATGATGGCTCTTCCCCCTGGCTGCACTGTAGGCTATGCAGCCAGGGTGGAGAAACTGTTGATTAGAGAGAAATTTGTGGGAGCTGCCAAATGGGATCTGGCTGTGGAGAGCCTTTTCTAGGCAGCCAGTTCTCTGGCCCAGGATGGTGACAGCCATTTCTCCCCATCACTCCCTAGAAGGCTGAGCTGGGATACCAACAGAATGAAGGAAAGACTGAGCATAGATGTACAGACACCAGTTGAACAGTTGTGATTCTCTTTATTCTGCAAAAGCCAGAGGCTCCAGGAGAAGTGAGCCTGGGCTTGTAAGCTGTAGCCCAGAGGGATTCACTGTGCTCAGCTGACCTAAATGAAGCTGTGCTGATGAAAGGGCCTTGGGGCTGCAGTTGAGACCTAAGACTAGCTCTGACTGTCCCCAATCCCAATATGTCACTAAAGTTCCGTGTCTATAAGTCTCAACGAGCAGCTGGGAACGTTCATAGAATCTCTTTAATATGTTTGGGATCCTGTTTTATCAGAAAGATTGCTTTAGCCAGTGAGCAATGATGAGCTTGATATCACATCACAGGTCAGTTGGCCTTAATGGCTCCTTAAAAAAAAGAAAAAACAAAAACAGTCTGCTAGCAACAGAGTCCAGGCTAACCACATTTCAGATGTAAAGCAAGTCAACTTGCACATTTCCTAGGCAGTAAACATTCTAGGCTAAAAAGAAAATTGACTTCTGTAGGAACTAGTAATCCTGGCAGGGATAGCAAGCTCACTCTGCCTAATTGTGACCCCCAGGAAGGCTCCAATTCCATTCCACAGTAGCCCATTTCTAGCAGCAGAATGTAAATGGGGAGAAGGTCTCCCCAGGAGCAGGGAACTTGTTCACTCCCTAGGGACCATCTAACTCAGGCCTTTCAGAAGTGGCCTCTTTGTTGCCCCCACCAGCATAGATCATGCAAAAGCAATGGAAGTAGAGGTCAGCAGAAGGGAAAGAAGGAATCACACAAGAATCAGAAACCAAAAGTATCTCTAGGAAGTCCTTAGACAAACTAATGATTCTGGCCTTATAACTTATTTCTTTCTCATTTTGTCTGCAAATTATGCTTTATTGTCATTTTTTTTTTCCTTGTTTAGCCCCACAATTTGTATATCAGAAACCAGATTTTACTCTAAAACATCATTACTTTGGATATTACAAAATCAGGCCCTGGTATCTTCATTTCTGTCCCTGCCAGACATGAGGTCTCCGTCATGGTTTGCCCTGGCTTCCACCACACATGCTCATGTCACAGGGCATCTCAGTGTCTTAGGGCACTCAGCGCGTTCTGACAAGTAGGACCTGCCATAGAACCTGCATGTGGCCCATCTAAACAATGCTTGCAAGCGACAGTCTGAATGTTCAAATGGGGTTTCAAAGGTGCCAGTAATGGAGGAGGAATAACAGTCGGTGTTAGGAAGTGTCACCCATCAGTCCATCCCCATCTCCACACAAGGAGCAGTCCCTAGGAGCTGTGTTTCATGCATACTGCCTCGCAGAGCCACATGCTGCCTTCCCTTCCCTCAGCTGCTCAGCTCATGTTTGGCAAATGGAGTAAGTCCCAGTGGAGGTAGCTGTTTGCTTGGTAGATGGCAAGGACCAAGTACAAAGCAGTGGCAGCCAGATCTGTCTCACGTAAGGATGCTGGGGCTTTCACACAAGCAAACTGGAAACCGACAACCAGCCTCAAGGTCAACGCTATGTGCCTTCTTCCTGCTGGGTCTCCCCCAGAAAGCTAGGCTATTTCCTCACCTTCCTTGAACACATAGGCCATCTATTACTTTAGCTCTGTCAGCTTGGTTTCTCTGGACCATCTGCCTCCCTCGCTTCACAAATATGATTATCTACTCATCTGCACGGAGATAAGAAAACATCCAGCCCTCCCTTCTTGGGGGAATTTCTGTTTCTCTTCATTTGACCCATGAACAGATACTGGTGAGGACTGTACATTCGCGAGTTGATATGAAAAGACCAATTCTTTACAATTATCTTTGTCAGTTCTGCTTATCAAGCAAGGGACTTAGAAATGTCTCTTGTCCTTTGACTATTGGTCTGTTCCACTGGAGAGGCCATCCTGCTCCTCCCGAACTTGACTCCCCTTCTGGTATTGTTTTTCATTCCGATGCATCCAGACATGGGGCCCAGCCTTAGCTGAGTTCTCCCATAGTAAAAGGGGAAGTGGAAAGGGGGCAGAAATTCTATTCCAAAATAATCTAAGGTCCTCCGAAGCCTGGCCTGTGATCATCCGTGTACCGGTGAGTGTGCGGCTGGCCCTGTGGACCTGTCTCTCTTCCTCTGAAGACATGCCGGGAGCGGGTGGCGGGGGGGGCGGCCAGTGCCTGATGCCACTTTGTCAAAGTGGCTCTAGTAAGGCAGCTGGGCAGGCAGACACATGTCACCAGAGGTCTGGACATGTGTTCCATTCCCTCAGGACCAGCTGTGAGGTCGGTGAGCAGCAGGGTTGAGGGTGCCGACCTCAGCCCGCTAACAGAAAACCTGAGACCTAACTCAAACCAAATATGATGTAACACAAGGTTTTAAGAAATGTGTAGTTAGGATGATGTCAGTTTGTTCTGCTGATGCAACTGCAAAGGAGTGTACTGCCAGCACGGTAAATAATTACTGAATACCTACTGGACACTGAGCAATATGTACACTGTTTCTCCCAGCTAATAAAAGTGTCCTTCAAAAGCACGCACCCGGTCACCCCCTTGTTGGGACTTCTGTGGTGGCACCCCCAGCCATCACTCCTTGGCACACCCCTGCAGGCATCTTCCTCCCCCTCCCCCTAGCTCTCCACACATACCTTCCTCCCACTGCCCCTTTTCCTGTCCAGGCTGTTGTTGCCCTGGTTGTGACCGTACCCACACAGAGTGCCCTTCGCCGCTCCTCCCTCGTTGCTGACCCACGTGGGCCTTTCAGGACTCTCTTCAGGCATGGCTTCTTCTAAAATCCCACCGTGCACCTCGCACCCCTTCCTGGGTAAGGTGCCCTCCCTCCTCCAAGCTCCCCACAGCCTGTGTCCTGCCTCCAGGCTGCTACATCACAGTGCAAGCCTCCCTTTTCCTGTCCCTCTCCCTTCTGGATCATGACTTCCCCTAGGGCAGGGACTGAGTGCTGTGTGCCCCATGACTGTCACAGGGGCCCCTAGGACATGCTTATGACATGCGTAGCTACTGACACCCCTGTGGAGATGGGGGCTTGAGGCAAGGCAGAGAGCAGGCTCTCTTGTTTGTGGCAGAACAAAGAATACGTGTGCCGGGGCCATGACTACGAGAGGCTGGAGGCCTTCCAGCAGAGGATGCTCAGCGAGTTCCCACAGGCCGTTGCCATGCAGCATCCCAACCACCCCGACGATGCCATCCTGCAGTGTGACGCCCAGTGTATCTTTTGTTGCTTGGTGGGGGAAGGTGGGTTGGGGTCCTAGGAGGTGAGGTCCACCCAGTCAGCTGCCCCCTGCTGTGTTGTTGGCCTTATGGGCTAGGTTACCCATAAGTCCTGAACAGAGTGTGTCCTCATCACTGAACCCACACTTAGCAGAGGCAGCCATGGCATGCCCTTAGCCGTGGAGTGCCTGAAGCAGGGCTTTAGGGGGGGACCTTTATCCCTAGGCTGGCTGCTACCATTACCTTAGTCCCCACCTTGCCCTGTGAAGGACCTGCCTAGGCATCCGGGAGCAGTCACTCAACAGGCTGATTTGGGGTTCCACCAGGACTCTTGCCCCAGGGATAACCACCACTCTGTGCCCTGCTCTGCTCCTATTTGTCAGGAAGACTGAGGTACAGCCCTGGGGGTGGGGAAGGATGGGGAGAGCCTGTGGTTTTAGTGGCACTTGGGAGTCCGGTTGCAAACACTGGCCTGCCCCTCATCCCCCTCACGCAGCTTCCTTGGAGACCTCATGACAGTCACCATGACTGTAGAGGCGTGTTCCAGAGAGGGGAGGGCAGGTGGACTCCCATGTTATCTCTCCACAAAGACCCCCAAAAGTATTTTTATTAAAAGATTGTTCTGCAGGAAATACAGTTTACCTACAGTGGGCAGGCCCCGGCTCTTAACAACTTTCTTGCTCTTGCAGGGTGGGCACCTGCATTCTCCTGACCTCTCTCCCGTCTTTCTTGGCTGTTGGCATCTCACCTTGGCTGAGTGCTCAGGAGATGCTGTGCTAGAGCAGGGAGAGGGTGCAGAGAGGGAAATTTGGTCTAACTGTGCTTGGGTCTCGTCTGGCCCTCAAGATGCAGCTGGTGCTGCCATTCGGGAATAGGGGCTGGGGTGCTCATTTCTCCTTTAGCGGATGATGGGAGTCAGTACTCAGATCCATCTCTCTGGCAAGTCTGGGTTTTCCCTTCACTTCCTGCCCAGACTTGCAGATCTATGCGGTGACGCCCATCCCAGATTATGTGGATGTCCTGCAGATGGATAGGGTCCCGGATCGCGTCAAGAGCTTCTACCGTGTCAACAATGTGAGGAAGTTCCGGTACGACAGGCCTTTTCACAAAGGCCCCAAAGACAAGGAGAATGAATTCAAGGTGAACAACTCTAGGAAAGCCGGGGTGGTACTTGTAATAAGGCCAGGGGCAAGCCCCACTTTCTCAGGATCTTGTCACTGTCTCATCCTTCAGGCAGGCAGGTGTGGCAAAAATTGCTCACTGGCCTGTACCTCCTTCCAGAGCCTGTGGATCGAGCGCACCACATTGACCCTCACCCACAGCTTGCCTGGCATCTCTCGGTGGTTCGAAGTGGAGAGGAGGGAACTGGTGAGACACGTTTCGGATGGGGCTGATCTTCAGCCCTGGCTTTGGGGACCTTTCGCTAAGGACTGAAGACAGAAAGCGAGCGTCAGCCACGTGCCAATCCTGTGCGGGGGCTTTGTACACCTTCTCTCTTCTAACCCTCACAACACCCCTGGGCAGCAGATACTTTTAATCTCCCAGTTTACAAATGTGGAAGCTATTCCCTGAGGTTCGGGAAGCCAGGGCTCTCTGACTTCAGAACGGGTGCTCTTCACTATTTACTGTGCTTCTGAGTGCCTACAGATCAGAAGAGAAAATTCAAAAGAGGTCAGGGAGTCTTAAGTCCACAGGAACAAGGGTGGGAATCAGCATCACTGATCTTGGATCCCCACTCTCGGGACCGTGCTGAGGGAGGGGTTGTCATTGTGCCTGGGACGACACCGTGTGCTGTGTGCCCTCAGGTGGAGGTGAGCCCTCTGGAGAATGCCATCCAAGTGGTTGAGAATAAGAACCAGGAGCTACGGGCCCTGATCAGCCAGTATCAACACAAACAGGTGCACGGCAACATCAACCTGCTCAGCATGTGCCTGAACGGCGTCATCGATGCAGCTGTCAACGGGGGCATTGCACGCTACCAAGAGGTGAGCAGGACCCTGGGCCAGACCCACAACAGGCAGCCTTGCTGGGAAGGCACTTCTCAGGCTCTTCTTCTTGAGACTCCATCCTCCTAGGGCAGCCTTCCCAACTCGCCCTCTCCTAGCTGTGCCTCCACTGACTAGGTGTGGTCCTGGGGTGAGGCTTTAAGCTCCCTCCCACTCCCCGTTTCTGCAGCATGGCTCTCCCATGGGACCTTCTCTTCTTTTTTGTTCTCTGAACTCTGACAGATGGGTAATCCATCTGATTATGGAAGGTGGTAAGTGGCCTCCAGGAGAAGCCCTGGAGCCCAGCCCTTCATGAGAAGCAAGTTGTGGGTGGCTAAGAGACTGGCCCCACACCCTGGCCACCAGCCCTGCCTGCCCTACCCAGGCCATCCAGGCTCCCTGAGGGACTGGGACCAGCATCCAGGATTAGATTATTTGGCTACCTTCAGTCCTTCTTCGGCACAAAAACCACACCTGTGATTGCAGGAGGTTCGAGCAGGCCAGGCTAGAGATGGTGTGTGTACCTGTGAGGAGGCAGAACCTGCCTTTCAAGTGGCACCTGAGACTCAGGCTTCCTGGGCCCCCTCTAAGCAGTAGTCCTGGGAGGAGTCTTCCTGACGTAGCGTTTCCTTTCACAGGCCTTCTTTGATAAAGATTATATCACCAAGCACCCGGGAGACGCAGAGAAAATCACCCAGCTCAAGGAGCTCATGCAGGAGCAGGTATGTCTTGCAGGGCTTAGAGGCCAGTGACCAGGAGGGAAAAGCTATGCACCGCAGGACGACTACAGTTCTCAAGGGCTACTGCCTGGCTTGCAGAGTGGCCCTGTCTGTCACCCTAATAGGTCCATGTCCTTGGAGTCGGGCTGGCAGTTCATGAGAAGTTTGTGCACCCAGAGATGCGGCCTCTGCATAAGAAGCTGATTGATCAGTTCCAGATGATGCGGGCCAGCCTCTACCATGTAAGCCGACCCCTGCCGGGCCCCTGCTGCAGTAGAACCGGCGGGCATTTCCTGCAGAGTGCAGCAAGCCAAAGGAAGGGGGGAGGGGCGGGGAGCACGAAGGAGAAGCTGCTCCCACCACAGGGGGGCAGCAGGCAGAGGTGAGTGCTCTATTGGAGGAAGGATGCCCAGGATCCCCTCATTCACTCCCCTCCCTGAGGAGGAGTCAGATTCAAGGGCAAAGAACATTTCTCAAGGTACTGCGCTGGTGAAGAGAGGTTTTCATATGAGGAGGAAAAGAGCTAAAGTATATGGCCCACATGTAGACATCTCTTTGGAGATGTTCTCCATCCAGGGAATCTACAGAGGTAAGGCATAACCTGAGTCAGCCCTCTCTCCCCATCTCCCTCTTTCTCTTCTTTCTCTCACCATCCTCCCGCCGTCTTCTCCCCCATCCCTCTTCCTTCTCTTTACCTTCCCCTCTATCTCCTTTCCATCCTTCCCTCCCTCTTCCTCCAACACATCTGGTGACTCAGACTCCCATCTGACAAAGCCTAGGGTGAGCAGTATTTCTGTACTTGCTGCTCTTAGAGGGGTCAGCCGGGTTCTGAGCCTGCCCCAAGCTCCAGAAGTTCTCCCTGACTCTGACCTGGCTCTTTGGCCTCCACCGCAGGGTTTGGCCCAAGGACTGATGCACACAAGCAAAAGGAGAGCCTGTATTCCAGGACTAGGGTTCAGTGGTCTTGAGCCCCCTGTTTATGTACTCTCACCCCATTTTCAACCATGAGGCTGATTCCAAGTGTTTTCTAGAGAAACGTACCTGCTAAACAGGTTGGCTGCCAGATCTCAAGGGGCGTGAACCCAGTTACCTGTGGCAAGGGAAGCAGGGCTGTTCGAACATGTGGGGCAAGGCCATCAAGGACAAGAGGTTCCTCTTCAGGGATGATCACTGGCCTGAGAGAGGCTGGACCACTCAGATTCAGTGACCCTGACCTGTTGGGGTTGACTTGCCTTGTTCTTGATGTGGGAGCTTCTGGTCATCTCAGGCTCCCAGTGCAGGTCTCAGCCATTCCTGCACGGGTGTAGATAGCATGAAATGTAAAAAGAGAAAAAGAAGCTTGTCCGTAGTTTGACAAGTGGGCACATTTTCCAGAGGAAAGCCCACAGAGCCTGAAATTTCCCCTTTCTGTAATGATTCTCCCATGGTATTTCAGGGTGAAACATGCAGAGAAAGGGAAAGTCTGGTGGGTACTCCATTACCTCTCACTCTTGGCTCGTCTCTGCTGTGTGCAAACTTCCCCATCACTGCAGGCAACCTAAGCAGGCTAGAGTCTGGCCACTGGGGCAAGGGATGTCCTCTGCCTTCCAAGGCTGTTGGGCCACTGCAGCAAAAAGCAGAAAATACTCACCCGCATACATCTAAGTCTCTAGGGCAATGAAGAGGTGTCCTCTCCAGTTCACCCTTCTTTTTCATTTCAGCATGTTTTGGAAGAAGGGGGTGGAAAACCTGCTGCTTCTTCAGGCCAAGCTCAGAAGCATCCCCAGTAGGACTTAGGGCCCACAGATGGTGAGGGATTGAAGAAACCTTATGCTTTGTTTCTCCAGAGTCACAGACAGGGACACAGACCAATGTGCTGTCACCCAGGAGGGTTTGGGTTCAAAAATTTGTGCAAAGATATCTATCTACTTAATAAGAATGTAATCATGCTAAAATAGAACTATACTGTTTTTCAGCAACTAACATCAGGATTTTGGGTCCTATCTCCCCCACAGACTGTGTCACAGGCAGCTTAAGCCAGGTCACTAAGAGCTGGGCCATTTAGCAATCCAGGAACCCCAGCTTATGTAAGAGGTGCCCACTGACTGACAGCTGATGATCAGCTCTTCCTCTCCGGCTCTTATTCCACTGATTCTGTACTGAGAATGCCCGGTAACACATTCCTGTGAACTCAGAGCAACGTCAGGCTCTTCCAGATGTGTCCTCTTAGTGGGGTCAACCCCGGGCCTCTGGGTCTCTGGTCTAGACTCCAGTGCGGTTAGAAGGGTGTTTAGTCATGAAGGGGCCATTGCCCAAAATGTCAGCAGTTCAGGCTCAGCCAACAGTATCGGATTCTTTCTCTCTGACATTTTTACCACCAGCCTGCTCTTCCCTCTCACCCCTTAATTACTTAGTCATTCTTTACTCTGATGAAGGGGCATTCATTTCTCAACAGGAGTTTCCGGGTTTGGACAAGCTAAGTCCTGCATGTTCAGGCACCAGCACCCCGCGGGGAAATGTCCTAGCGTCCCATAGTCCCATGAGCCCTGAGAGCATCAAGATGACCCACCGGCACAGGTACGGCCTTAGGGCTGGGGAGGGTCCCCTCCACAGAGGTAAGTCGGGATGTCAAAGATCAGAGCCAGGAAGTCTGAAGTAGTAGGTGTGTGGACTCGCTCACATGCCCTCTCACCCATGCACACAGCAAACACACAGCTCCTGCCACAGGACCCACGCTCAGAGCCAGTTATCCGGGCTGACAGAGGGGAGTGTGCATGGTACCGTGAGAACACAGAGGAGGGGGCATTTGGGGTAAGTCTTGAAGGATAAGTAGAAGTCTGTGAGGCAGAAACGAGCTGGGGTTAGGTGGGTGATGGAACAGGATCTGGGCAAAGGGACTGCCATGTGCAGGCGCCCCAGGAGGTAGACAAGCCGCCCCAGTCAACCCCACCAGCAGAGCCTTGTGGCTGGAGTACAGGGTTCTGGGGCATGGAAGGGGGCCAGTTCCAGCTCGGAATGGGCCGCCTTCCTTCAGGCCTTTGGACCCAATCCCAAGGGGAATGAGGATCCCCAGTCGGTTTTAAGAGAGAGAACCACATGGTGAGGTGGAAGCACATCAAGGCGTGGCTCCTCTGAACTCAGGAGTCCTGATCTGTCTGGGCTCAATGGAAGTTACTCCAAGCCTCCAGGGCAGGAAGGCCAGGTCAGAGGAGGAGGCAAGGAGAGGAGCCTCTCCCTTGGGTTTGTTTTCCAACGTAAGCAATAAGTCAGCACAGACCAGGCCTCCATAAAGGAGAAGGAATGAATGAATGAGGGGCTGTCTACTATTGATAGAGGAGAGTATTGGAAGGATGTAGAAGGAAGCCAACAGATGGTTACCAGCCAGCTATTTTGGTAGCTTGCCCATACCAGGAGACACCCCTGACCTAGGAGCAGATCCCAGCAGGGGGTGGTTGCTGGCTCAGACTAGCACCGCATAGCAAGGGGACCCTGGAGTCTTCGACCTGATTCAGCATATGATTTTCAGTTGTCCTAACTGAGAAACAGCTGATGTCATGAGACTGAGTGGCCATAAACCATTTAACTACAGGTAGAGACTTCGCCAGTCTACCCTTGGCCCTCGCAGACCAGGGGAACCCTGAGCAGCAGGTGGGGGTTCACAAATGCTCCAGGACTCAGATGGGTATAAGAATTAGCTATGAAACCCTCCAAGCCAGTGTTGGCTGAGGCTTCACATACCCCTTGACACTGTCCTCCACCACCTAGCGAAGTTTCTCAGCTCCCGGCCTGACTCCTCCCTATTTCCCACTCTTGTTCACAGCCCCATGAACTTGATGGGCACAGGCCGCCATTCATCATCCTCTCTCTCCTCACACGCATCTAGTGAAGCAGGAAATGTGGTGATGATGGGGGACAGCTCCATGGGCGAGGCTCCCGAGGACCTATACCACCATATGCAGGTACCAAAGCTGTCCAAGGAGAATGGGCCAGGGCACCGTACCTGGAGGACTCGCCTCTCTGCTGGCTGATCTGTTCTGAGGGCTGGCATCCCTGCCTAGTTCTCTAGTTTCTGAATTCAGAACACCCAGAGCCAGTAAAACTGCCTTCCCTCCACACCATCCCATGTCACAGTTCCCAGGCTTTATTTCCCAAGAAGGAAATCTAGCTTCAGGCCTGGTTGTTCTTCAAGATCCCATTGGAGAGATCCTCCTCCAAGTGCCCTCCTTCCTGGCATTCCTGATGGCTAAGTCCTGCATCCTCTATGGGCAACATCACTAGAGTCGACCCAACAACCCTGCTCCATGGGTGGTGTGGGTAACCCTTAGTGCCAGCCACCAGCCTGGCCTCCATCAGGACCCAGGGTACCACATCAGACACCGGGTCTGGGCACCTCATGTCATGAAAAAGCCAACTCTGGGCCAGTCCTACAATCCTGGCCATTCAGACCTCTATCCTGCTGATTTTTCTCCCTTTGCAGCTCGTGTATCCCAACCCCAGGTACCAGGGCTCAGTCACCAACGTCTCTGTTCTGTCCTCGTCCCAGGCAAGCCCTTCTTCCTCCAGCCTGAGTTCCACTCACTCAGCACCATCCCAGATGATTACCTCTGCCCCTTCCAGTGCCCGAGGTAAGGAGGGCAGGGCGCTGCTTGCAGAAGGGCGAGGAAAGGGCCTCATGAGCCCCACTAGTCCTCCTTTCGTTTGTGGCTCTGTCTTTGAAAGTGGCCCTGTGATTTAGAGAATGCTCCCCTTTCAGCACTAAGGACTCAAGGGTTCCTAGCTCCAGCTCTCTCTGGCTGGCTTCAGACCCTGCTCTGAGCAGTGGATGCCACAGAGGTGAATGGATGTCACATCTCCACCTCAGTAAGAGGACACACAGTCCATGAGAAAGCTCAGTTCTTTTCCATTGAAATATTTGCAAGAATAAAAATCAAAGTTAAGGCAACAGTGAGTCTTGTCTTGAGGAATCGAGCATGACTGCACAGTGTGAAAATTCAATTTGAAGGTTAAACTTAACCCTGGAAAAATGTTATTCTAAAAAGTAACAACAACCAAAAAGAACTTGTTCAGTTGAGAAAGGCTTAATCAGGAGAGATGGCTCTGTGAAAAGCTATGTACTTTGCCAGTTATTGCCTGATTTTTTACCAGTTGGCTAAAATATTGTTCTCTGAGAGCCAGCATCTTTTTCACAGTCTGATCCTAGTTCTCACAGTGAAATCTGGTTCTCTGTCCTTTTAGACAGAAGAGTTTGTGGTGGAATGATAATCGGCTGTAGGAACTAGGATCTAGTGCTTCCCAGGATGGCTGTGTGGGATGGCGACAGAAGGGAGTGGTCTGAGCTCACCGGCCAGTCGCTGGGTATTGCTGCCAGGCTTGCAGTCTCTCATGAGCCTGCAGTCAGATGTCACCTGGGACTGGAGTCATCTAAAGGTTCAACTAGGCTGGCTCACTCACACAGCTGGTAGTAACTGTCACCTGGGAGTTCAGCTGGGGCTATTGACCTGAGTCCCTACATAGGGCCTTTCCCCGTGGCTTGGGCTTCTTATTACCCAGCCTTGGAAATCCCAGAATGTCCCTTTTGCCACATTCCATTGTCTGGTCAAGTCCCTAAGGCCAACCTAGATACCAGGGTGGGGAATGAGACTCCACCTCATGATGTGAGGAGTGGCATGTGTGTTTTTGGAGGGAAGGCATTGAAGGTTGCCATCACAGGAGCCAAACTCCAGGATATCGTAGAGAGAAAGGCTGACAGAAGCCCCTTCCCTTTCTGGAGTAGACATTAAGTGCCAAAGTAAACAAAAGGGCTAAATGGAACTGGGCCCAAAGCGGGAAATGGTGATGAGGGCAGAGGCAATGAAGAAAGAGCAGGGATTCACTTGCAGCCTACGCCCTCCATGCAAGCTATGCGTAAGCCTCTCTGGAGAAAACTGTGGGCCCTGTTTGGAGCCTACCAGCATTAGGCCCTGGGAGAGAAGATGGAGAGAAGACCTGGACCCAGCATTGCAGAGGAAGACTGATATGTTGAGATAAATGTGGGAGATGCAGTAGGCGATGCCCTGGGGGCACAGAAGGAAGGGAGCAGTCCACTCTGTTTCTGGTGTTATGGGTGAAGGGAAGGCTTTCATGGAGAAGGTGTTCTGGAGGGTCCTTTGCATTGGAGGCACTTCCCCGACACCTAGGAGTAGTCATGACACCAGTGGCCTTCCTTGCCAAGCCCGTTGACACTCTCTGCTGTGGTCCCTGTTGACTTGGAAACCTTCCAGAAGAAAGGCCTTGCAAGGCCTTTCTAAACGCTTGTAAACTCTTTCTAAATTCTTGTAGGTAGGCAGCTCCCCCTAGTGGTGAAAAGACTGATTGGGGCTAGAGAACGGGCATTCTGATTGATCCTCCTTGAATAACTTTGTCGTTCTGGGACTTAGTCTCCCTTGGATTTACCCAGGCTACAACTCAAGTAGTGCAGAAGTCCCGTGACACAGAAGCCCTTGTGGTGGTTAAATATTTTCACGAAAATTAGCTGTCACTCCCTGCTCCCATGAGATTGGCTGCCGAGGGCTGAGGGCAGTGGGAGAGCAGTGGATAGCAGAGTTGAAAATCTCCACAGTAGCACCGAGCACCCCTTTGTTATAGCACCAGAGGGCCTCCATCCCGTGGATTCAGATCCTCAGCAGAGCACCTGGGGCCTGCAGGCTGCTGTCCCTCCACCCTAGCCCCCCGACCCGTATCAGGACCTTGAGTGTGCGGATCTGAGGGTGGCCTGGTGAGCCAGTCTGTGAGCTCCGCGAGGGCGGGGACCGTGGCCAGCCACATGCCTGGTGTGGAGTCGGCTATCACGGCATCGGCGTAAAGGTGCATGTCTCGTTCTGTGCACACTAGTGGAGGGGAGCTCTGTTCAGAGCTGTGGCTGCCAGGTTCCCTCCCAGCAAGGAACTATAAAAATCGGTGGGATTAGGAGCTCTTTTCCATTTGTCTCCAAATAGCCACTACTGATTTTTATTATATCGACTTTTGCAAAGTATTTAAGCCTCATCTTCTGGGTCTAAAGTGAGTACAAGAGGGATATCTCAAGGACTCCGGGGGCAGGCTGATGCAGAGACCTTTTCAGTTGTGCCTGACGGGCCGTGCACCACACACTCTAAGGAAGGCCCCAGGGACTCTGGGCTTCGGGAACAGAGCCTCCGGAGCCGCAGGTTCACCTCTCAGATGGAGCCCAGGGGCTCTCCAGCGTCACTAAGAGCACGCCACAGAAGGCTTTCCACCACTTGAGGCAGCCGGAGACTTCCAGGAGGCTAGTTTCTCATAGGCATGCTGGCGTCTGGTGCGATGAGCAGTGCACATGTGGAGGGCCTTCCAGATTATCCGTTTCCAAGGAAAGCCAGCAAGTTATTCTCTCTTTCTGTGGAAGGTCCCCTCAAGGACCGTGGGTGACAGGTGCCTGGGCCTACAGCTATGGGCTGTATGGATGGGGACTGGGCCACACCGCCTCTGGCACTGTCTGGCCTCTGTAACAGCTCCTCGGGCCAGAGATCACTACAAAAGCCTCACAGGAGAAGAGCATGAACCAAGCCAACTCAAGAGCCTGGGTTCAAGGCCCATAGCTCCCAGACTAGCTCCATGACCCCCAAGTTCACTGAAGGGCAAGTCTCAGAGTGAGACTCCCTGGAGAGCCCCTGTGTGCAGGGCCCCGGAACCCCTGCCAGTCTGGCTCTGGGGCTGCAGTAGGTTGGGCAGGAAGGCAGAGGCCAGGCTCTGGGGGCCTGGAATCTGGGAAGGAGAAGCCTCTGGGCAAAGGTGCTAGGGAGCTGGCTGAGAACAGGGTCAATGGTGTCCGGGGACGGTAAGTGTATGGGGACACAGTGCGTCAGTAAGAGCTGTGCCACTGTGTTACCTGAGTGTCTCTGTCTCTGTGTGATGGCTCCATTGCAAGCTGGCCTGTGCCCATGCCTGGGCCCCCTGAGAGAGCCCACATCCAGGCCACGCCCATCTCCCTGAGAGTGCCGGGTGCAGGGGGCCCTTTGGGGCCTGGCTCCAGTCCTCAGTTCTCCTCATGACCTGCCTCTGAGCATGGTGAGGGGGGCTCTATCAGTGGGCCTGCATTGCCCCCGTCTGCAGTTTGCCTGCCTCGGCCGGGATGTCAGGTGCAGCCCCCGCCCCCCATCTCACCAGCAGGCTCTGCTTCATTCCTCCTGTGCTTGCTGAGCTCATCCTCTCCCCAGCTGCTAGGGGACACCGACCCCGCTTCCCTGGTCCCCAGGATGCGTGCCCGCTGGGCCCTCCATCTGTGGCTCGTCATCTGTGCGTGATTGTTCTCACTTGGTTACAGGCTCTCCCTCTCTGCCAGATAAGTACCGCCACGCCCGGGAAATGATGTTGCTGCTGCCTGCGCACCGGGACCGCCCAAGCAGTGCCATGTACCCAGCAGCCATCCTGGAGAACGGACAGGTAGTAGACCCAGACCCTGAGTGCCCTCTGAGTGCCCTCTGCAAAAGAAGGCCCGGCCTTCTCTCATTGCGTCTGCTAGGCTTTCTGTACTGTCCTCCCTGCCCCCTGCATTCTGCCATGCGACCCTCAGAAGGCTGCTGGGCCCCTGGACAGGGACCACGGTGGCTCTGAGGACCGGCGAGCCCGACGGAGTGCAGCTGTGGGGAGATGGGTGGCAGGTTGGAGCCACCGTTGCTTGTGTAGCTATCCGTCCTTCTTGCCCGCCTCCTGGACTCCTCATCCTGAAAAAGTCTAGCAGAGGAACCTGGTTCTTTCCTGTCCCGAGAAGGCAGTGGTGGACACGGGTCTGGAGGATGGCCTTCCTCCCTGTGTGTATGAAGGGCATCCTCACTTGGGCAAACTCTGCCTCTTTCATCCGTCCATCCATCTACCCGGAGCCCCTCGCTGGCTGCTGGGGCTGCTCCACACCGTTTGCTGCACAGCTCTCCAGACACCCTACCTGGGGGCCTTGAACCAGAAGCTGTGGGGATTACCTCCTTCCCCTGCCCGGTCTGCCTGCCCTTCTATTCAGAGTCCATGAGAGTCATCTCCAAGCAACTGTTACCTAGTCCAGAGTGCCAGGAGTTTCTCAGCGGTACCTCCGGGTGCCTGGTCAGCCGCGCCAGGTGGAAGGAGCAGGCCTGCTTGGCAGCCGCCCATCACAACAGTGGGTCCTGTCCGAGACTTTCTGGGCTTGAGGGCTGCCCTTACCCTCAGTGTTGACTTGGGCCTGTGTGGGGGCCTCCAGGAGACCCGGCCTGCCAGTCCTGAGGGGTGAAGGAGTCCCTCAATCCTTCCTGCCGGTGGGTCTCCGTGGCAGGACAGAGGGATGCAGTTAAATACTCTCAAGTGCCTGTGTCCTTTCTCTTGGCCATGCCCGAGACAGCTTGGAGCCCAGCCAGGCATGGTAGGGAGCTGCCTCCCATGTGGACATGGCAGCACTTGGAGCCAGATAGCAAGGACAGTCTTCCTGTGGCCAGCCTGAGCTTCTCAACACGTCTCAAGCGTGAGCGGTGCCACTGCTTTGATTTCCCTGTCTTCTCTTAAAATGTCCTGGCTCCTAGGCCCACAGCACTGCCCCCTGAGGTATAACTGCTTGTTTTCACCCTCTTTGATATTTTTCTCCTTCCCTCAGCTGCCAAATTTCCAGCGGGCCCTGTTCCAGCAAGTGGTCGGATCCTGCAAACCCTGCAGTGATCCCAATCTGTCTGTGGCTGAAAAAGGTATTGTTCCCCTTCCCAGGTGGCCTCCCCCCATGTCTGTCCCCATCCTGAGCGTCCGACTCTTGTCCCCGAGCGCCAGCTGGCCGAGGCTGTGCCATACTTCAACACCCAGGCCTGTCTGTCTGTCCAAAGTCCTGACCAGCTCCTGTGCTCACTGTTAAACCGACGTCTGGCTTGATGCTAAGTTTGGATCCTGTTAGTTTGTAGATCTCCCTCCCCAGGGCCCACCGTCAGAGAGGCCCCAGCTGCCACCTGCCCTGAGCCCACCTTTATGGAAACTCAGGCTGCTGTGTTCAGACTGTGGGCAGTCACTCCCTTGGGCTCCTGCCAACTAGCCCCAGAATTCAGCAGGCCCTGTGGCCCCTTCGGTTACTCTCAACTTGAGCCCTCAGGTACCTCTCCTTGTTGCCCAGAATAGGCCTATGGCCAAACAAGCCCCTAGAAGAATGGGAAGGACAGGCCGTGGCAAAGTGAATTTCCCAGAGACAGTCCTCTCCAAGGGAGCCCCGGGTCCTCTGAGTCCAGTCCTCCTGCAGCCACTCTGGCCGGCGGCTGCTGTGAGTCCATCTTCTATGTTGCAAGCCCATCAGCCCAGGCATGAGACTGGGCAGTTAGAACAGAGGCTGTTTGGATAGTGGACTTTTACCCATGCTCTGCCACAGAAAGCTGATGGAGGAAGCAGACTCAGGCCCATAGGGCCCCGGCCCAAAGCCCCACAGTTGGAGGTCTGAGTTCACTTTAACACAGAGCAATACCTGTCTGAGGACTGTGCTAACCCACCTGCCACCCAGAACCTGGCCCCATACCAGCCCCTCTCCCTGTAGTGTCCCCTCCCTCTCCTCCCTCTGTTGGAGTTCAGGGCACACAGAGTCCCTGGGAATACAACCTGCTGTCCCATCAGAACCTGTCCCTCCAAAACTGTCATCATGTTGTCATTGCACTTCCTCACCAACTGCTGTCTGCTGTCCCCACTGTCATTGTTCCTCCCTTGCTCACCACAGAGGACAGGCCTCTGTGTCTTCTTTAGGGAGACCAGACATGGGGTCCACAGCCTCAGTGGCTGGTAGGCATCAGCACCAGGTGCTCAACCACAGAGCCCATGGAGATTCCGGCTGAAGATGCCTTGCTGGCCTCAAGGCGGCGCATCCCCGAAACATGCAGCCTCCCTGGCCCCTGCACCTGTTACAGAGTGCCTCGGTGGCCAAAATCCATGGTGCCTTTTCTTCACCTGAGATGTGGAGCTATCTGACAACTAGCCAAGAGCACAGATGGACTCAGAGCTCAAATGGGTGCTGGTTGCCAGACCGGGACATTACACCGTCCGGACACAAGAGCATCGGGCCTCAGACCAGGCTGCAGCAAGAAGCTGGACACGCCCAGCCCCAGGTGTGGGCAGGAAAGAGGCTGAGCCCACCGCATGCATGCCCACGCCACAATGCCAAGGCTTCGAGGGCAGCAAATGAGACATTTGCCTAGTGGGAGCACACAGGCCAGAGCAATCACTCCCTGAGTTTCTACCTGGATCTACCAGGACAGGAGCTGTACATACCTGTCACCATTCTCTTGTCATCAGGATCCTGAGTCCCATGAAGCCTCCACCTCTCACTTGTGGTCATCTCTCTTTGCCAATGACTCCCAGCCCAGACAAGCCTGCTTTCAGGGCTGTTGGCTGTGCAGCGGGGACCTCGGGCCAGCGCTGGACCCCTGTTAACAGAGACAGAGACAGAGATGGCCAGGCCACAGCAGGGGTCGCCCCCTTCTCCAAGACTGTTACTCCGTCTTAGCTTTTCCACTAGCCCCAGTGCCCTTGTGCCACGCAGCAAAGGTCCACGGGCCTCGTAGCTCACGGACATCGGGCTGCAGGGTGAACATGGAGGGGCTCAGGCAGGCACCCTTTGTAAAGCCCTGCAGTCTTGCCGGCTTTCTTCCCCCCAGAGCCTCCCCGCCCGCAGGTTCCTTTGGGCTCTTGTGGGTGAACTTCTGCGGCCCCACCATTCTTCCAGGGCCTAGATGTGCATGTAAGAGCTTGGGCTGTCAGCACCCCTTTGGGGAAGCTGCCCAGACCCACCTCCAAGCTTCTTAATTTCTGAGATTCGGTGGCTTTTTCCAGTGCTGAGGAGCCAGAAGCTGATGCCCCATCTTGAGGAGAACCTGTGTGAGAATGGGCCTGTCCTTTCTTCGGGTGCCTCGGGCTCCCTGAGGAGGCCTTCTGGTGGAACCCAGCTGGTGGTGCTTGTCAGATGCAGAGTTCTTTCCTCCCTTTAGGCCACAGCTGAGGGCCTGCCCACCCGGTCACTGCCACGTCCTCCCTCCTGCCACCAGCCATCAACCATCCCATGGGACTGAGCAGTCCTGAGAACTGAGGCTGTTCAGATAGTGGAGTTCTGCCTTGTGTCCTGCTGCAGGCCCACTCCAGTTCCAGACCAGGGGGAGGAAGAGGAAGGACATCGCCACTTTCGCTGGATCATGTGGGCCCGGCCCCTCCTGACCACATCCTTCTTGAAGGCTAGATTCCAGCTCCTTCCCTTCCAGAGCCTCTTAGGTCCCATCAGGGCCTAGCTTTCCCTAAAGCTCAGTACCTGGAGCAAGGAGGGCCCACAGCCCAGGCTCCTGGGGCACAGTTTGGTTATAGCTGCCTGAGAACAAAGCCAGCGGCTAGGGCGCGGGCTGGGAGCTACTGCCCGGCCGCTGACAGCCCAACAGGGAGAGTGTGCTTCCCCGTTCCGCCAGACAAGAGGCACATTTCCTGGTGGTGGTATCTGGTCTCCAGAACGAGGCGGCCAACGGAATTTACATGTCCTCTACCGCTCTGCTCCTGCAGAGTGGCACCCTCAGAGCCCAAGGTCCAGCCATTCTTCGTCTCGTCACCTTCCTGCCAAGTCACTCACCCCAGCCATGGCTGGGGCTGGGGGCCGGGGTGGGTGGGGAGCAAGTATTCTGGCACTGAACTCCTTCCTTAGCATAGGCGGACACTCTTTGTTTCCCTGTGTCCAAGGCCCACTCTACCCTGCATCCATGGCATGTGGGTGCCAGGAACAGGGCCTCTCTGCAGGCCTCAAAGCACCCATGGTTCCACAGTCCTCCCTCTTCTTGGGAAGCCACTGGTCCAGCCAGACCTGAGCCACAACTCTTGGGCTGTATATTCTTTCCTCCAGCAGGCACAGTGAACACCAGTCCTTGCCTGAAAACCGCTTGTGCTTCCCAAACCCAGTCAGTGGGCAGAGAGGCCATGGGAGGGGCTCAGCTTGCTTGCTACCACAGGCCCTTTGGGAGCCAGCCCCTGCCTGCCCCCTGGCCATTCACTAGCTCTAAGAGGAGGCAGTCTCTGCCTCCCACCCACCATGCTCCCTGCTTTTCCCACTGTGCCAGGGCAGTGGGAGAGCCCCGACTCGGTTCTGGGGAGGAGCTCTGTGGCCTGCCCTCTGTCTGCATTCTGTCTCAGCCCGTTCCGCTCTGCTCTGCTCACTTCTTCTGTTCTCTGTCCTCTTCCTGGCAAGTCCCAGAGGCAGGCGTTCGCTCCTTGCTATCCTCTCAGCTTGCCTCCCCCTAAGTACTCTTCAGACATCCGTTCCCTCTGCTGCCATCCCCTTAAGCAGCTCCCGTCCTGCCCCCGTGGGCCACAGTGTCTCACTTGGCCAGAGCTTTGGGGGCTGGCATGCCCCTCCCACACGGGCTGGGCACGAAGCACACACCTGGAGAAGCCAGAGGCGGTAGGATGGGCTTCTCCCTGAGGACGGGAGTAACCTCCCTTCGTGCCGTCTGGTCCCACCCTTCCCACAGCCCCCAGCAGCTGGAGCCTGGATAGTGGAGCCCAAGAGGCCCAGCCCTCCCCGTCTGCCCACATGGGGCGCATCCTAGCCACCCCCCCAGTGCCTCCCCGAAGCCTGCTGCATGGTAAGAAGACCTCCAGCGGGTCCCCCAGATAGTCCCTGGTTTCAGACTCGACTCCGGGGGCAAGGGCAGCAACCCTCCAAACTAAGAAGATGGGCAGTTGTCTGGGCTGACTCGGCCAAGGAAAAAACATTCCACCACAGGAAGCACCCTGCTGGGCTTTGGGGTCAGTGAGGTTTCCAAGTACAGCAGGTGCGCTCAGGCAGGCCTTCCCAGCCAGGGGGGCCGAAGACAATGGAACCGACTGTGCCAAGCCCGCGACCCACCAGCTTGCCGGAGAGCGGCCAGTTGGCGGCGGCCCGTCGTCCCGCGGGCTCTGACACACTCCATCTTCTTGACCTTTTGCGGGGCACAGGTGTCTTTTACTCCAGCAGCCTGTTTTGGAAAACTCCAGTGAAAAGAGAGGTTTTCCTGTGGCCTTCAATGCTGAGGGGTCCTCAGGAGACTCTTTCCCGGCTGCGCAGTTGGCCCAGCAGGATGTGCTGACACACAGCCCTGGAGGGGCCCCAACTGAGGCTCTGGTTCTGTTCCCTTTGCAGGTCATTACTCCCTACACTTCGACGCCTTCCACCACCCTCTGGGTGACACCCCCCCGGCCCTGCCTGCCCGGACTCTGCGCAAGGTAATGTACTGAAGCAACAGCCCCACCGGGGCGTGAGAGGAGGCTTCTCATCTGCTCTGGGGTCACCCTCCCTGCTCCTCTGTCCCAGAGCACCCAGCCCAGCGGAAGCTAGGGGTGGCCAGGGCCACACTCGAGATGCAGATGACTGATGCGTCCTGCAACCAATGCGATGGGGCCAGGGAGGTCAGAGGGTCCCGGGGACAGCAACACACGGTACCCAGAGTGCACGGGCAAGGGGCAGTGAGGGGCTGGGGGCTCCCTGCTGATGCCACGAGGTATCAGCATGCTACAATTCAAGAAGTAAAGAGATACTCCCATGGTAGATGGTAGAGCATTTTAAACTAGAATCCAGTCAAAAGCAAGAGGCAGGAGGCAGCAAAGCCTCGTGAAAACTCACTCATTTTCTGCACATTGGAAAAGACGAACTCAGTCACAGATTTTAGCAGCAGAGTCCATTCACCTGGCCCATGGTCCCTGGGGTTCTTTCTGCTCTCCCCACTGGCCTGCTGACCCAGCACCCCAGAGCCACGGGTACAAATGCCTAGCAGCCAGGGCAGGGCCATGTTTTTGCCCACAGAAATGCAGCTGATTCTGGGGCTTCACTGGCTTGCTAGGGGGTGGGGGGGGTGCTGGGAGGCGGCCTCCAAAGAGACAGATGGGCGCCCGGCCCTGTCTTCACACGGCGAGCCCGCGTGAAGGTCACAAGGCGGCCTTCTCCTTGTTGAGCAGGTCTGCAGCGGGGGTTCTAACGTGCGCACCCTTTGCTTTGCAGTCTCCTCTCCACCCTATCCCGGCCTCCCCCACGAGCCCCCAGTCGGGTCTGGACGGCAGCAACTCCACACTGTCGGGCAGCGCGAGCAGCGGCGTGTCCTCCCTGAGCGAGAGTAACTTTGGGCACTCCTCGGAGGCCCCACCCCGAACCGACACCATGGACTCCATGCCGAGCCAGGCCTGGAACGCCGATGAAGATCTCGAGCCGCCCTACCTCCCTGTCCACTACAGCCTCTCCGAGTCCGCCGTCCTGGACTCCATCAAGGCCCAGCCATGCCGAAGCCACTCAGCCCCGGGGTGCGTCATCCCTCAGGACCCCATGGACCCGCCTGCGCTGCCGCCCAAGCCCTACCACAGCCGCCTGCCGGCCCTGGAGCACGAGGAGGGCGTGCTGCTACGTGAAGACGCCGACAGGCCTCGGGGCCTGCACCGCAAGGCCTCGCTGCCTCCTGGGAGCGCCAAGGAAGAGCAGGCCCGCCTGGCCTGGGAGCACGGCCGAGGGGAGCAGTGAGGGGCAGGGAGGCGGCCGGGACGCCGCCCGCGGTGAGCAGCTTGCCCAGCCACTCCAGGTGTGAAAAGCAAGTCTCCCCCACCCCAGGGAGCCGGAGAGGCCCGGCACTCAGGAGAGAGCCACCCCGAGTCTACGTTCTACTGCCGTGAACTCGTGTGTTGCCATGTACAGAGGCCACAGCAGCATGAAGGGTTGTGGCTTCTCTTTTTAGTTCATTTTCTACGTTTCCATTTCTATGGGTTTTCCTTTCTTTCCTTTGTGCAGTAGATGCTTTCTTCCTCCTGCAGTTCCAGACCACGTGGAGCTATACGGAGATATTGCACAGACAGAATTACTTTGCAGCTTTGCAGGGCCCAGGGGTCGGAGCCCAGGCCCTCCCTCCAGGGCAGAGAGGCACAGAAGAATGGAAATTGCACTAGGGACTTCTTCCGCTGCTGCATGGACAGAAGAGCTCATGGTTGTATTCAGGGATTGCAAGGACCACGTGGACTACACGTCACAGGTGGACAAGGGAGCTACAAGCCGTTTTGCACAAAAGCCTACCCACCCGCCCACTCTTCCGTCCAGGAGTGTGCACCTGAGGGGCTGCTTGGGCCAACCTGCCAGCTCAGGCATGTGACCTAGCCTAACGGCACGCCCAGGGCACACTGCCAGGCTTCCGTGGGTCAGCCCTGCCTCCCACTCTACCCTCCATCACTTTTATTTCTGACCATTTGCTCCCTTCCACTCTCAACACACCTCATGCCCTGCAGGAGCCCCCCTGGCGAATGGATCTGCAAAGGTTATCTCCCGCCCTCTGGGGTTTGAGTGGGGGTGTGGAGCCAGAGGCCATAGCCACCTTCCTCCCTGGGGCCCAGGAGGCCAAGTGTTGAGAGAAGAGCTGGCATAGGAGTGAGGCTGGGGTGTGGCAGGGGCCGGAAATCCTCTGAGCTTTCAGAAGTGGCCAGAATGCCTGTCATCCAGCTCCTGAATCAGGGATTTTCAGCACTACCTCTGAGCAGTGGGGCTGGCTGCCCAGCCAGGCTTCCAGCCCTGAGGACTCGTGGTCAGGTTCAGCAAGGTCCTGGGTAAAGAGGTTAGGAGGGACCTCCTCCTTTTGGAAGCAGAGAGCCATGCAGGTTGAATAATCCTCTCCCAAGTGGCCAAGTGCAGTCATCGTCGTCCCCCCTTACCCCCCAGCTCCCGCCTCCCACCCCCTACCCCCCCAATCCCCTGCTCCAGGCCCACGGGGACCACCACTCAGGGTTCGGGGCGGGCAGGAGGCCAGTTTCTCCAGCCTCCCCAGTCTGTTGGGCAGAGTGCAGTGGTGTCTTTATAGGAAACTCTTTCAGGTCAGGGCACTGATTTTCCTCTTGGTTTATTATTTGGGGGGATAGGGTGGGGTGGTAATAGTATTTTACCAGGGTGCTTCTAAGTTACTTAAAAAAAAAAAATAGTCTACAGACAAAATATCTTTCTTTCATTTACCTGAGTTCACAACTTTGATGGTCACAAGGCGGCCTTCTCCTTGTTGAGCAGGTGTGTTCTCCCGTTGTTCTCTTCTGCTGGCCAGACTCCGTGGCCAGGCCCTGGGCCCTAGACCCCCATCCCTTCCCTACAGTCCCTCTTTCCAAACAGACAACGCTGGTCAGGGTGTTCTTCTCTTGTACACAAACGCCAGCCTATTGAACAGGAATGCCAGCAACTAGCCTATTGGGAAAGATGGAGGGCCGCATTACCCTCAGGGCATCTGGGGGGTGCTTCTCACCAGTGTGGGTCCTTTCTGATACTGTAAGGATGGCTCCAGGCAGAGTGGGTCAGTCATGGCAGCCCCAACCTCAGAGGGCAGGCCAGGAACATCTGGTGTTCACAAGTGTTAGAGGGTCGGGAGCTAGCTTTGGGTGTGAGTCTTAGGTAGGAGGGTATCTTTAGATTTTAGGGCACTTCTGAATATCAATCCCTGGACAAGGCAGTCATCACATAAGAACATCGACCTTCTCCACCTGGTGACACAGGATGGTAGGGAGGGGAGTGTGGGTTGGTTTGGCCTTGCCTTTTTACGCAAGGTGAGCTAGGTTTGTTTTTTCCCTTTCCATTTTCCCTAACTGGATGAAAAGGACATAATCCAAATCCCTTTTGTTGGAGAACGCCAGTCTGAGGGGAAGTGGGAGGCCAGAAATGAGAATCCTCTGAAAAGATTGTGAAATACTGATTTTCATTCTTTCAAGCTTATTTGTAAATACTTATTTGAATGCTGTGTATTTGTACAGGAATTTGAGCAAAAAATGTATAGAGTGTGATGTCCAATTGGTATTCAGCCCTATAAATGTGTTTTTAACCTCTGGCATTCTGTGCTTATTTAAAATAAGACTTCTAATCATTTCTTTTGTGTATTTATGTTTAAAAAAGTGATTTAAAAATGATCTTACCTGTACCAGAAGGCAAAGTTAAAAGAAAAAAAATTTGTACTAGTGTCCCAAGAGGTATTTTACTGTATATATTGTGGTAGCATGTTCTAAATCCAACAAGTAATGTGAATTTTAGATGTAAATATCTGCCACTTGATTCTTCCCCCTTTCCCCACTCCCTTGACTGCTGTGATGTGAATTAAAGATGAATACCTGATACTGACCCACTGAATTCACTGAATGGGAGCAGCCCAAGTGCCCCTCTCCAGCCCTTGCCGCTGGGCTCCAAGCCCTTTAGCCCCATAGAAATCTCTCTGCCCGGAGCACAGAGCCGGCCTTTCCAACGTCCCGCCTGACACAGGTAGCACCTGAAAGGAGAGCACCCAAAGAGGAAACCCCCTCCAGTGCCTGTCCGCTGACTGGCACGCCCCTACCTACTCAGGAGGCGCCCCCGGCAGCCAGGGGCCCCCGAAGCGTCCCCGCCGGAGGCGGCGGGCCAGCCCTTCAGCTCCCCACCGCGGCGGGCCGGCTCGGATCGCACAGCCACAGCGCCTAACCGGGCCAGGCGCTTCCCTGGGACCTAGGACGGCAGCTCGGAGGGGGGGCCCCTTCCTATGGGAAGTCCTCCAGCTCAGCGTCTGTCCACCCTGGCCGGTGTCCAGTCAGCCCGAACAAGGCGGCCTCCGGCCTAATGCGGACCTTCGGACCTGGTCATCAGGCCTCGCGGGCGGTCCCCGAAGCCGAGGTCCCCCACCCACGGGATCGTTTGAAAAAATGAAAAGGAAAGAAACTTCCCCGGAGCCTGCCCTTTGGGCCGCGGCTGACTCCAGAGCCGCTGGCCTGCGCCACGAGTCGGGGCCCCGGGAGGGGAAGTCCGCGGGGTTTTTCGGGCCGGCGTGGGACCCACAGCAAGGGGTACTCGGGATAACTCAGCACGCGCGAGGCTGCGGCCGAACCCCACTCCTATGCGAGCTTGCGGCTTCAGGCACCGCCGCTGCCCCTACTCAAGATGGCGGCCCGGGCCGCTTCCGCCACCCCCGCGGCCGCTTCCTGCCGGACGCCCTGGTTCAATCAGCGGCCGACAACTGTCTAGGGCCAAGGGCGGGCGACGCTACCAGCCAATAGGGAAGGGTAGCGTGGAGCCGCCCGTCTGGGCTCCGAGGCGCGTGGACCAGTACGAGCGCGGCGTGTGGGAGGGCGCGGGGGCAGCCCGCCAATGGGGAACTACGGCGCGCGGCCGGGACCTGGAGGAAGCGCCGCACGGCAGGCGCGGTTCAGTCGGGCGGCGGCGGCGGCGGCGGCGGCGGCGGCGGCGGCGGCGGCGGCGGCGGTGGCGGAGGAGGTGGAGGATGTGGGCCACGCACGGGCTGGCGGTGGCGCTGGCTCTGAGCGTGCTGCCGGGCGGCCGGACCCTGCGGCCGGGCGACTGCGAAGGTGCGGCGGGGCCGGGGTCCGCGCGCCAAGGCCGGCCTGGCGGCGGCGCTGAACACCACAGAACGGCCGAGAGGCCGGGGCTGGAACGGGAGGGGGCGGCGGCCGGTCCCAGCGGCGTCCGCCCGAGGAGGGGCAGCCGCCGGCTAGAAAACAGTTCCCGGGCCTAGGAAACTGGTCCGACAAGAAAAAGTTGGGACTAGATCGTACAGAAAACTTGTCTTGACATTGAGATAACGCCGGAGTTTTTGTCCTTTCCCACCTCTGGGCAGAGGCTCTCCCTGGCTCAGGTCGGGAGCCCCTAGGGCCGGCTGTGAGCGCCGCGCCGGGTCCAGTGGGCTTGCGAAGCCGCACCTCGGGGCTTGGTGTTGTGTTTGGAAATGAGAAGCATTTGGATCGTTTTTGTCTTCGCTCTCCGGTTTGGCCTCTTATGAGGTCACAGTGAGTCCATCTCAAGGACACGTGTTCAGTCTCGGCTTAAACTTTGTGGAAGGAGCAGGGAGGAGCCGTGTGTGGGTCATTGGGTGATGCTCGTTCCCCGCGTGCCCTGGGTGTACCAGAGGACCCCAGCAACCTGGAGCTGGGTTCGGCCTGTTAGGGTACCTGAGAAACCCCGGTGATGGAAAAACTCACCTCCGTGTCTCCTATTAAAATTGCTGACGGAGTTCCCTCCTGGTGGACTGGGGTGCAACTTGGTGATTGCTGAGCATCTCCTTTCCCTCTCTTTTCCAGTCTGTATCTCTTATCTGGGAAGATTTTATCAGGACCTCAAAGACAGAGATGTCACATTTTCACCATCCTCTATTGAAAAAGAACTTATAAAATTCTGCCAGGAAGCAAGAGGCAAAGAGAATCGGTTGGTGAGTAGCCTGTTCCCCTCCCTGGCTGGCCCTGCCCACTTGCGTTCAGGAGGTGCGCTGTTGTGTCAGTATGCTGGTGTGGGACGCGAGTGCTTTCATGCATCCTGCAGTTAGGATGTTTTTTTCTCATGTTAGTATTGATTAAGCACCTACTGTGTGCTGGGCACTGTGAGGATCAGTGGGGAGAAATAACAGGCAAATGATGCCATGGGATGAGTGTCCTGGAGAAAATGACCAGGGTGCTCTGGCAGAGAGGGTGGGCGCTGATTTAGGCAGAATAGTCAAGAATCTCGGGCGCCTGGGTGGCTCAGTTGGTTGGGCGACTGCCTTCGGCTCAGGTCATGATCCTGGAGTCCCAGGATCGAGTCCCGCATCGGGCTCCTTGCTCAGCGGGGAGTCTGCTTCTCTCTCTGACCCTCCCCCATCTCATGCTCTCTCTATCTCATTCTCTCTCTCAAATAAATAAGAAGAAAAAAAAAAAAATAATAGTCAAGAATCTCTCTGAGGAAGAGTGATTATTGTTTGGGGCGGGGGTGGGGAAGAGCATCCCCCCCCAGAGGGACCAGCCATTGTGAGTGCAGAGGAGGCCATGTGCGAGGACACGAGAAGACAACAAAGTGGGCACAGGATGGGCTAGGGCCGAATTGAGGACAAGAGCCTTAATAAAACGAGGACTTTTGTAGCTTTAATTTCCCTGGCAGTCGCTGGTTTGTTTGTCTCTGTTTAAAGGTCTGAATCCGGGTAACTCGTAAACTTATTTGGAGGCTGTCAGCCCTGGGCCCGAGCATGTATTGAGAGCCCGGGGTTTACACTGACTGAATGTGACCGCCAGTACAGGAGGGCGTGGGAACAGGAGGCCCTGCCAGAGAGAGGTTTTGAGCTGTCAGTGTTGCAGAGGAGAAGGCTCTCAAGTGGAACCGCCTGAAGGCCATTGTCCTCTCTCGCTGCAGTGCTACTACATCGGGGCCACAGAGGACGCTGCCACTAAAATCATCAACGAGGTGTCCAAGCCCCTGGCCCACCACATCCCTGTGGAGAAGGTCTGTGAGAAGCTCAAGAAGAAGGACAGCCAGATCTGTGAGCTGAAGTATGGTGAGTGTGGCCAGGCCTTACGGACCCACCACGGAGCCTCGCGCTCAGGCATGCTAGCTGGGAGAGGCGGGGGAGAAACGAGAGCCACGGCGAGTGCGTGCAGTAGCGGGGTCGGGGGGTACGGATCTGGCAGAATGGGCCTCACGGAGGAGGTGGCATTCAGCAGACTTTGAAGGCGGTAGAAGAGCAGCCAAGAGGAGCTAATGGAAGAGCACTGCAGGCAGAGGAGGTAGGCGGTGGATGACGGGGGGACGGGTCACAGAGGGCCTTGCAGGTCGGTGATTTGGCTTCAGGTCTTTAGTCTGAGTGAAGTTGGGAACATGGTTTTGTTGGTTTGTGGGGGGACCGCAGAGAGATTTTTTTTTTTTTAAGATTTATTTATTTTAGAGGAAGAGTGCAGGGAGGGGCAGAGGGAGAATCTCGAGCAGGTGCCCCACTGAGCACAGAGCCCGATGCGGGGCTCAGTCCCACGACCCTGAGATCATGACCTGAGCCAAAATCAAGAGTCGGATGCTTAACCAACTGAACCACCCAGCCCCTGGGAACATGGGTTTTTGAGCAGAGAAGGGATGTGGCCTGACTTGGTCTTAATAGGCTCGTCCTGCTGAAGGCCCAGCGATCTTTATTATTTTGAAGGGAAATGCTGTGTGCAGACAGGCAGGCCCAAGAGTTCCGGGCGCTGCGACACCCCTTTTATCGAACAGAGGAAAAAAGCAGGCCAGGTCCTCCGAGTCAGGACCAGAAATAGTTGTCTATAAAATTTAAACAACACCAACATATTTTATTGTGACTCGAGTGTCCAAGGGCCCATGTTTGCCCACTTGTGTCCAGGATGCCTAGTCTCCTGAGAGGGACCTGGGACAGGCGGTTGGCTCCTGGTCTGTGCTCACGAGTGGCCACGGGGAGTAAGCTCCTGACCAGGGTCTGTGTTGGGAAATTGGAGCTAGGAGATCTGTCTGTTCTGTCACCCTGGAGCTGTCACTCTACAGTGAGTGACTAGTTGTCAGGGCACCTGGGGGAGTGGGAACCTCATTTCTCCTGTGAGGTTTGTCCTGTAAGGACCACATGGCCTCCGTCCCGGGCCGGGCAGCACTGCACATCCGGGTGGACGCCGCCAGGGTGAGACCGGCCTTCTGGTGAAGGGGCCTCGGGCCAGTTCCTGCAGGTCGGGGCGGTGGGCACTGACACGCACCGCAGGTGTCTGGAAATGTCTGTCCCCCTCTGACCAGTAGGGCTGCTTGTTTTAAGGGTTGGGGGGCTGTGGGGCACTGACACGCACCGCAGGTGTCTGGAAATGTCTGTCCCCCTCTGACCAGTAGGGCTGCTTGTTTTAAGGGTTGGGGGGCTGTGCAGGGGTGACCCATCCTGGGACTAGGGGTGGGGGGGTCTGTGGCCACTCCCACCAGCTCTCCCTGCTCTTCCCTCCAGACAAGCAGATCGACCTGAGCACAGTGGACCTGAAGAAGCTCCGGGTGAAAGAGCTCAAGAAGATCCTGGACGACTGGGGGGAGACGTGCAAAGGCTGTGCGGAGAAGTCTGACTACATCCGGAAGATTAATGAACTGATGCCTAAATATGCCCCCAAGGCAGCCAGTTCACGGACTGATTTGTAGTCTGCCTGATCCCTGCTGCACCTGAGGGGAAAGCAGCTCACCTGCCTCTTCCCCACAGCCTTTTTGTAATTTATTTTTTAGGCGGGCTCCTGACAATGTCAGGTGTGAAGCCTGGAGCTTTCCTGATGATGCTGGCTCTCCAGCGCCCCCCTTGGGGGGATTCACTTTGTTCTGTTGCTGGTTTACTCTAGGACTTTAAAGTGTGTCTGGGAATTTTTTTATTAAAGGAAGAAAATTTCTAGCTGTCCTTGGAGAATTAAAGTGAATCTGAAATAGGATTTCAACCCTAATGAAGATCCCACCAGTTTATGCTTTCCAGTTAACAAAGAATTGTCTGATATCTTCATATTTGTCCCTCGGCGACCAGGGCTGGAGATGCCAGGGCAGGACTCGGGCTGAGGCGTGGGGGGAAGGGGGGCTGGTGCAGGAGTGGAGGCGAGCCCAGGAGGTGGCTGCGCCTGATGCGCCACCCTGAGGTGACTTCGAGTGGAAGTCACAGGAGAGGAGCCAGAGGCCGTGCGGCTTCTTGCAGGGCACGAGCGGTTGAATCTGGTGTACGAGGGAGGGGCTTTATCGGGGCTGTGCCCGAGCAGGACAGAGGGTCGATTTAGTGTGGCCTTCTGGGAGGATGACCTCAGTAACTGCCGGTGTTTAGTACCATCACATTTCTAAACATGCTCTTGGCCTGGCTACCTCCACCAACCACTGTCCAGATCTGGCCATCTACTTGGTCATCCGAGTTTGTGGCCTCGTGTCAGTCCCAAGCTTCTGATGCCTAATTGGGGTTTTGTAAGATTTGCAGGGGTTGGTTTATACAAAGTCAGTGAGAGGCTGCCTTTTGCCTTGTTTACCCAAGATAAGTCCAGCAGTGAAGTCTCTCGTCCCCAGAGTCTGGTTTTTCAGTTCCTCTCCGGGGTTGGCTTTGGGAAACCCAATTGTCAGCATGAGCTGTGACTTGGTGGAGACCCCTCTGCTTCTCGGGCCTGCCGAGACCACCTGAAGGGAAGGACTAAGGCAGTGCTTTCCAAGGAAGACTTCAGATCACATCGTTTATGCTGCTAAATTCAGTTCGCCTCCATAGGCCTTGTTCCCACCTGCTGTGGCATCCACTGACGACAGCCAGCACATCTTCAATACCTTGTTTCTAGGAGGGAAGCAAGAAGGTTGAGCTACTTCTCAAGCCAAGACTTCCTTTTTTGGAGGAATTAGGTGGGCTATTAAGATCTGACAAAGTGCAGTGTCCTGAACCCCGAACAAGTGCTAGGAAAATCCACAGCTGAAGACAGAAGTCTTAGGAGGTGAATGGCCGTGGCCTACAGGCCACACTGAACACAGGCGCACGGAAAACCAACCACTACCGCTGTAGGGCTGACCCCCAAGGTGATCTACAAAGGGTTAACTCATTCTGGAAGTGGAGTTCCGATCAGGCAACGTTACAGGTGTTTCTTTGTTACAGGTGTTTCTTGTAAGAGCTTTCCCCTTGCACCTGCCTCAGCTGCTCCAGGAGGTGCTTTATTTATGATTGTGGGAGAAGGAACCGGTAGGCTCTTCCCCACCCCCACGGTTTCCTTGCAGAAGTTGGGTCGGTTTTTGCGATGCGTCCAGCAGCTCTCTGGAGAATGAAAGCTTCCCAAGGGGGCTTGGGCACCTGGGCAGGATTCTCCCTGCACCTCACCTCTGGAGAAGAGGTCCTGGCCCTGGAGGTGGATGGAAGGGCACTGGTCAGCGAGAGGTAAGCGTGGCAAGCTGTGGTAACTACTGGGTTTGGCCTTCTCTTCGCCCTTGGCTCCGTGGCCCTGCCCTTACAGCCCACCATCTGCTCGGGAGGCCGCAGCAGAGGGTGGACCCCGTGGCGCCAAGGAGCCTATTTCCCCTCGGTAAACAGAAGGTAGGTTGTTGGCTCGGGTATCTCTCTGCCTGAACCCAAAAGGGCCTCGCCTTTTGCATTCATAGCCCATGGTCGTCGCGGCCTTTCCGGGGACCGCTGCAGGTGATACCTGAACGCGGAGAATGTCTGCTTTGTGGGGCGTGGGTCCTAGACGGGGCCTAGGGAGCGGCGTGCTTAGGTTCTCGCGCCTGTCGATCCCGGACCACAGTCGGGAGATGCTGTGGTGGGGATTGGGGGGATGCCACGTAAAGAGGCCGCGCTGGGTCAAGACCAGACCAGGGAGCCCGGCGCCCACAGACGCTGCCACTCCCATTCCACGCAACGCGGACCCCCGAGCCGGAAGCCGGAGGCCTAGGGCCTGCAGCCCGCTGGGGTCGGGGCCAGTGCTCTCGCGAGGTCCCCGATCTCCGCGTAGCCCGGCCCCTTGGCCGCGCGGTGGCGTCAGAGCTCACGCCCGCCCGCCCCGGGATCACGTGACACGGGCGGCGCATTCCGATGACGTACGCCCGGCGCAGCTCTCGCCCCGCCCGCCGCAGGGTCACGTGACAGTCCGGCGCAGCCTGATAACGCGACGCCCAGCCCCTGGGCGCCGCCCCGCCCCGCTGCCACCGCCGCGCCGAGTCCTTTTGTCCAAGATGGCGGCGCCGGGGGCGCTGCCTCCTCGGCCGCCGCCGCCGCCGCTGTGAGGGGCCTGCGGGCCGCCCGCCCGCCCGCCGCGCCGGCGCCATGAAGAGGCAGAGCGAGCGAGACTCGAGCCCGAGCGGGCGCGGCTCGTCATCGTCGGCCAAGCGGCCGCGGGAGCGCGAACGGGAGGCGGAGGCGGGCGGGCGGCGGGCGGCGCACAAGGCCTCGGGCGGCGCCAAGCATCCCGTTCCAGCGCGGGCCCGCGACAAACCCCGCGGTAGCGGGGGCGGCGGGGGTGGGCATCGCGACGGCCGCGGCGCGGGGGACGCAAATCACCGTGCGAGCAGCGGCCGCTCCTCGGGCTCGGGCGCCGGCGGCGGGGGACGCGGCGGCAAGGCCTCCGGGGACCCAGGCGCTTCAGGTGCTTCACCCCGCGCGTCTCCGCTGCCACCACCTCCGCCGCCGCCCGGGGCCGAGCCCGCGGGTCCCGGCTCGTCGGCGGCCGCGCCCGAGTACAAGACGTTGCTCATCAGCAGCCTGAGCCCCGCGCTGCCCGCCGAGCACCTCGAGGACCGGCTCTTCCACCAGTTCAAGCGCTTCGGCGAGATCAGCCTGCGCCTGTCGCACACGCCAGAGCTGGGCCGCGTGGCCTACGTGAACTTCCGGCACCCGCAGGACGCACGCGAGGCCCGCCAGCACGCCCTGGCCCGCCAGCTGCTGCTCTACGACCGGCCGCTCAAGGTGGAGCCCGTGTACCTGCGCGGTGGCGGCGGCGGCGGCGGCGGCGGCGGGAGCAGCCGGCGAAGCAGCAGCAGCAGCGCTGCCGCCTCCACGCCGCCCCCGGGGCCGCCCGCGCCCGCCGACCCGCTCGGCTACCTGCCCCTGCACGGCGGCTACCAGTACAAGCAGCGCTCGCTGTCCCCAGTAGCCGCCCCGCCGCTGCGGGAGCCCCGCGCCCGCCACGCCGCGGCGGCCTTTGCCCTGGATGCTGCCGCGGCCGCCGCGGTGGGGCTATCCCGGGAGCGGGCCCTGGACTACTACGGGCTGTACGACGACCGCGGGCGCCCCTACGGCTACCCCGCCGTGTGCGAGGAGGACCTGATGCCTGAGGACGACCAGCGGGCCACGCGCAACCTGTTCATCGGGAACCTGGACCACAGCGTATCTGAGGTGGAGTTGCGGCGGGCCTTTGAGAAGTACGGCATCATTGAGGAGGTGGTCATCAAGAGGCCTGCCCGTGGCCAGGGTGGTGCGTATGCCTTCCTCAAGTTCCAGAACCTAGACATGGCCCACAGGGCTAAGGTGGCTATGTCGGGCCGGGTGATTGGCCGAAACCCCATTAAGATAGGCTACGGCAAGGCCAACCCCACCACTCGCCTCTGGGTGGGCGGCCTGGGACCTAACACCTCACTGGCCGCTCTGGCCCGGGAGTTTGACCGCTTTGGGAGCATTCGGACCATTGATCACGTCAAGGGAGATAGCTTTGCCTACATCCAGTACGAGAGCTTGGATGCAGCTCAGGCCGCCTGTGCAAAAATGAGGGGCTTTCCCTTGGGTGGTCCAGACCGGAGGCTGCGCGTGGATTTTGCCAAAGCAGAGGAGACTCGGTATCCCCAGCAGTACCAGCCCTCACCCCTCCCTGTGCATTATGAGCTGCTCCCCGACGGCTATACCCGGCACCGAAACCTGGATGCAGACCTACGGGTGCGGGATAGGACCCCCCCACACCTCCTGTACTCGGACCGAGACCGGACCTTTTTGGAAGGGGACTGGACCAGCCCTAGTAAAAGCTCCGACCGCCGAAACAGCCTGGAGGGCTACAGCCGGTCGGTGCGCAGCCGGAGTGGGGAGCGCTGGGGAGATGGGGACCGGGGCCTGCCCAAGCCCTGGGAGGAGAGGCGGAAGCGGAGGAGCCTTTCCAGTGAGCGCGGGAGGACAACCCACTCCCCTTACGAGGAACGGAGCAGGACCAAGGGTGGTGGGCAGCAGGTGGACCGGGGCTCTGACCGCACCCCTGAGCGCAGCCGTAAGGAGAACCACTCCAGTGATGGGCCCAAGGAGTCCAGCAGCAACTCCCTCAGCAACAGCAGACATGGGGCTGAGGAGCGGAGCCACCACCACCACCACGAGGCTCCAGACTCTTCCCACGGGAAGAAGACACGAGAGAGCGAGCGCAATCATCGGACCGCTGAGGCTGAGCCCAAGCCTCTGGAAGAGCCAAAACACGAGACCAAAAAGCTCAAGAATCTTTCCGAGTATGCCCAGACGCTGCAGCTGGGTTGGAATGGGCTCCTAGTGTTGAAAAACAGCTGCTTCCCGACATCTATGCACATCCTAGAGGGGGACCAGGGGGTTATCACGGGCCTCCTCAAAGACCACACTTCCGGGAGCAAGCTGACCCAGCTGAAGATCGCCCAGCGTCTGCGACTGGACCAGCCCAAGCTCGACGAGGTCACGCGGCGGATCAAGCAGGGGAGCCCCAATGGCTATGCGGTGCTCCTAGCCACCCAGGCGACCCCCAGCGGGCCTGGCACTGAGGGGATGCCCGCGGTGGAGCCAGGCCTACAGAGGCGGCTTCTCAGGAACCTGGTCTCCTACTTGAAACAGAAGCAGGCGGCGGGGGTGATCAGCCTGCCGGTGGGTGGGTCCAAGGGCAGAGACAGCACGGGCATGCTCTACGCCTTCCCGCCCTGCGACTTCTCACAGCAGTACCTCCAGTCCGCCCTGAGGACATTGGGCAAGCTAGAAGAAGAACACATGGTGATAGTTATAGTGAGAGACACTGCCTAGCCCAAACCTGTTTCCAGCTCCGCATTTGTGTCACAAAAGCAGTTATTTTAAGATCTGACCACCACCCCCTCCCCACATCCTACTCCCTTGGTTTGAATTCTCTGCTGGGTTATTTTGGTTCATTTAATGGGGGACCAGAGTCCCGACCCCCCACCAAAACTAAGTTCTTAGATTTTAGGGTTGTGTTTTGTTTTTGTTTTTTGTCTTTTGTTTTAACAGCAATGAGAAAAGGGACTCCTGTCACATTGATTTCTAGTGTACGAGATACTGTCTGCTGTGTTCTGTATTTTTTTATTTTTTTGACTAACTGTATGGAAAGTTGTCAGTAAAGCCTTTGTCAGAGGATGGATTTTTAATCCTGTTCTCCTGGTTTAATCAAGTTTTTCCTCAGTAAATGGAAGCCTTTTCCCCACTGCACGCACGCAAATGCTCTATGTCAGCTTCCCAGCCCGGGTATAGTTCAGAATCCTGCCGTGTTGGTGGCTCTCAGTCCCTCAGCTCTTTGGGCCCAGTCAGGACTACATTCACATTTGTTTTTAGCCTTGGCTCACAGCAAGTTGTTTGCCTCTGGACCCTCCCCTGCCTGCCTGAGCTCCGTAGCCGGCAGCTTTGGTGGTTTTGGAGTTTTCGTTTTCCTGCCCTGAATGTGTGTGCGCATCTGCTTGAGCTGTAACGGTTGGACAACACGCCTCATCTTGAGGCCTTTTGCAGGCAGGTAGTCTTCGGCAGTTGTGTGGTCTTGTCACGGGGAAGACAGGTACAGTATGGATGCCACAGGGTCTCGGGGTCCCAGATCGACGCAGGCTCCCGCTCTTATTCAGCCTTAATGTGGCTGTTGTGGCAGCCCGGGAGCACCCGGCTGGAGGCAGAGCTGCCTCAGACTCCCAGGGACACCGGAGGCCAAATGCCGGAATGGAGGGCGGGAAGGAGCTTCTTTTGGTTCATTCTTGAAATGTACCCAGTGTTTGTAAATTCTGGTTCTTCCTTGTTTGGGGGCTAATGTATCAGTGCGGAGCGGGGGGGGGAGGCTCTGCCCAGTCACTAGTTTTTTAGGGGAGGGACACTGAACTCCTGGACTGAAGAATTTTTGCAACGCTGCAAGGGAGCACGGTAGATCAGGAAGATGCTCTTAACTGACGTACCTGTTTCGCAGGTGTGAGGTGAGAGCGTGTGCTGTGGCCTCCTGCCCTGCTGCTGAGGTGGGGCCACTGGGAGAAAGGTGCCTCTGTGGGGAAATGAAGTCCCAGGTGCCAAGGCGCTGGGGCAGGGCTAGTCAGAGCCATTCAAGCCCAGCTGGGGAGGGATGCGGAGGCATCCTCCAGCTGGGAGGGAACGATGGCTTGAAAGAGTAAAATGCTGTCCTCCCTGGTCTCTAATGAGGTCAGAGGGCAAATGAAGCCAGCGCCGTCGGGGACCAGGGAGGGAACCCAGTCACACAGCAGTTGTCACCAGAGAACACAGGCCAGATACACTCTTCAGAGTGTTTGCGTGGCAGTCTGGATGTCCCAAAAGAGCCGAGGGACAACAGCAGCCTCAGTAAGAGAAATGAGCCAACTGGCCAGAACTCCAGGTTCTGGTGGCCACACCACCCTCCCGGCCACAAGCCCAGCCCATGCAAGGGAACACAGGTGACAGCTGGGATGCTTTGAGGTAGAGGATGAGGCTCAGTGTGGACTGCCTGGAGGATACTTGCCTCCACAGGGAAAGAGGTGGCTTTTTGAGACCTCGGAGATTTAAAATGAACAGGGGAAGGTGCCGGGGGAGATACTGCTCACCGGGCCACAGCGGGTGCTCATGAGAGAACAAGCACGTTCACAACAGAAAACATGAACAAAGGAAGTGTTAAGTGCGTTTATTTGCCTGTTTGTACTTGAGCTGTGGCCACAACTGCCAGGTGTCTGAGTAAGTCCGTGGGGGACTCAGCTGACCTCCAGGGTAGCTCGTACTGCCGGAAGCAGGAGTGGGCCCTCCCTGTTCAGATCAAATGAGGTAGGGGTGTCTTGAAGACACAATGCAGGGCTCCCTGCAGTTCTTTGAGAAATGCCTGGGTCATACACAGGCCAGAGCTGCCTTGCCCCATGAAGTTCAAAACTTCTCGGGGCTGTTCTTCACAGAGTGGGTGCTCAGAACCCAGAATCCTACACCACCCAGCAGCATTCCCAGATGTAAACCTGCTAGGAAATCTGGTTAGAGAAGACCCTTCAACCCTTGCTTTGTCTACTCTTCAGGGATAGCCCCAAAAAGAACTACAGAGTTTTGGTAAAGAACCACAGCCCACCCACTGTGTGACCTTCCTCCTGCTCCTCTTCTTTGGACCCTCTTAACCACTTCCTTCCTTTGGCTCTTAAGACAAAGCAGGTTCTGTGAACTCTCAGACCTAGCAGGTAAGGTGGGCAAGGCGCTGACTGATTTTAGACTGTCCCAGAGAGAGAACAACTTAACTGCAGGTGTCCAGAGCCTCCACCTGGGGGTTCGGGTCCTGTCTGAGGTGTCGCTTAAAGGCAGAACAAAAAAAACAATCCGAGGCAAATTTTGCCTCACTGTTGGTTTGCTAGTATTGTACGTGTTTCTTCTAAGTGACTCAGATCTTAAGCCCTGGTATAGTAAGAAAGAGGGCAGATGTCTCCTTAGCCTCTCAGGGCATGTTGTCAAGTCAACCACAACTCCGCTTCCCTGTCGGAGGTCCCCATCTCCACCCCAGAGACCTGCAGGCCCTCCCGAGAGCTGCCGGCAGAGTTGAGGGAGACGGCCAGCGGCTCAGCGAAGTTCATGGCTAGAACAGTGTTTTTACTTGTTGACTTTTAACCTGTTTCCTCTTGAAGCATCCAGCACCAGCAGTCAAGGCTGCTCCACTGGTTAGGTGGGAGGCATGAAGCCACGTAAGGGCTGAGAGCTCTGCTCTCTAAAGGACCAAGAGGTACGTGTGACACAGGCCCGCCTCAGTGTGTGTCATCAACTGGATGGTGCTCCAAAGCCCAGGAGGGCTTTGCCAGCCCCTGGTGAGTTTTAGCTGTCTTGTCTTGTTTACTGCACAACCACATCTGTCCCCTCTTCTCTCAGCAAAGGGAGAAAAGTCTCTAGCTATTTGATACCTACATAATAGAAACCAAGCAGCTGTTATTGGGGCAACTCAAAGGAAGAGACTGTGGTTTCCTATTTATTGTGGGAGGAAAGCAGGGTGAGGTGGGTTAAGTGAAAAGGTCAGAGCATGTGGCACTTTCCCTGGCAGTACCCCAGTTCCACAACCACAGGCTGATTTTGAAGGCCTGAGCCTGCCCAAACCCCTGCTGCCCCAAACTGCCAAAAGTGAAGAACAGCTCTGGCCCGCTGTTATCTCCCTTGAGGAAACAGTAATGACGGTCACCCAACTAACTATAGAGGTGGCCGCTCCTTAACTCTGCCAGCATGTTCCTCCAAAACTTCCCAGCTCCACCAAATCTGTACTGCAGAGCTGCCTCCTTAAGTCAGAACCCGGGACAGAGAGATGTGTCCACGGCACACAATGCCCAAACACCTCCTCCACCACCCCAGCGTGGTTCTCGGGCACAGACCAATACTCCCTCGGGGGGAGGGCCGCAGACCAGGGTCAGACACTGTGACTAAGCTACTTTTCTCCCCAGAGTGCTTTATTTGGGCAGAATGAGTCTCACCACCATCCTGGGCTGCCTCTCTCAGAAGGCGTCTTCTCTACTGGCTGGCTAGAGCTGCAGGGCAAGGGACCACCGCACTTTGGTAAAAGAGAACAGGGAAAGGCCATAAACAAACAAAGACAGACTTGTAGTTTATTTTGTATTTTTTTTAAATAAATACACTTTACATTAAAGAAAAAGGCCTTTGATTTGTAATTTCCACATTGGGGAGAAGGAAGAAAAAAAATTTTTTGAAAAACTGAATCACAAAGAAAAATAGAGGGAGTGAACTTATATCCTAAGTTCCCTCAACTCCACAAAACCAATATCCACAATGACCTTGCTGCCCCCAAACCATGAAGGTGGGTGAATCTAGGCATTTACTCACCAAATAAGCACTGCCTTCCTCCCCACCTCTGGCAAGAAGGAAAACAACTTAACCTGACAGCATATGAGGCAACAGAACAGGTTAAAAAATCATATATTATATTTATAATAAAATATTCTTAATCCTTATCAATTTAAGAAACCACGATTTTCCTTTTCATTTAAATACGTATGTAAAAATGCCTCTATATTGTTCTTTAGACATCATTTTCTTCCATAGAAAATGAAGTGCTGGGACAAGAGACCTGGTGGATATAAGTTCATACCCTCAGTTATAAATGCCTGGTTTTGTTTTTTTTTTTCTTTTTAAATTTTATAAAAAACTATTTCTTGTTCTTTAAGTAAAGAACATTATACAAAGAAAATATATTGTGAAATAACCCCAGAGACATGTTTTTTTTTCCTCTTGAGGAAAGAGCTGTCCGTCCTAGGAGAAGGGGAAAGTAGAATAGGGCCTAACCCCTGTTGTCTTTTTTGTGGTTGTTATTGTTTTAGAAGGACCCTCAGATTCCAGTGAGGCTCTCTAAGCCATAATCCTCTGAATGCAGGGCATGCAGTTCCTTAAAAGACAGCCCTGGGAGAAAGGGAAAGGAAGGTGTTCTCAATTCATCTGACTCAGTTTCTCGCCTGTCAGTCAGGAATGTCTTGCACACGGTGATGGCTCCTCACTCATTCAGAGATAAGATGATGTCATCTTCCAAATCAGAGTTGTCAGAGCTATCCGCTGAAAGGGAAGAGGGAGAGACTAGATTACTCACCAGACTTAGAGGAAGCTTTCAGGAAGGAAGCACCTTTATACACATACATTTATACCTGAACAAAGTTAATCACCAGTTTCCAGAAAGAAGAAAACACATCAATTAACTCCTTGGAGCTGGCTCTGGAGAATATACTTGTTGGCAACAGTGACCACCCCTGGGACCTGTTGTTCCTGCACCTTTCACAGGGTCTGGATGCAATGCTCTCTGCCTTCTAGAGGTTCTTCCTGACTGGGGGGCCCTGAAAGGACAGGGCAAACCCCTCTGAAACTTCTGAATGGCTGCAAAAGGGGCAGGGCTGAGGGAGAAATGAGTGAGCCTCCGCAGTCCTATGGCCTCACGTCCTTCCAGGACAGGCGCACAGGCCTGCCTGACCCACCCCCCTACACCCACTAAAAAGGCAGGCTGAGCGCAAGCAAGAATGAGATTTCTTTTAAACTCAACAACTCTCTTATCAGAAGACCCCATAAAGGTGGAGACTGTCAACCAAGGATTCTTTCCTCTGAATATAATCAGCAGGAACAAGTTCCCAAAAAGGTACAGGCCAGCATATGGTAATACCAGAGAACGAGTACCTAGAAACTCAAGGCCGTAGGCCAGCAGGGAGCAGCTAGAACATCCTGGAAGGGTAGCACCATGTCTCTGGCACAGGAGCCCTCCACTGGACCATTTGCCTTCTCAGGCAGTGAACAGACCACATTAACTAACACCTCTGGAAGGATCCACTGAGGAGTGAAACAAGGCAAAAGAACCTTCAAAATGAGGATACATCATGTCCAATTGGAGAGAAATATAGTTACCTAGCTCCTAAGGACTCTAGTATTTGCTGAGTGAAGGTAAGCGAAAGGCCTTGGTGCCCCCTTTGATTACAGCTCAGGAAGCTGTGAAACCATTTTAACAAGGTCTCCCCGGGCTGTGGACTTCCCATGCAGAGAGAAACACCAGTGGTCCCATAACATTCCCCACCAGCCTTTCCCAGACACCTAAGAATCGACTCTCAGGAAAGCTGAAGCAAGAACAACCCACGTTCCCAAACCTTCTTTCATTCACTACAATTTCCTTTACGAAGAAAACGGAAGTGGCCTGGATGCAATGCTCTCTGCCTTCTAGAGGTTCTACAGACGCATGGCTGTGATACAAAGTCCTGAATGTAAACAAAAGAGATGTCTGGAAAAAAACCAGTGCTCCTGGGTCTAAGAGGGCACAAGCATAGCCGGACTACTGGTGAGGAGCGGGGAGAACGAACGCCTGACAAGCTAAGCTGAACAGCCTCGTCAGACTCCTTGCTGCAAGACTTCCAGAAGGAACCGCCAACAGGCAGGGTCTGCCCCCGCAGAGCCGAGCACAGCACAGTGTCCTCGGCCGTGGCAAACCTCCAGAGACTCCCCCAGGGCCCCTGAGATCTAGGATTCACAATGCCAGACCACCTGCCTGAGACCTGGCCACCAGCTGTGCAGCTGCTGAGAGTCTTAACAACTCTGCATCACACGTACAGAGTACAAGTGCAGCTGGGAGAGGACGGGGACACAATCCTCTTTACGCAAATAACTGTCGGGCGCAGTGTTTGAGAGAACCTTCAGGGCCTGGGCACAGACTCCCTCTTGGTGGTCACAGGGCTCCTCTGCTCTCCCTTCCTCAGCCTTTTTGTATCTTCAAGTGTTGAAGAGACCCAATCCCAGACCCTGGTCAGGACCTCTCCTGAAAGGCCCTTTGAGGCAAAGGCAGTCTAGATGTAAATAATCAATCCCCAGTGTTTAACCTGCTGCTCTACAACATACAGGCTTTGGGGGGAGGGAGAACTGACTGGAACAGAGAACACACAGAAGACTTCAGAGTCAAGGTGTTTTCTCTTCCTAGGGTTGGGGTTCTGCATCTGAAACCAATCACTGGGTCTCTATGGGATCCGGGGCCTCACAAAGTTATGGGGTGGCACAGGGCTGTGGTTTTCTATAGTCTTAGTGACTCTCATCACATCATAAAAGGCTCCATAAGCTCAGAAAGGTTAAGAGCGAATGCTCTAGATGATTACTGAAGCAAAATACCAGCAAACCAAGGGTCCAGAGAACGGTCCCTCAGCCTGCTCTGCGGTATGCTCCTGGAGGCCTCTCGCAAACAGCGATGCAGGACCCACCACCCGTGCCACCTCCACATCACCACCTCAGTTCTAGAGCCCAAGCTGAGAAGTCCTTAAGTTGTCGACTATTATGGCATTTTCACATCATAAATATTCCTACCAAAATAAAGTGATATCTCGTTGCTAACAGAATAAAGGTTTTTCCCGTACCTCTTAGGCCTAAAAGAAGGAATTTCGTAAACAGTTAAAGAAGGCAGTAATTCTACAGGCCAAATACAAATTTAGTGGCTTTATATTCAAATTAAGAATAAAGAAGTTAGTGCTACTCTCATCCCAGGGGTACGAGCACCAGCAGCTCTCCCGGCCCACCTTGTTACTTGGAAGGAAACAGAACTTGTACCCAACATGGCCCTATTCACATGTCAGTAAAAACTGCCCCTTTACTCTTGATATGGTCATGTGTGCCTCGCCCTTTAATCCCTCTTCCCTGGCTCTCTGACCATGGCTAGGGACAAGGCAAGTCCTCCTCCACTGAGGCACCTCAACCTCCAAGTACGGAAGCTGGGAAGCAGGAGGTGAGGACACAGAGGGCACAGCCCCCCCGAGCTTCCTCAACATACAACTCCGGCAAGAGGACTCATGTAAGCACATGTCTCCCCTAAGACAATCCTGCCTTTAATTTGAGGGATAGAAGCACACCTAAGATTTATCCCAAAGAAAATGGATTTGGGTCACTGTGAAATACAATCTTTTATACGTAGGCTTAAATAAGTACTGTCACCCAACCTCTGCTACCACACACATGTACACGCACATTCCTCCTCCTACCACCGGACACCAACGATTATAAAAACCAAGCATCTACTATGAAGAGGCTTGGCCTAAGTTGGGCCTAGGCCAGCACACAGAATTTCCTGTAAATGAATTTCATGTAAGTGTTCTGTATCTGTGCTGTACACTATGGTAACCACACACAGCTACCAAATACTTCAAATGTGGACATGAAATGACATGAATTTTTCATTTACATTTTAATGGCCACATGTGGTTAGTGGCTACCACGTTAGGCATCATTCCTGCCACAGTTGTGAGCATACTGGCCTGACTGGCTACATGAAGATGGCTGAGTATCTCAGGGATGACTCCCCATCATTTAGCCAGGGTAGCACAAGAACCAGGACCACAGCAAGCAGACGTCTGTCAACAGTGACATACGTCAGAGCGATGCTGCCGGACAGGTCCTCTTGACGTGGACAGAATATAACTGCAGAGCTAGCAAACTCTTAGAACTAGTAACTGGTTTATTCAGGATTCATTAGCACAGTCAGGAGAAAACCTGACTTCAGAAACCTGTCCTAAAGGGAAATTACTAGAAAAATTGGAGCTTGTACTTCATAACTTAGAGGGGGCGAGGAAGACCAAACAAGCCAAAGAGAAACATCTGTCACCTGGCCTGTAAGAGGGCTTAGGCAAAAGCACACAGGAAAAGACTCCTCCCCAAGAGGGCTTTACTTTGTAACTGTAGAAAGGAGCAGGCACGGACGGCACCCCCACCCCGTAAGCAGCTGCCAGGTCTGGCTCTGCCCCTCAGGAAGAACCACCCTTTGGCCTTCCATTCTAAGGCTAATCCTCCAAAGCAGGAGTCAACAAACTACAGCCCATGGGCCAAACCAAGCCCACCACGCATTTTTGTAAGTGAAGTTTTACTTCTAAAACACAGCCACGATCATTAATTTACACCTGGTCTCTGGCTGCTTTGACACTCACAGCAGAGCTGAGGCGCTTCAAGAGACACCATATGGCCCACCAAGTGAAAAATATTTAGCTGTCCAACCTTTACAGAGAAAGTTTGCCAACCTCTATTTTAAAGATGAGATAACAGCCTTTTAGTAACACAGTCTGGTGAAAGAGCAGAGGATCAGAGATGTGAAACTGCTTTTCCTCAAGGGGCCAGTGATGAATCTACAGATATGGGGCACAGAACCTGGTGGGGCTTGCTTGCTGGGAGAATGCAGGGAAGAGACCTTCCCCTGGGTGCCAAGGCTCTGCCTCAGGGTCGGCCCTAGACTTACTGTCCCCCAGGATCAGTTCCACTTCCTCGTCTGCATCAGAGTCTTCATCCTCCCCATCCTCTCCCTCCTCTAGAAGGTTTGCTAGCTCCTCGTCAGAGGGAGAAAAGTCATTGTCCCCATCCTCTCCTGCGTTCTCGTTGTTGTCATCCTCCTCCAACTCCGCCTCCAGCAACTGGTCAGTGTCAAGCTCATCTAGGTCATCAGTGTCGTCATCATCTTCATCGTCATCTTCTTCCTCCTGTTCTTCCTCTTCCTGGCAAGAGAGCATGAGGTCCATTAGGAAAACCACAGAGGCCTAACCCACGTGGGCCATATGGGAAGTCTCTCCCTTCTTCCCAAAGGACAGGGGAGGAAACTGTCACTAAAAAGAGTGGTAATCTAGGTAATCTAATGAAGATAAAGACAGCCACACACATGTTCCCCAAGATACTCAAAGCACCTCTCAGAAAAGGATTAGTCTTCACTCCACAAAGGCATTACTGGTCACACAGCCCTTATCCAAGAAAACACACAATTCATTCACAGAGGTCTCAGCCATCAACATTCTAGGTTCCTAAATAACTAATAAACCAAGGGAGCTCTTCTCTTTCTCCTGTATCAACCAAACCAAGTGAAATCAGTTGGGTCACTGGACAAAAGCTCCTACTGGAATCTAAAAAGCAACACTTTAACAAGACAGAGAAAGAACACAGCCGCTGAGTCAGCTCCGAAGCCCGTCAAGGTCTTACCCTTGATCTTATAACCAAGGAAGTGGGTAAACCTCTAATAGTGCTATCATAAGTATCCAATGATCTAATTGTCCATCAAAACTGACTTTGCAATACAGAACATAAACAATACCTACATTTTCTGTTACAAGCCACACACACGAAAACACACAAAAAGTGCTAGAGAAACCGTCCTTCCCTCCATTCTTAAGAGATCTTTCCAAAGTCGGGAAAACTACCAGAAAACTAATGAAATACTGGCTCTGGGTACCCTGGGCTTTATAAAGGATACATTCTAGCCTCTGCCACAGATTTCAACTTTGCGCTAGAATCCAAGTTGTATCCTTTCTTGCTTGAAAGGAAACAAAGGCACCTCTGTTTTGATAAAGATAACAGGTGTTCCCAAGTAAATGTGACCATCATTCATTTATCCTTCTGCTCAAACATCAACTGTCAACCTTGCCAGCAGCAAAAGGACTCTAACTCCTGCAACAATAAAATATAAAATTCATTTAATATATCAGCCTAATGAAAGTCAAGAAAGAATAAGCCCAACATACACAGAAAAAAAATAGATAAAACACATTTTTAAAGTGTTGCTGCATGCCAATCACTTAAAATCCAAATTTTGTGCTTTTCTGGCCACTAGTGTTCATCAGCTATAATATAAACTAGGCTCATGTTCAGCAGAGTGGCCATGCTTTATAGACTTTTGATAATTTTGGAACCACCCTAGACTTTTTGATATGCTGTTTGACTTAAGACTTTTCAACAATTTCTGGCAGCTATATGGGAAAGACTAACCCCTTTACCCAGTAAACCTAAGGCGTGTACAAATGTGTGTACTGTCTAGACCAGAGCTTGCACGTGCTTGTATACAAAACCACATATGACAGCCTGAGGCCACTGTTCCACAGCTTAGGCCACGTTATCTCCTCCACACAGATGGCTACTAAGCATTCACCTACTGGAAAGGCGCTGAGAATGCTTGGAGGCAATAATGACAAACTGAGACACAGACAAGCTCCTTAGCCCCTATAAGCATATCAGCTCATACAAATGCTGGGAGAAGGGTCAAAATTCAGGGAAATAATCCAAAGTGCTTACCAGATTACAATTTTTACCTCTTTTTTCCAGGCATATTTTCATGGCCTTGACCAAAATTAGTTCTAATCCATTAATAAAGTACCACAGTTAAAAACGAGTACATTAAAGAAAAAAGTATCCAAAGCGCTGTGTTTCTTAAGCCTCTATGGGACAATATTTAAAATTGAAGATGGCATAACTTTTTTATTTTTAATTCTGAAATTAATGCGTAGTTACTGATATGCACATGTGGCATTATTTAAAGAGTGGAACAGGAGAATATGCCCAGGTTTGGGGATCAAATACGCCTGGGTTAGAATCCTAGCTCTGCCAATTACATGGCGTGTGAACCTGGGCAATTTACATAAATTTTCAATGTCCCATAACTTTTAAAGGTTCACAGTTGAGTATGTGAACAGTTACATGGTTCAAACAGGCATCTATTAGCCAGCAAATTTAGGAAGACCATTCTTTTTCATTTCTAAAAACATCAAAGCCTAGCTGATCCAGGAGAAATACGAAAAAGCTCCTGAATCAAAAGCAATCCTAGAAAAACAGGTAAATCAGGGTCTGAGCTCTGAACTACAGATAACATTCCCAATTCTTCCATGAGACTACAAATCCAAAACCTTTACTTAATCTTGTAGTAGAAGAAATAGTTCACATATATTCATCCCAGAAGGCCTGAGGACTTCTGTGACCATGACAAGACAAGGGAAATGAGTAGAAGGGGAGGCTCTACCTGAATCTCAAGTAAAATACATCACTCCATCATTTAAACTCTATGATTAATGACCAATGCTGGTTTAACATGTATTTTGTTACACATGGATGTGGCCATAAACTCACTTTCTAAATTTTAAATCTGAAACCTGAATCATGAAACAGAGGCTCACAAGATCTGTCCAAAATACTGTATGATCTGGGGCGCCTGGTGGCTCAGTCGGTTAAGCACCCAACTCTTGGTTTCAGCTCAGGTCATGATCTCAGGGTCCTGGGATCAAGCCCCACATCGGGCTCCAGGCTCAGTGGGGAGGAGGAGTCTGCTTCCCCCTCTCCCTCTGACCCTCCTCCACTAGTGCTCTCTCCCTCAGATAAATAAAATCTTAAAAAAAAAAAAGAAAGAAAGAGAAAGAGGAAGGAAGGGAGGAAGGGAGGGAGGGAGGGAGGGAGGGAGGGAGGAAGAAAACAAAATACTGTAGAATCTAATTCTGTAGTTGAACCCAAAAGAGAGTCCAGGAAGTAATTTTAGAAGCATTCTCGGCTGGTTTAAGTACCTGACTGGTAACATGAGCCCCTCTCTTTCATATCTAAAGATTTAAGGAGTGGTCAAAAGTAGTCTAAAAAAATAAAAACACACAAAAGAAACTAAAAATTATTACTTAATGAAAAAAAATCTTCCTAAAATCCATAATCATCTTCAACAACATTTAGGTAAGGTTTTAGATCTAGGAATGTGGGGTTTTAAAAAATTCTCTACAACTTTAAGGCCTTGGAAACAGAATCAGAGGGACTCAGGGCCAGGATGTTTTGAACTACTAATAAATTTTCCTACAGGAAGAATACCAAAACTCTTCTCAATTCCACTGTTATTTTCATGGCTGTCTAAAACCCCAAACCCCTGCAGATTATCAACCCACTCCCCTCCTGTACAGAGAAGTCAACTGGCATGAGCTCCCTCAGCTGCCCTCTGGTCCCATCTCCACATCTAAACCTGACTTAACCCTGGTCTGAGTAGGAAGCCAGCCTTCCTCCACTCATGCTCTGAGTGGCAGTCCTCTCTGGATCTCATTACCACAGCCACCCACCTCACCCCCACATCCACCTTCACACTTCTCTCCACTGGCTTCTCATCTTCTCTGAGGAGGGCCAGGTTGCCCAAACCTAACCACCACTTCTCCATCCACACAGGCTCCACATTGCTTCCAGCTAAACCCTATTCCCAGCCTCCAGGTACCCCACCTGCCACTTGCTCACTCATTCCCTCACTCTCTCTTCCTCCAACACTGGACAGTCTGGCTTTTGCCCGCACCACTCCACAGGGCAGCGATTAATGGTGTTTGCTCTGGAGCCAGGCTGCTGCCACTGAACTCTACTGATGCAGTAACCGACTTTGGGATGATTTACTTTGCCTCATAGGGTTGTTGTTAGCATTTGAAGGGGAGTGGGGGGAACGTGTATGCATGTATGTATATAATCTCTTTGGAAAGTATCTAGCATACAGAAAGTGTTCAACAAAAGTTTGTTGTTCCTGTTACAATGACTGCAACCTTCCTAAAGGAACAGGAAGGCCTGGGTGGCCAACGAGGGGGCTTCTCTATGGTGACCGACAACAATCCTGGCCTCCACACTGGGCTCATCTGTACCTGGTCTCTTGCAGATCTCCTTAGCACAGAGGTTCCTACAACTTTAATTTCTGCCTTCATATTTCCACTAATTCCTAAATCTTTGAACTCTCAGACGGCTCTACCCATTCGTACCACAGAAACTTAAAATCTCTTAATTCTAAAACTGAACTCAAAGCACCTTTAAAGCCAGTACCTTTTCTATACTTCTCCCAGTAGCCAGGTGAAAATCTCAAACATCTTTCACTTCCCCACTCCTATGGCCTCACATCCAGCTGACTACTGTTTCCCACAAATGTTGGGTCCCCAGGACTCCCTCCTATCCACTCTCATTACACTCACTGAATGCATTCTCCCTTCTCTTGCTCATCTCCAGTCTCTCCAGCTCTCTATGGTCTTATCCATTCCCAGATCCAAAACCCCAGGAGCTCCATCAACACTGCCCATGTTCCAGAATTACAACGGAAGCACTATTTACTGGACCCATCTCTCTAACGCCAACTTCTGTGAATCTCAATTTCCTGTTAAAGAGGTGATTTAATTCAATCAGTAGCTCCTATTCAGATGTGATCATCAGAAGCACCTGGGAAAAAGTTTTCCAAAATACATATTCCTAAACCACTCCCAGGGTCCAGGCTGAACAGAACCAACCTTTCTAAGTGAAGCTCACACAGGTGGATTTTGGTAAGTTTGCCCAGGAACTGTGAAGTGCACCCCTAATGAAGAACCTCTGCACAAGATGTCCTCTGAGTACCTTCTGGTTCTAAAGTTCTCCTTTTCTATAATATACCCTCTATCCACAGACTCCCAGTGACAGAACCAAAAAGGTAATTCCAGGTATTCCACTGACCTTCTCTGCTACATCCAACTGTCTCGTTCTCTAGGACTTAAACAATTTGATTTTTTAAATTAGTGCAGCATCTGTTTCTAGACCATTCAAAATTCTTCTTGAATACATGTCTCATTTTCAAGAGAAATAGCTTTTAGCCTATATTACCTTCAAAAATACAACCAACCTCTTAGAAAAACAAATCTCTGGTCATACTTTAAGAACAGTTAATCTAAAAACTATGATAGCTTTATAAAAATGTAATCAAAACCTGAGCCTAGGGGGGCGCCTGGGTGGCTCAGTCGTTGAGTGTCTGCCTTCAGCTCAGGTCACGATCCCAGGGTCCTGGGATCGAGCCCCGCATCGGGCTCCCTGCTCAGCGGGAAGCCTGCTTCTCCCTCTCCCCCTGCTTCTGTTCCCTCTCTCGCTGTCTCTCTCTGTCAAAAAATAAATAAAATCTTAAAAAAAAAACAAAAAAAACCTGAGCCTAGGGATGCCTCAGTTGAGCGTCTGCCTTCAGCTCAGGTCATGATCCCAGGGTCCTGGGTTCAAGCCCCACAGAGAGCTCCCTGCTTCGCGGGGGCTTGCTTCTCCCTCTCACTGCTGCCCCCCCCTGCTTGTGCTCTCTCTCTCAAGTAAATAAATAAAATCTTAAAAATAAATAAATAAAAAATAAATATAACCTGAGCATACTCTCTTGACAGTTCATTCAACGTGTCGTATTTTATTATTCTCCTTCTGACTCTTGTTCCTGGTGTTAACAATCATTAAAAGGCTCATTTCAGGGCGCCTGGGTGGCTCAGTCGGTTAAGCGTCTGCCTTCGGCTCAGGTCATGATCCCAGCGTCCTGGGATCGAGCCCCACATCGGGCTCCCTGCTCGGCGGGAAGTCTGCTTCTCCCTCTCCCACTCCCCCCCCATTTGTGTTCCCTCTTTCTCTGTTGAAAAATAAATAAAATCTTTAAAAAAAAAAAAAAAAAGGCTAATTTCAGAGTCATAAACACTTGTATTTTTCTCCTCATGGACAGAATCTAACAGACATTTTAAAAATTTAGGGGGGAAAAAAGGCCTTTCAGGAATCAATGACCAGGCTTATAGCAGGTGTGTAATCAGTAAAGACTCTTACCATCCGCTTCTAGGCAGTGGAGAACACACAGGAAGCACAGCACACAGTGTGTCCCAGATTCCAAAATGGAGTGGAGAAAAGACAGCATTATTCCCTTGTTTTTCCTTTTTTAATTTAAGGTTAACTATAATTAGTTGAAATGTATTGCCTTTTCAAAATCTAGGAACAATGATCAATTACTAATCTTAGGTTTTATAATTTTCCTAAAAGCCAACATCAAAGTTGACTGAATTAATTTGTAAAAAAACAACACAGATACCAAAATTCCAATGGATATAAGCTTTGATAAGTGACTGGCTTATCTCTGCTTTCATCAAATGCCTGAAGGCTGGTGGACTAGCAACCTTAGGAACCAAATATTTATGGATGTCAAATACATCATCTATGTCTTCATTCAACAATATATTGATTCCATTCATCCCTTATTAATCTCCAAACTTACTGAAACATAAGGGCAAGAGACAACCATTTTTGTGGTATGTAAATTATATCTTAATAAAGCTTTTTAAATAAATAAATATTTATATAGGCACTTTATGCTGGACCATTTTATCAGGTGGCAGCTGACCATTCATACTTCTAATTTTATTTTGCTAAGGTAAAAGGGCAAATTCAAAGGAGTCAGTCACAGGTGCTGGCATCCCTGAGCCCCAGAAGTCATACCTGGGACATCTGAGAAGACTGAGAGCAGATATACAGACAAGGACAAAACTTTGAATGGCAAATGACTTGTAAGAAAACTAAATCTCTAGTTTTAAAATTAGGTGAAGCACACAAAGGAAAGTGAGTTAAAAATAAAATCAAGCTGGCACAGGGAAGAAAGAAATCTAATGGAGATAGTAAATACTGCAAAACACTACTACAAGATTCCAGGAGGACATGTGAATCAACAGAATTCAGGATACAAAGGAAATGTGCTTAGATAGATACGGTATATCCCACTAAAACACCTCTAAATCAAAATCAAAATGCCACGGGCTTAAGAGGAAAACCAGTTCTCTAAGGAGGTCCTTTAAATATAAAATGCACCAGATAATCCCTAAGGACAGTGGTGTCAGTATGTAATGAAACAAGCCTTGAAATCCAGAAGCAATGCTAACTTACCTACATTGCCTACAAAGACACCTAGTCCCCTCCCAGCTAGAAGCTTTTAGGCTCTTCCATGAACAGGGCCCTAGGGCCACTCATTAGGGTCCTCTTGAGCCTGCCCCTCTCGACTTTGGCTATCCGTGACAAGAAAGTCTCTATTTTACCTTCCTGCACCACGGACTCAGAAGTTCGAACTACTGTACCCCCCCCCCCCCCCGCCTTTCTAATCTCTTTCTCCCTTAACCTCTCCAAAAGTAAAGTTAAACAGAAGCATGGGAGAAGAATCAAGAAATCCTTGCTCTTAAGTTGTTCCTTTATGGTTGTCTCTTGCTTCCACAGCCAGCCATTAGAAAATTCACCTCTCATCACTTCATGTCTGCAAAAAGAATGAGGCCAACCCCAAAAATAGCAGCCCTAGGGCAATGCTAGCTTCTCTTTTCCTGACCTCCTCCTCAAAGATAATGGTACCACATGGACTGGACCACAGGTGACAGTCCCAAGACTATTATTTCCATTCCCTTGTAAACTGCAAAGATATAGGAGGGTAGGAATAATGGTGTTCATAAATAACTTAAACCCAATTTTTGCTTCAGATTTACAGTACAACATGTAACATCCAAGAAGCCTGAGACAACTGATACGTGGTAATGATCTACAAGTGACAAGGGTAGTGATAAATGAAGCCACAGAGGACGAGATGGTCTGTACCACTGTAATATACTGACAAATAGCTCAACAACATCATCTTCTAGATCTATTCAAGGATAAACTACATCGTGCTTCATGACAGCTATAATGGAAAAGAGTGTGCATTAAGGGAGTGGGGGTACTAAGGTAACAAGAGGCCACAAGAATAAAAGAACAGACAACAGACACTATTAAGAAACCAAACCAAGGCAACCACATGACGTTTGGAGGATCTAATACCACTTACAAGCTCTGCTACCAAGAAACACTACCAACATGTACAAGTTAAATAGTACAGCACTCAAGAAAATATGAAGATCCATGTCACAAACAAATCAAAGATCTCAAAGGGTGCCTGGGTGGCTCATTCAGTTAAGTGTCCGATCTTGATCTCAGCTCAGGTCTTGAACTCAGGGTTGTGAGTTCAGGTCCCACACTGGACTCCATGCTAGGCGTGAAGCCTATTTAAAAAAAAAAAAATCTCAAGTATCCTTCTGAAGACTTCTCCCTTTTACCCATATCTCAGAACTCACATGAGCTTTAAACAATACAGGCTCCTCTCACCCATGAAACCAGAGAGATCACTGAGGACCCTCTAAGCCATGCAGCTGGAAAGCATTAACAGAAATCCCCTTCCACACTAGGGAATCCCTAGTAGCATTGGGTGAAATGGTTTAAATTCCAGAGCCTAATTGTCCTTTTTAATAAATAATGGCATTCAAAAAACCAGGGTACTGCTTCTGGTTTCCAGTGTGGCATGTGAGCTGAAAGTCACCATCCTTAACAAAACACTGAACAAACTGAAAAATCAACAACTCTTTTTAGATTTGACAGAGAGATGGGGTCACAGGGGCATCACTGCCCCCAAAACTGGAGACACCAACAAGAAAATGCAGAATATTGCAAGCTGTCAGAGCATAAACCCAAAAGGATAAACCTCCATAGGAACCAATGCCAAGGTTGGGAAACCTGCACTATAACTCACAAATTGCTAGACACAATTCTGAGGATAAATCTTAAGAAAAACTCCAGGGGGACCAAGTCATCAGGGCCCCCACACTTTAGTGAGTTTGACGTCCAGGAACTTGACCAGGTTCTCACAGTGAGTATCTGAGAAAAATCGCCTTGGGCTTCCCACGGGGCGGGGGTACCAATTTGAAATACATCAGAGCATTCTGTTCTTAACAAGGCCTGCCCTCAGGAGAAACTATTTAACCAGAGCCTAACCTGCTGGGACATTATCAGAGCCTAACTGACCTGGGGGAAGGGAAATACCCAACTCCAGTCCACTCTAGCCACCCTGTCCCTCCAAAAGGGGATGGAAAAAACTCAGAAGCATGTGTGAAGTTCATAGTAGAGAGGTATAGACTCACTGAAACACTGAGCCCTACTTATAGGATTATAAAACACTTCCCTTCCCCCACACCTTGCCACCACATTACTAAAGGCCAATTTACAGCAGTTCTTTTTACCCAGCACATCATATCTAGCTATCAAGAAAAAAATTATAGGGCACCTGCCTGGCTCGGTCATTGGAGCACGCGACTCTTGATCTCTGGGTTGTTTTAGCCCCAGTCATCATACACACACGTTGGGTGCAGAGACTGCTTAAAAATAAAATCTTTGAAAAAAAAATTACAAGACCTACTAAAAGGGAAAAAACACACAGTTTGAAGAGACAGAGCAAGCATTGGAACCAGACTTAGATATGGCAGGGGTTATCAGACCAGGAATTTAAAACAACCATGATCAAGATGCTAAGGGAGATCTCTAATGGATAAACTGGACAGCATGCAAGAAGAGAAAGGCAATGGGAGCAGAGAGATGGAAATTTGAAGAAAGAACCAAAAAGAAATACTATTAATTAAAAACACTGTGACAGAAATGAAGAAAGGCTTTGATGGGCTTTATTAGTAGACTGTACATAGTTAAGAAAAGAATCTCAGAGCATAAGGATATCTCAAAAGACACCACCAAAACTGAAAAGCAGAGAGAACAAAGACTGAAAAACAGAACAAAATATCCAAGAACTTTGCGATCAGTTCAAAACGTATAACACACACATAACAGGAATTCTAGAAGGAAGAGAAAAAAAGAAGAAATATTTGGGGGCAACTGGGTGGCTCAGTCAGTTAAGCGTCTGACTCTCGATTTTGGCTAGGTCATGATCTCAGGGTCGTGGGATCGAGCCTCATGTCGGGCTCCACGCTGGGCCATGCAGCCTGCTTAAGATTCTCTCTCCTTCTCCATCTCCCCCTCCCACCTCTCTCTCTCTCTTTAAAAAAAAGTAAGAAAGAAAAAGAAGAAATATTTGAATCAATGATGACTGAAAATGTTGTCAAAATTAATGTTAGATACCACACCAGAGATCCAGGAAGCTCTAAGAACACTGAGCAAGATAAATGCCCCCCAAAAAACCTACACATAGGCACATCATTTTCAAACTACAGAAAATCAAAGATTAAAAAAAAAAATCCTTAAAGAAGCCAGAGGGGGAAAAGACCTTACCTAAAGAGGAAAAAAGATAAAAATTGTACCACACATCTCCTCAGAAACCATGCAAGCAAGGAGAGAGGGAAGTGAAATACTTAAAATGTTGAGAGACAAAAACCACCAACCTAGAATTTCACAACCCTGTCCTGTGAAAGTATCCTTCAAAAGTGGAGAAATAAAGTCTTCTTCAGACAAACAAAAATTGAGGGCATTTGTTGCCAGTAGACCTATCTTGCAAGAAATGTTAAAAGAAATTCTTCAGAGGGAAGGATAATGATCAAGGTCAGAAACTCCAATCTATATAAAAGAAGAGCAGTGGAGAAGGAACCAGTAAAGGTAGAATAAACATTTTATTTTTACTTAAGATTTTATTTATTTATTTATTTATTTTGAGAGAAAGAGCGAGCATGCGTGTAAGCACGAGCAGGAGGGTGGGGCAAAGGGGAGGGAGAAGCAGACTCTCTGCTGAGCAGGGAGCCTGACTCAGGGCTCAAATCCCACGACCCTGAGATCACAACCTGAGCAGAAGGCAGATGCTTAACCAACGGGGCCACCCAGGCGCCCCTATTTTTCTTAATGGATCTTTATACAGTAACAGTTTATCCAAAATAACACCAATAATGTGTGATTATATATGATTATGTATATATGTACATGTGCTTATGTACGCTTATACATAAGTAAAATGAAAGACAGCAATAAAACAAGGGAAAGGAGAGAAGAATTAGGATTATTCTATCATAAGGTATTTGTACTACCTGTAAAGAGGTAGAGTGTCATTTGATAATGGACTTGGATTACTTGTAAAGGTATATATATAGCAAACTCTAGGACAACCACTAAAAAAAGTATAACTAATATGCTAACAAAGAAGACAGCAGAATCCTAGAAAAATGCTCAATTAAAACCACAAAAAGCATATAAAGAGTAGCAGACAAAAACAGGAACAAAAAACAAGGGAATCAAAAATCAGTAACAAGTACAGAAATGAAGCCAACTATACCAATAATCACTTAGAATGTCAATACTCCAAATACATCAATTAAAAGACATTATCAATATGGATCAATAAACAAGGCCCAGCCACATGTTGTCCACTGGAAACCCACTTTAAATATAAAGACACATACAGATTAAAAATAAATGCATGGAGGGGCGCCTGGGTGGCTCAGTCATTAAGCATCTGCCTTTAGCTCAGGTCAGGATCCCAGGGTCCTGGGATCAAGCCCTGCATCAGTGGGGAGCCTGCTTTTCCCTCTCCCTCTGCCTGCTGCCCCCCTACTTGTGCTCACTCTCTCTGTGTCAAATAAATAAGTAAAATCTTTAAAATGAATGAATGAATGAATGAATGCATGGAGAAAGATATACCATGCTAACATGAATTAAAGAAAGCCAGGATAACTATATTACTTTCAGACAAAGAACACTTCAGACCAAGGAAAGCTATCAGGAATAAAGAAGGGCATTATATGATGATAAAGGGGTCAATTTTGCAAGGAAACATAACAATCCTTATCATACATGTGCCTAACAACAGAGCATCAAAATACAGGAGGCAAAAACTGACAGAACAGATGAATCCACTTATTTTAATTGGAGACTTCAATACCCCTCTATCAGAAATGAAAAGATACAGGGGGCACCTAAGTGGCTCAGTCGCTTAAGCATCCGACTCTTGATTTCAGCTCAGGTCATGATCTCGGGGTCCTGGAACTGAGCCCCACATCGGGCTCCAAGCTTAGCACAGAGTCTGCTTGTCCCTCTCCCTCTGCTCCTCCCCCAGCTCATGCTCTCTTTCTCTCTCTCTCAAATAAATAAATAAAATCTTGAAAGAAAGAAAGAAAGGGAAAGATACAGCAGGCAGAAAATCAGTAACGACATAGTTGAAGTGATCAAACCATCAAACAACTGAGTATAATGGACATCTATAGACTACTTTGTCCAACAACTCAATACACATTCTTCTCAAAGTCACATGAAACATTCACCAAGATAGACACATTCTGGGCCATAAAGCACACCTTAACAAATTTAAAATAAGAAATCATATAATGTTTGTTCTCAGACCACAATGGCGTTAAACTAAAAATCAGTAACAGAAATATAGCTAGAAAACCCCAAAATACTTGGAGATTAAACAACACACTTCTGACTAGCATGAGTCAAAGGAATCTCAAAAAATACTTTGAACTAAATGAAAATGAACACACACTTATAAAATTTGTGGGGTGCAGTGAAGGCAGTGCATAGAGGGAAATTTATAGCATTGAATGCATATTAGAAAAGAATAAAGACCTAAATTCAGTTAGCTAAGCTTCTACCTTAGAAAACTAGAAATAGAAGAGCAAATCAAATCCAAAGCAAGCAGAAGAAAAGAAGTAACAGAAATAGAGCAGAGATCAATGAAACTGAAAACAGGAAATTAATAGAGAAAATCATGCAGTCAAAAGCTGGTTCTTTAAAAAGATTGATAAAATTAGGGGCACCTGGGTGGCTCAGTCAGTTAAGCGTCTGCCTTTGGCTCAGGTCATGATCCCGGGGTGCTGGGATTGAGCCCTGTGTCAGGCTCCATGCTCAGTGGGAATCCTGCTTCTCCCTCTCCCTCTGCCCCTCCCCTGCTCAAGCTCTCTCTCATTATCTTTCTCTCTCTCAAATAAATAAATAAAATCTTAAAAGAAAAAAGATTGAGGGCGCCTGGGTGGCTCAGTTGGTTGGGCGACTGCCTTCGGCTCAGGTCATGATCCTGGAGTCCCGGGATCGAGTCCCGCATCGGGCTCCCTGCTCAGCAGGGAGTCTGCTTCTCCCTCTGACCCTCCCCCCTCTCATGTGCTCTCTCTCTCTCTCTCAAATAAATAAATAAAAAAAAAAAAAAAAAAGAAAAAAAAAAAAAAAAGATTGATAAAATTGATAAGCCTCTAGCCAGGCAAAAAAAAAAAAAAAGGATACAAATTACTAATATCAGAAATGAAAGAGGGGACACATCACTATAGATCCCATGGACATTAAAAAGATAAAAGAATTCTGGGGCACCTGGTGGTTCAGTCAGTTGCGCTCAGCTTGGCCTCGGCTCAGGTCATGATCTCAGGGTCGTGGAACCAAGCCCCAGATCGGTCTCCACACCCCACTGCCTTTCCCCCTGCTCACACATGAGCACTCTCCCTTCTCTCAAATAAATAAATCTTTAAAAAAAATTTTTAAAAGGATAAAAGAATTCTATGAACAACTGTATGCCCACAAATTTCATAACCTAGATGAAAAAGACCAACTCCTTGAAAGACAGACACCATTCGCCAAAATACACAGAATAGACGATCTGAATAGGCCTTTAGCTATTAAAGAAACTTAATCAATAATTAATAACCTTCCAAAACAGAAAGCACCAGGCCCATATGGATTCACTGATGAATTCTACTAAACATAAAAAAAACATATCAATTCTCTAAAATCTCTTCTAGAAGACAGAAGCAGATAAAATACTTCCTGATTCATCATATGAGTCCAGCATTATTCTAATACCAATTCCAAAACATTACAGTAGTACCCCCCTCCTTATCCAACAGGGATATGTTCCAAGACACCCCACCCCCAGTGGATGCCTGAAACTGAGGATAGTACCAAATCCTTTTGCTATACATGCATGCCTACGATAAAGTTTAGTTTATAAATTAGGCACAGTGAGAGATTAAAATAACTTATGTGAATATGGTCTCTCTTTCAAAATCTGATTGTATTGTACTCACCCTTCTTGTGATGATGTGAGAAGATAAAATGCCTACATGGTAAGATGCAGTGAGGAGAATGAGGCACTGTGATATAGGCTACTACTGACCTTCTGACCATACATCAGAAAGAGGACCATCTGTTCCCAGACTGGGGTTGACTGCAGTTAACTGAAACCACGGAAAGTGAAACCACAGAAAGCGAAACTACAGATGGGGGGCTGGGAGGGGGGGGAGGGAAGGGGGACTACTGCACAAGAAATGAAAACTATAGTCCACATCTCTCATGAACACAGATGTAAAAATCCTCAACAAAATATTAGCAAATCATACTGCACACTGTATACAAAGACTTACACACCACAACCAAATAGGATGTATTACAGCTATGCAAGGTTGGTTCACATTTTAGAATCAATTAATGTAATTCATTACTTCAACAGGCTAAAGAAAAAAGATCACATCAACAGATTCAGAAAAAGACTAACAAAATCCAACACCCATAACTAAAAACTCGGAGTAAAATAGGAATGGAGGGGAACTTCTTCAACTAGATAAAGAACATCTATCTATAAAGAAACTACAGCTAACAACATACTTAATGGTGAGAAACTCAAAACTTTCCTGCTAAGATCAGAATCAAGATCACTGCTTTTCAACATCATACTGGAAGTCCTAGCTAATACAGTAAGACAAGAACAGGAAAAAAAAAAAAAAAAGGGTACAGACTGGGAAGGAAGAAATAAAACTGTCTATATTTGCAGACGATATGATTGTCTACGCAGAAAATCCTGAAGAACTGATAATGAAAACCGGATTAAGCAATTATAGCAGTGCTGCAGGACACAAAGTTAATTCACAATCTTTCCTATATAACAGCTTTCCTGCACATCAGCAATGAACAAGTGGAAACTAAAATTAAAAACACAGTATCATTTACATTAGCCCCACCTCTCAAAATTAAATACTTAGGTATAAACCTAACAAAATATGTATAAGATCTGTAGGAGGAACACTACATTACTCCGATGAAAGAAACCAAAGAAATAAATGAAGAGAGTCCATGTTCATGGATAGGAAGACTCAATATTGTCAAGATGTCAGATCTTCCTAACCTGATCTATAAATAAATTCAGTGCACTCCCATTCAAAATCCCAGCAAGTTATGTTGTGGATATCAACAAACCGATCCAAAAGTTTATATGGAGAAGCAAACAACCCAGAATGGTCAACACAATACTGAAGGAGAACAAAGTTGGAGGACTGGCACTACACAACTTCAAAGCTTACTATAAAGTGACAGTAACCAAGCCAGTGAGGTACTGAAGAATACAGACAGATCAATAGAACAGCAGAGAGCCTAGAAATAGATCCACATAAAAACAGTCAATTGAGGGCGCCTGGGTGGCTCAGTCAGTTAAGCCTCCAACTCTTGATTTCAGCTCAAATCATCATCTCAGAGTCGTGAGATAGAGCCCTGTGTCCGGCTCCACGTGGGACATGGAGCCTGCTTAAGATTCTCTCCCTCCCTCTCCTTCTGCCCCCCCCCCCCCCAAAATAGTCAATTGATCCTTGACAAAGGAGCAGAGGCAATACAATGGGAAAAAAGTCTTCAACAAATGGTATTTAAATTGGACATCTACAAGCAAAAAAAAAATGAATCAATAAACCTAGACACAGACCTTACACCCTTCACAAAAATTAACTCAAAAAGAATCACAGACCTAAGTGTGAAATGCAAAACTATAAAACTCCTAAAAAATAAGAGGAGAAAATCTGGATAACCTGGAGTTTGAAAACTTTTTAGATGCAACCACAAAGGCACAATTCATGAAAGAAATAATTGATAAGCTGGACTTCATGAAGACAAAAGCTTCTGCTCTGTGAAAGATGCTGTCAAGAGAATGAAAAGATAAGCCACAAACTAAGAGGAAATATTTGCAAATAACATATCAGATAAAGGACTATTAGCCAAAATATTCAAAGAACTCTTAAAACTCAATAAAAACACAAGCAACCCAACTTAGAAATAAGCCAATGACTTTGACACCTCACCAAAGAAGATCTATAAATGGCAAATAAGCATGTAGAAAGATGCTCCACAAGGTATGTCAACAGGGAGATGCAAATTAAAATAACAATGAGAGCCTTCCACTTAGAAAGAAGCTTCCTGAAGTGGGGGAGGAGCCCAGAGGGACTGTGGAGAAAGTCTCCTTCCTTTTGGTCTGGTACCAGCCATCAGGAAGGGTGTCAACAGACTCAGTTAAATCATTTTCAGAAAATATCTGTAGCAGGCTCATAAAACTCCAAGACCTTAGTTCCTTTCTACTCCAAAAAATCAAACGACACATTTTGATTATGTGTAGCAGTTGTTCAACTAAAAGAATGTCTATTAATTTTTTAATTTAAATACTGACATATATATACTACTACATACCTATTAGAATGTCCAAAATCCAAAACACTGACAACACCAAATGCTGGTAAGGATATGAAACAACAAGAATTCTCGTGAAAATGCAAAATGGTATATAGCCTCTTTGGCAGTTTGTCATTTTCTTATGAAATTAAATATAACTCTTCCCATACAATCTAGCAACAGCACTCCTTAGTATTTACCCAAAGGAGTTGAAATTTATGTCCACAGAAAAGCCTATACATGGATGTTTATAGGAGCTTTATGCATAGAGAATGTGGTGTGAGCCCAGTTGACAGGAAAGATCTGCTGAAAATCAGAAGTTTAAGAAACACTTCAGAATGGACAGTGACACACCACATAGGCAAGCACCTAGACTATGACCATAACTTAAAATTCCCTACGAAAAAAAACTAAGATTCTGTGAGACATACTATCTACCCACATTTAATAAATGTTTAATTTCCAAAAGCGTCAAAATCTTCTTTACTTATAAGCTCCAATCCATTACTGTGAAAAGAGACTATGCCATAAAATTGAGAAAATGCAAACCAGACCTTTATAAAGCTTAAGCCATTTCTAAGACCCATCTCAGTAGACTGACTTTTCTGTTTTGTACTGACACTGAGAATATGGGGGCTGCTCTTTCTGAAGCCACACAGGGCACTGGTCCCAAAAGTGAGTTCAAGAAAACCTCCAAAACAATTTCTGAGATTGCTAACATCCAAATGAATCTACAAATGGAACTCACAGGACCATCAGGTACTGGAGTTAAAGTTTATAATAACAAAAATCTGCTTTCTTCTGAGTTTTAGTTATTTTAGTAATTTTATGGATGATATGCCTGCTTCTATGCCAACAGGTAGCAAAGGCTGTTATTAAAAAATCTTTATAGCAAAAAGCAGCAGAGCATAACATACTGTTTTATAAAGCATTGTTCAGCAACAAGAAATCTCAAAGACCACTGACCTGGTCCTCCTCTTCATCCTCATCCTCTGCCAAACGTTGCCTGCCCACTTCATACAGCCTGCACACTGTGTCCATATTCAGAGCATCCATGCTGCCTTGGTTCTGAAAGAGAATACCAAGTCCACAAAGAGCAGTTAGTTTTCAGAAGGCGCACATCTACATCTCAGTTATGACTGGCACCCATGCACTTTGACCCTACAACTATCAAAGCTTCTGATACCCAAAATTCTTGAACTAACTCTGAAAATGTTATGCCTGGGACACAGAAAGGGAAAAAAAGCAGGATGAGAAGGCTGATCCCAGAGCAAGGGATATAGGCAAAAGAGAGACCACCATCCTTGGAATGAACTGTCTTGCTCTGGCAAGAGATACAGGCTCCTCTAAGAAAGGGGTGACAGTGAATCCAAGATATTAGATGGGACAGATTGTCCATGTTGTTTTATATCGGGATTTTCTTATTATTTCTCTAACCATATATATCTCCCCATCAAATGAGTAGGTTATCAATAACCACCTTCGGAAATGCATCAACTTTAAAACATATCTTAGATCACCTTAAAAATGCCTGTAGTATAACTTGAAAATGATCATAAAGATCAGAACAAAACAGCAGGGTTTCTGCTGGTTCCCTTTACCTCAATGACAGCAAGATAGCAGTCTTTGGTGTCTGTACACAGGTCAAAGATGTTCCGTTTCACATCAATGGTTGCTGGAAAACAGAACGTGACAAGATTCAGGACTGGACTATTGTTATGACCTTAAAACCAGCTTTTCCTCTAAAAGAATTTCAAGGTGATTTTTCGTAACTATTTCCATAACTTCTTGGCCTTTCAGTGAAAAATTACAGAAAAGACTTGATCTTAAGTAAGGAAAACCAAAACATGACAAAATGAACAATGTCGGCTCCTTCATGCTTACCTATAGGTTTGTAGTCAGTTGCATTAAATGTCCGGAAGGATGATCCAAATGGGCTTTTCATCCTCTCTTCCATTAAGTCATCTTCATCATCTGCCTGCAGCATAGCTAATTGGGAGGAAGGGGGAAAGGGAGCCAAGGAGCAAAACACTATTAGAAATCAGAAACATCCCTTATTCACAAGTGCAGAAATATTAATGGACAGTCAAGACTTCAGTTTCCTTGTAGTAAATTCACTCTATCTAGTTAGTTCCTCTCAATGCATCCTCCTTGCCTACCCCAAACAGTATCCTCAACCTCTCATCTAGCTCTCAACAAGTATTACAGCTAAAGGCTTACAACATCACAAGACCACAAACGCAAAGATTCTTCAAGTTCATAATGAGACTGAGAGGATGATGATACAGATGGGAAATTAATGCATGAAATTTCTTTCTATGCAAGATTTACTTGTTATCTTCAAAGCCAGTGGCCTTTCATCCTAAATCAACATTATTTTCATCAACAAACTTTGTCACCATTTGTGCTATCATTTTATCTTTTATATTACAACCTTCAAACGCTTTCCAATTCACATTTGAAAGACGTTTCCAAACAAAAAGTATCAAATTAATGAGAGGAAAGAGAAGGGAGAAAAATAATGTAGAAAAGTAAAAAGTGGGGTGCCTGGGTGGCTCAGTCGTTAAGCGTCTGCCTTCGGCTCAGGTCATGATCCCAGGGTCCTGGGATCGAGCCCCACATTGGGCTCCCTGCTCCGCAGGAAGCCTGCTTCTCCCTTCCCCACTCCCCCTGCTGTGTTCCCTCTCTCGCTGTGTCTCTCTCTGTCAAATAAATAAAATCTTAAAAAAAAAAAAAAAAAAGAAAAGCAAAAAGTTTATTACCTCCATACATCACTGTCCCCGTGTGGTTAAACACCACACGACACTGATCCAGAGCAGGAACTGTGTGTAAAAGATGGAAAGTGCGAAGATCCCACTAGGAAGAGGGCGGTCAAGGAAACCTATTTTATACAAAATTTCTTATGCAACCTCATTGGGGAAATTCTGAAATATCACTTTTTTCCCCTCCTGTGAGATATGAATGCTTTAAAGGTAAGCTTTTTTAAAGGTAAAATAAAAATGCTTTCAGAGTAGAACAAAAGCATGTAGAATGTATATTACAGAATAATGTCCCTGAAAATCTCCTATGATATCCTCATATACATGAAAGCGACATGAATTCCCATCCTCTCAATAGTAACACTTCATTTTACTCTTATGTCTAGCAATTGATTTCTGTAGTGCAAAAGTAAAATCCTTCTGAAGACATAAAAGCCAGTTATTTAATATATGAAGAAGCACAAGGCAGGAATCTGGTCACTCTTCTCAATACAAAGAAAAACGTGCTAGTCAAAGTCATTGGTAATTATCAACCACTGGAGATTAACACTTCAAAGGAGAGGCACCAAATTATTACCTGTGTGGATACTTTAATAGGATGTTGGTAGAAAGATTATTTCTGCATCACAAACCAGCTAACAAATGGAAAGTAAGACACAGGTGTAAAGGATACAATCTCAGTATTAATGATGACCTCCAGTCCATTTGGATGGAAAACGCCACTGATGTTCATGTTGAACTTGTCAAACTTGTGGATGGCCTGTGCAGAGCGGACATCCCAGAGGACGCCATCATTTAAGACAAGATCATCTGTAGGATTAAAGGTGGCACAGTTCCTCTTGTAGTTGTTGGCAAGATCTGGGTTAAACAGAGTCAACAGCTTGTTGCCAGTCTGAATATCATAAATCTTTAGAGAAGAAGGGGTGGGAAGAGAAAAATCAGACCAATCCATCCGTTGACAATTCAAAGAGAAGCTGTGTAAAATATCTCTCCATGCTTTCCAAATCCCACCAAAATCATGAAAGCCCTAATATTGTAGAATACCTGAAAAGTAGGAAGACTACACCAATCCAAGCAAAGTTTAAGTGCTGTGGTTCCCATTCAAGGTTTGAAAAGTCTCTTTCCCACAAGAAAATGAAAAAAGAGGGGCGCCCGGGTGGCTCAGTCATTAAGCGTCTGCCTTCGGCTCAGGTCATGATCCCAGGGTCCTGGGATCGAGCCCCGAATCAGGCTCCCTGCTCTGCGGAAAGCCTGCTTCTCCCTCTCCCACTCCCCCTGCTTGTGTTCCCCCTCTCGCTGTGTCTCTGTCAAATAAATAAATAAAATCTTAAAAAAAAAAAAAAAAAGAAAATGAAAAAAAAAATCGCAATAAAGATAAGAAAACCCTCTTCTACCCCTACCCCTTTCAAGAAACAGAAAATGTTTCTACAATTGAAATGGAGAAATTCATATGGATTGACCAATGATTACCCATGGAATACTAATAAAGGGCCACTTTTTGGAGAAAGGCATCAATGAAATTCCCCTTTCTCCTTAAAATCTCCCAATATTTTAGCCCTACAATACTAAAAGTTCCAAAGTCTACAATGTACAACCCATGCAGAGACCAGATCTTTCCCATCAGCTTACACATATGCTGTAATATCTCCAATCTTTAAAAAAAAAAAAAAAATCCTCCTTTAATATAGGAACAAATAAGGAGACACCACAAGAAAACAAACAAATCGAGATCATGGGACAAGACAACTAGCCTGGTCTCTTCAAAAGTCAATGTCATGAAAACTGGAGAAATGGTTCTTGGCTTTAAAACATTAGTGAGACATACAACCAAATGCAATATGTGAATCTTGGCTGGATCCTGGTTCAAAAAAAACAAAAAGCATTTGAAACCAAACACACAGGAACAATGGGGAAAACTGAATATGGAATGGATATCAGATGATATTTGGGAATTACTCTAAGTTTTCTTATATTTAAGAGTGCGATTATGTAGTAAAATGTCCTTATTGCTAGAATATGCATGCTGTAAGACTCAGAGATAAAATGTCATGATATCTGTTACTTTTAAATGATTCAGAAATACATACATACATATTTAGACAGAAAGAAAATGGCAAAACATTACACTGTTGAATCTAGGTGGTAGGTATATGTACTACTCTTTCAACTTTTTTATGTATTTTAACATTTTCAAATGAACAGTTTGAGAGAAACCCTCCCTTCACAACCCCATATTTCCCACACCCCCCTTCCAGCTACTACACCCCAATTCTCTGCTTTGTTTTTCAGCAAAAACACTTCAGAAAATTTGTGTCTACTCAGTGTCTCCACTTCCCTGTTCTCTCATGAACCTACTCCAATCAGACTGTCACCCTGGTGCATAGAACTAGCTCCTCATGTGGTTAACAATAAGCTCCACATTGTTCAATCAAAAGTACCTCTCAATTCTCATCTTATATACCCATCAATAGTTTCTGACTCAGCTGATCAAGTATTCCTCAAAAAGATCTTCCCTTGCCTTCTGTGGCACATCTTTTTCCTAAGGTCTCCTGCTGCTTTATTGGCCATTCTTCTTGGTCTCCCTCCCAAGTCCCTCCTCACGTGGCAAATCTGAAATATTGGCACATGCCAGGACTGTCCCCACAGTTCTCTTCTCTAGCCTCCTTAATGATTTCATCCAGGTTCATGGCTCAAGACTATCGGCATGCAGATAACTCTTCTACTTATATCTCCTATCCCAGACCTCTCTCCTGAACTCCCATTTCATATATTCAACTGCCCATTCCCTACTTGAATGTCTAATAGAATAACAAACTGCATGTGTCCAGAATCCCAGGGCCCAGCTGTTATCACTTCTCATCACCTGCGCCATGCCCACCTGGGGCCAGCCACACTGCAGCCCTCACATGTGGGCTAGCATGACACCCTCCTAACTGGAAAGCCTGCTCTTGCTTCTCTCACAGAAACCAGACTCACACTTTAGGACCTTTACATCCAATCATGTGTCCTCTGCTCACCCTCCAGTGTCTGCATCTCACGCAGGAAACGTCAGAGGTCCTAACAACACCCTATAAGATGCTACTATGATATGTGTTGCCCCCTCCCCCCAACACTGACCTGTTCCCCCTCCTCTCTCTCTCACCTCCCAAGTAAGGGCTTTTCCCTTGACATTCCCTCCACTTAAAACACTTTTCCCCCAGATATCTATAGGACACCACACTACCATCAAAACACTCCTTAAACATCACCCAATCAGGGATACTGATTATCCTAGATAAAATACACAAGTCCATCACACCACCACCACCACTTCCTGCCTCTTACCCTGCTTCTTTTCCTTGGCAGCACTTACACCTAACATATCATATATCTGCTTCTATATTTATTGTCTCCCCAGTGAGGCTTCATAAAGGCAGGGACTTACATTTCACCTAAAACTAAATAAGTATTTGAAAATAACTGCTGTGCTGATGACATCTTTCTCGAGTTGCCAGATTAGTTCATGTTTGGTCCCATGTAACTTAGAACCACCTTATTACATTTCTAGATTCTATCTAGAAAAAATATCACTAAGTAATCTGTTGTTACCCTTAGGACTGTCCTTCAGTCCAGAAGCTTTGAGTACAAATTGGTATAATTAGCTTGAAAACAGTGGATTCTAAAGCACTTACGTGGGCAATGTCTCCTTTTGTACCTATGACCCGATCCTGAGAATGCTTACTGAACTCAACATAGTGATCTTCTGTGAAGGAATGCCTACAGACAAACAACAGAAGTACTTAAGCGATGGACCTTCAGAACATACTCACTCAACCGACTGAAAATAAACATGATTCTCAGCCTCCTGCCTGACCATACCCATCTGAGGATTCCCAGCAACCAAAGAGGAAGTATTGTACACTTAAGATTAAAAAAAAAAAAATTTCCTCCACGTTTGACCAAGAAGATCCAAAAGAATTAATTATAAGTAATTAACAGGAGTTACTTGGTTTAAAAAAATGGCTAATAGGCCACCCATGTCTTTGAAATATACCCCAGCAAAGAGTGCAACTGTCATATGTGAACATGAGAAAATACACAGATGTGCCATTTTGGATTAGTGAAGGGTCAGTTGTGTGATGGGAGTGGTAAGAATACTTGTTAAGAATATCCTGGAATTAAAAAGGATACAATCTTATTAAACATAAGCCACAGATGAGGAAGAGAGAAATTAGCAATAACTCACAGCATTTGTCTTTTCCCAAAAGGCTTCAAGTTGAAGAATTGGATGAAGGGGAATATAAATTAGGTAAATTGTAGAACAGAAAGACTAGGGTTATAAAAGTAGTTACATACTTCATATCAAATACTGATTTCATTCCCCAAAGTGCAGACAGAGGCTGGCTCCAAGTAGCAGATGTCAGCAGTAAGGACCCATCCTAAAAGAAGAAGGAGGCCCACAGTGGGTAATCATGTGTTTATATAAATGCTATCTGACCTTAGCATTTTAAAATATAAGCTTAAAAAACATCGTCGTATTATAAAGAAAACAGAAAAACTTCAAAGAACCAAGAAATTGTTGAAGCTGCTAGAATTTAATATGTACACATGCAATGTCCTAAAAAAATACTTAAATTTAAGAAAATACTAAATCCTCCTGACCTAGTAACAAAAAATACAATACTTCCAAGGGTAGAGGAAGAGAAAACTTGGAAAGAAGTCAAGGATGGGGGGCGCCTGGGTGGCTCAGCTGTTAAGCATCTGCCTTCGGCTCAGGTCATGATCCCAGGGTCCTGGGATCGAGCCCCATGTCTGGCTCCTGGCTCGGTGGGGAGCCTGCTTCTCCCTCTCCCACTCCCCCTGCTTGTGTTCCCTCTCTCGCTGTCTCTCTCTCTGTCAAATAAATAAATAAAATCTTTAAAAAAAAAAAAAAAAAAGAAGTCAAGGATGGTTCCTCCTTTCTTAATGTTTGGCCATATTCCTCAGTCTCCCTCATCTGAAATATCAGTCAACTGAAAATATTTGCTAGACTTTCTTACAGACTCTTCCAATTGTTTCAAAAAAAGAAAAGAAAGCCCAATAAAAACTGAGTTTTTTTTACTCTAAAATCAGGAAAATTATCCTTGTCATCTTAACAGTCCTGACTTTAGAAATAACAAAGGTATTAATTCCATCCATAGAATACTACTAATAAACCATGACCCACTAGAATCCTATAATGCGTTTCCTAAAAACACATACTTTGAGATTTCTTCCTGACACAAAAGGAAAACTTTTGTAATCATAGTTGATAGACTGTTTCCATCTGAGGCAAATTAAAAAAAAAAAAAAATTACACCCACACACACCTCCCCCTCTTAGAAGAGGATTGGTAAACTTTTACTTGAAGGGCCAAACAGTAAATACATCAGGCTTTGTAAGCCATATGGTCTGTGTCACAACTACTCAACTCTGCCACTGTAGTACAGAAGCGGCCACAGACCATACACAGACGGATGAGCATGGATACAAGTTTATATATAATGCCAGCCCACAAGCTGATAGTTCACCAACCCATCTAAGAAGAATGATTGAGAACAACCTAGGGACCCTTACCCTAGAAGGTTCAAGATGTGTGATAGCCGAGTTGTGACAGTTATAGCTGGCCTCCTCCTGTCCACTAAACACATTATAGAGCTTCAACTGCCCAGTGCAGGTGCCAAGCATCAGGAAGCGCTCCCGTGCTGAGAACGCACAACAAGTGAAGCCACTCTCATCCTCATTGGCTTCCCTGAACACTGAAATAGGACGGAACCTAAGCAAAAGAGAATCAGAGACAAAGAATGCACAAGGACTCTGAAAACAGAAAACTATGCTAGAAGGTTGAAAGAAAAAAAACAAAGCATTTATATTTCAAATGGCTTCTTCCAAAATATCACAGTGACCTTCAGTGATTCATGATTTCATTTTAAGCGACAGAAAAGGACCTCTACTTCCCAAATTTAAATAACAAAAATCCCCATGTTTAAAACCTGCAATCCCACCATCTTTATGTGAGATTTGTGAAGAATCAGAATAGGAGACAACTTGGACCAGCACAAAAACAAGTTTGGGAATCTAGTTAGGCACAGCATGGTGCATGGGTTCTAGAAAAAATACTAGCTCTAACAAGAACACAGAGTATCTTAACAATATACAACAATCACACAAGGAACCCATGGTTGACAGAAGAGGGCAAAGTCACATTACTCATGTATTCACATAAAGTGACAATCACTGGTATTTCAGGCCAACAAATAGTCTGGCTTTCTGGATTCATCACTCTATGCCGGTATCACCCACACATTTTGATTTAAATAGCAGAATCATTCCAATTCCCAGGGAGGTGGCCTCTCCTTACCTGCTAAAGATAAGGTGCCTATCAAAGCATCCGCCATCCACCCCTCCATACTTTGGAAATGATGCCCTGCGATTTAGCCTTGAGGTAAAGTTTATTGGCGCTTGCCGCCTCTGTTTTGGCTCAGGACATTGATGAGGAGTAAAGAGAGAGAAAGGTGGGCAGGTGGCAACTGGGTTCTTGCAGCGAGCATGCTGCTCTCTAAGATATTCTGTGATGATACTGTCCAGCGTAGGTGGGGAAGGAAGATGTCTGTCCAACTGTTTTTTTATGGCTGGGCTTTGGCTGTAGGCGCCATGGTCCGACTTCTGCCGCAACACTCTGATTTTCCTGCCATTGCAGGGTGATGGCCTCTCTCTGATAAAACTGATCCTACCAATCAAGGGGGAACTGCCTGCATAAGATGGGCCAGGCAAAGCTAGTGAACCCTGGGGGGGCCGTGGCTGAGGATGGGCAGTGGGGGCAGGAGGGGCAGAGGCACCCACAGCAGCATGGCTTCCCAGTCGAGTTGCAATGCCATTGGCGATGCGAGGGGTTCGGGGAAGAGAGACAGGAGAAGCAGCAGCAGTGACTGGGGTGAAGGCAGATGAATGAGAGGCAGCAGTCATGGGCAAGTCAGCCTCTTTCGTCAGCACAGTTGCTGTCTCCCCAAGCCCTTTAGAAATGAGATGGTTTCGTATCAACAGAAGCAGCTCTTTCTCAGGGAAGGAAATCCTTGATTGGGCAACAACATCTGCTTTTTGCAGTCGTGCCAGAGACACGTCAGTGCCAATGAGAAGTGGCTTTCCTGACACTCGTTCAATGAGCTCAGCGGCATACTTGCAGAACTTGACATGGTCACTGCGCTTGTCCTGCAGGACAGGCTCCTTCATCAGCTGCTGGATCTGGCAGCTGCTGAAAAGAGGCAGTTTGCTGATGATCTGCCGGACAGTGCTACTGCGTGACAGGCCCACCAGGGCCTTGCAGGCCAGAGCCCTTATCTGGTCTGCATCGGTGATGGGCATCTTGATGGACAGTAAGGACAGGAGCACCTTGATGCCATTGTTGGACTGGACCACATTCCACATCTTGGCCAGGGTGTGCTCGCTGCTTTTGGGAGTCTGAGGCAGCTTTCTCCGAGGAGTTCCAGAGATGAATTTGCCAATACTGGAAATTCGGTTATCTGGGCCACACACACAATTGATGATAATCTGAAGTGCTGACTTCTGAATTTCAGCATCATGGATAAAGAACTCACCCTCAGCCACTCCCAAAATAATGCTGATACCTATGGGGGAGAAATACAAAACATTTTATATTGTTCCTCATAAAACAGACAACTTCAATGATTGTTCCAGAGTCAAAATTTAGACTTCTATTCATTTTGTTCCACTTAAAACTACTGTACCTTTTTATTAAAGTACAAGGAATTGTTTGAATAAAATACAATCAGTTCTACTACACTCTATCTTCATGATGCAATACCTCATACGCAGTTGTTAAATAGGGGAATGATGTCAGTATTACGTGGAAGACACCAAGGGTCATGTGCAATTTTTCCTGGGTAAGGTGAGCAAAAATAGCAGGAATAAATTAAAACCTTTAGCAGAAAAGGGAAGAGCCCTCAGCCTGATTGCCACAATGGCATCAGGAACCCTTTCTGCTATATATATGAAGAAAGTTAAAAAAGTGGCTGCACCTCAGGCTTTCTCCCCAAAGTGGTGGTGCACCCCAAGACCCACAACCAGTCACACCACTTTGCATGCTCACCTTAGCAGGAGCCCTTATCAGTATGCTGCTCTTAATAAAGTATATTTTCAAACAAACCATATTTTCCTTTTGTTCTTGTGTATGATAGCTTTTGTCCATTCTGAGTGGCTTGCCAATTACTGATTTTGTTAGGGCTCAGATTACAAATTTGCTTTAAGTTTTTTACTGTCTGCCCCAACCCATTTTTCCCATAAACTTTATTTTTAGCACAAGACTCTGCAGAGTACAAGGTTTTCAAGAATGAATACGTCCCATCATAGCACATGTACCACTCAGAAAATCTGAGTTCACTAACACAACTCCCTTATATAAAAGTGTACAGCACAACTTAGATGGGACAAAGCACCCTCCACTACTACTTTCTGTTCTAAGATTGCAAATTAAGTAAACAAAATAGACAAATTAAGTAAATAAAAACAGAACAGCAAATAAAAACAAATCCAGACCAAACAATCACAAAAATGGAAAAGTACAACCTACCTACAGTGGAGACAGTGGAGCCAGCCTCATCCAGCACATCCACTGATTCTGCCAACTGGAGCTGGATTTTTGGCACAACAGTGAGAATAGCCAGGACATCCAAGGCAAAGCGCACAGTGTCATTCCTGGACAGGAAAAACAATTACTCAAATGGAAACTAGGATACAGCCAAAAGAAACAACAGTTGAGAGAGAGAGAGATACACAATGGATCAGAACTACTACCTGTGTGGGCTCCATCCCTAGCCATGACATCAAGAGAGGACTTGTAAGTCACCATGATATTACTTCCAAAACAATGGGGATGGAATTTTCACCAAACTGCTAAGATTAAAAACAAAGGATAATCCCCAATGCTGGTAAAGATGTATAAAGACAAATGCTCTCAAACTTTTGGTGGGAACAGAAATAGGACCCTCTTTTGAAAAAATAATCTAGAAACAGGAAACAAGATTTTTAAAATGTGAGTAAGTTTTAGCCCAGGAATTTCACCTGGACGAATCCGTCCTAATCAAAAGTACAAACAAGCATTTATGTGTTAAGATGTCCATTATCGCATATTTAAAATAACAAAAGAATTAGAAAATCTACAAAGACAATAGGAATACATGTGTGTTAAATTATGGTACACTCATATGATGAACTACTCTGCAGCTACAGACAGGTGTTTTCAAAGAACTCTAAAGGACAAAGGGAAAGACTCAAAATGCAACATTAATGAAATAGAAAACATAAGATATAAAATTTTATGTCTGACAGTAACAATTATTGAGAAAAAGGTAGAGAAATGAAAACTCCCATATCCTGCTGAAAATGGTATGCAACATCTACTAAATATGAAATGCAGGCGCCCTACAATCCAGATTATATATGTCATATCCTCAAAGAGACTCCAAAAGGTCTTCTGTGGTACCATTCACTTGACAGCAAAAAAAGAAATAACAAGCACTAATGTCCATCAACAGGATAATAAACTAGTATAGCAATACAAGAGTTCAAATAAATATCACATATAAATCTCAGAAACATAAGGGTGAAAAAGCAAGCTGCAAAAGATGCATACCAGACAGTATTTATATTAAGTTAAAAACATACAAAAAAGTACATCATTGTTTACATACACACACATATGTATTATATAAAAACATGGAGAGAATGCACTTCATAAGACTGGTCACTGTGGGGAGGCAGAAAAGGAACTGAGAAAGAAGTAAGTAATGCCACCACGTGCCAACCCTGGGTACTGAGTAGTTGTTTTATTAGTCTCTGTACCTTTTTGTATTTTGAATTATTTCATAAAAAAGATGAATTTGGTTAAATGCTATGATCTCCATTATGTTTATTTACATATGTTATGGAAAAAAGACTGGAGAAACTAACAGTGGCTAAGAATAATTTTCTTTTCTAAGGTTCTGTATATTCTAAACCGAAACAAGTATTTAATTTTATTTTTAAAAACAAACTTCGAGGGGCGCCTGGGTGGCTCAGTCAGTTAAGCAGCTGCCTTCGGCTCAGGTCATGATCCTGGGGTCCTGGGATCAAGCCTCATGTCTGGCTCCCTGCTCAGTGGAAAGACTGCTTCTCCCTTTCCCTCTGCCTGCCACTCTGCCTACTTGTGCTCTCTATCCCTCTGTCAAATAAATAAAATCTTTAAAAAATAAAAAAAATAAAAAATAAAAAACTTTTAGGGATGCCTGGGTGGCTCAGTCAGTCAAGCATCTGCCTTCGGCTCAGGTCATGACCAAGTCCTGCATCAGGCTCCTTGCTTAGCGGGGAGCCTGCTTCTCTCTTTGCCTCCTGCTCCCCCTGGTTGTGCTTTCTCTCTCCTTCTCTCTGGCAAATAAATACAATCTTAAAAAAAAACTTTTAAAGGATGTATTCCAAACATATTTATATTTTCTTAGTAATCCAAATATGGATTTACCACTCAAAAAATGTATTTATAATCTTCCTAGTTCTCTTCAGAGCTTTCATCATCTTTTCAGCAAAGTTCAAGTAAATATAATAACCTACTTTAATACTCTAATGAAACAGTGGCTCACAAAGTGTGATTAGGGGACCCCAGGGATCTCTGAGGCCCTTTCAGAAGGTCCTGTGATGTAAAAACTATTTTCATATTAACACCAAGATGTTATTTTCCTTTCTCATTCTCATTCTCTCACGAGTAGATACTGGAGCTTTCCAGAGGCTAGGTCATATATGAAGTCACAAAAGAGTGAATACAGAAGCAGATATGAGATATTAAGCAGACATTTAAAAACCCTGCTGAAATTATCTGGTTTTATTCTGGAAATTTTTCATTAAAAATGCTAATATGCAATGAGTTCAGATTATTTTTAAGTAAATTCATAAATATTTTTACATTTTCTCAGTTTTATTTTCTAATTGTTAAATATCAATAGATTTATCACACATACACAAAAAAAACTCTGAGGTTCTCAATAATTTTTAATACAGTAAAGCGGTTCTGAGACCAAAAAGTTTGAAAATGGCGGCTCCAAAAGTATCTCCCTAGACTTAATATCCTGACACTTCTCAAACAAGCCATATGCACCCTAAATAAGCCTGTCTTGTCTTTAATGACAATGGCTGGATAGGGAAAGAAGGTAAAGAACCAATCTTTATAAACTTCGTTGCTGTCTTCTCTCCAGATTCTATTGTTTCCAAAATATAGTTTTCATTCTTTTACATCATCCTCAAATAGAACCCACCCAACCTCCTGATTCTATCAGCTGTCCTTTTCTGAGCCTCATCCTGCTCTGCCCAAACAGCTCTTAACTGAATTGTGAAAATCTTAACAAAAGCACAAAATACAGTTTTATGTGAGAGAAAGATAAACATTACATGTGGCTGTCAAGCAGTAGAGAGAAATTTAAAGTCTAAGTACCAAAAAATACTGGACTGCAGTCTCAAGACAGGACTTCAACCCCACCTCTGCAGCTATGTAAATCATACAGCTTCTCTCAAAGTACAGATGCTGATCCCTGCCTATCGTGCAGTATTCATCATTATCAGAACCATAAATATAAACAAGTACTCTATAAATTAAAAATATTATCCTCCTGGGGCACCTGGGTAGCTCAGTCGGTTAAGCGTCTGCCTTCGGCTCAGGTCATGATCCTGGGGTCCTGGGATCGAGCCCCGCGTTGGGCTCCCTGCTTGACAGGGAGCCTGCTACTCCCTCTCCCCATCCCCTACTTGTGCTCAGCGCTCTCTCTTGCTCTAACAAATGAAAACTTTAAAAAATAAAAATATCCTCCTTAATCTAGTTTCTCAGATTCATGCCCAAAATTTCAATTCAGTTCAACAAATGTTTGCTAAGCATACGCTATATACAAACCAATATCAACTTTACCAAAAAGCAAAATCTAATTTCATTTAAAACCGCTCTCTAATCCCACCTTGCATAATAGGTCTTCCAATTGCAGGCAATAGAAATAAGCTGCAACAAGAGTTGAACACAAGAAAGTTTGAGGAAGACTTCAGCTGGTTCCCAATACAGTTGCGCTGGGCCATACTCTATCAAAAACTCCATCATTTCCACAATCTGTTCATGAGTATATGAACACGCCTATAAGGAGAGATACATATCATTAAGGAACTCTATCACCTGCCTGCTACCTTCTCCATCACAGCTCAAAGGCCAACAGGTTTTAATAAAGCTAAGTAATAATAGCTTTCAAATTCCACAATTGAGTCAGCAGCCCACATGTGAAATAATGAATATATGTTTAACCTTTTATTTATAACCAGACTTACAATACATTTTGCCCAAAAAGGGTAACAGAACATTCAATTTGTTGGTGCATATGTTTCACAGCTAAAGAAAGAAGCAGCACATCAAATAATCGGTTTCTTCTCAATTTGTGATTTTTAAAACATGCGGATATTAATCTTCACTCCAAAATACAGCAAGTAAGTTCAAAAATGATAGAGAAGTGGAATAACAGATGTATCCTTTCAGAAAAAAAATTCCACACAGAAGGAGGTAAGATATCTAGTACTTTTCATAAAAGAAAGCCCTTTTATACACACTCCAGTTCATCTTTTAGTTCTAATACCCCAGAAAAGTAGCAACTTACAACTGGGAGCAAAACAGGTCCCTGGTACACCCATTTTCAAGTATTCTGCCTCCACACAGGGCAATTCTAATCCAACAATGGACATCCCACATTGGACATGCCACACTGATCTGAATGAGTTTCAGGCCTAATACACTATGGAGAGCTAACAACTTTCCCTTTTAAGACAAGGTCCTCTCACCTTGTACGGGGGTTGAGGATGGACGAGAATGCCACCCTCAGTCCTCTGAAGTGACTGCTTCACTTGTTCCAATTTAATGGCCAGGTGGGCCTCAAAGTACTTGCGCAAGGCCATGCAGGTGTGTTTCCCAGTTTGGCGGCTGGCAAATATTTCATCATCACTCAGAAGTGCACCCTGGTCTTCCAAATTTAGAATCTCCAAAGTACTGATCTATTAAGAAAGAGAATGGGGCAAAAGGGGAGCAAGGGAAAAACAAATAGAGAAAAGTGAAAGGAAGAAAAGGGTTACAGTAAACGTTTATGCTCAACAACACTGACAAACATCAAAGCTTATCTGTCTATACAACATGCTAAGAGTAGCCATATAAAAACAAACCAGTTATTAAAAATAAAGTTTTTTTTTTTTTTAAAAGATTTTATTTATTTGAGAGAGTGAGCAAGAGAGAGAGAGTGAGAGCACACAAGCAGGAAGAGCAGCAGGTAGAGGGAGAAGCAGGCTCCCCGCTGAGCAAGGAGCCTAATGTGGGACTCGATCCCAGGACCCTGGGATCATGACCTGAGCCAAAGGCAGACGCTTAACCGACTGAGCCACTGAGGCATCCCTGAAAGTAAACAGTTATTGAAAAATTACATAGCTTGGGGTGTGTGGGTGGCTCAGTCAGTTAAGCATCCGACTCTTGGTTTCAGCTCAGGTCATGATCTCATGGGTCGGGAGACTGAGCCCCATGTTGGGCTTTGTGCTCAGCACAGAGTCTGCTTGGGATTCTCTCTCTCTCCCTCTGTCCCTCCCCTACTCGCACCCATGCACTCTCTCTCTAAATTAAATAATCTTAAAAAAAAAAAAAAAAGAAAGAAAAATTACATAGCTTTTAAACATGTTGAAAGACATTCCAGCGCAAAACCGTTGCTTTTAGGAAGATCAAGATTATCAACACAATTCCCCCTATGAGATTTCTATATTCAAGACAAGTCTACAATGGCACAGAGTCCTCTAACCACTTAAGAGGAAGAGAAACTTGTGAATGCGGGGAGGAAAAAGACTTCATTCACAAAGAATGACAGCAAAATTCCTCCAGTCAAAAGCTTCCTCTCAGGGTATCTGGATGGCTCACTTGGTAGAACATATGATCAAGTCCCACACTGGGTGTAGAGATTACTTAAAAATGAAATCTCAAAGGAAAGAAACGCTTCCTCCCTCCAACACTACTGAAAGGCAGGGATGAGAAGCAGGACTCCTATTCCTCACAAAGAGAAGCCATTGAGAACCTCACCAAATTCACCAGACGACGAAGACCATCATAGCGGTCAAAGAGCTCCAACACAGCCCGGAAGGAGAAGCAAATTGAGAAAAACATGGTAGCATGGCAGCATCCTGAGGCATGAGAACATTCCATTAACCACAGGGTATAGTTCACCACATCAGACAGAACATTGTGGGGATGCATACAAACCTACAAAAAATAAATAAAACAATTTTTAAAAATTTCAGGCAAAGGAACCTTCAAAAGGCATGAAAAATTCACCAGTATAGCTAGATATCTTTGCAGAATGCAATGATCATTACTGATCCAGTCATTCTGAGTTTAAAGCTTAAGGTTTAACAAATGAAATTCTGTAACAATCTATTCCAAACCTGAAAACCTAAATTTAGATACATACTTAAATCTGAGCTGTATTTATTGAGTGCCAAATTTTGCAAATATTTACATCCTTTAATGCTCTCAGTGCTTGATTCCATAGGTATTAGGATTCCCCCTTAAAAGATGAGGAAGAGGGGTGCCTGGGTGGCTCAGTTAAGCGGCTGCCTTCGGCTGAGGTCATGATCCCAGTGTCCCGGGACCGAGCCCTGTGTCTCAGGCTCCCTGCTCAGTGGGGAGCCTGCTTCTCCTTCTCCCTCTGCCCCTGCCCCTGCTTGTTCTCTCTCTCTCAAATAAATAAAATCTTTAAAAAAAAAAAAAATGAGAAAGAAGCTCAGAGAGATAAGGGACTTCCCCAGGGTGATAAAAGTGACTGAGTCTTCTGATACTAAAGTCTACAAGTTTGTTATCCAACACTCACTGATTCATTTCACACACATCCTGATGTCTCTTACAGAGCAATGAATTCTAAAGCATTGCCCAGGTTTACTTTTTATTTTTACCTTAGCCATAATTAATTCTGTATATACAACCACAGATTAGGTTACTATTCTCAAGACTATATATCTTTGCATAATGTTGATCTCAAGAGGGAAAAAAATTAAAACTAAAACATTACCTTATTAATATGCAAAGATGAACCAAGACATAGCCCAAGAAGAATTTACCAACTTCACTCCACCAGAAAAGCCATACCACATGGAGTATTAGAAAAATATTCCAAGCACAGAAATGATAAGAACTTCCCTAGGTGTGTCTAGGGACCCATTATTTTTCAAATGTTAACTCATAATTTTTTTTTTTATCACTAAATAAAAAAGTAACTGGAAAAACAGAAGAACCAAATGGGGAACCTCTGGAGTCCCAAGAACAACTGGAATTATTTTATCATCTCCACCACACGTTATTTGTTAACATACACAAAGCCTCATCTACTGTTTTTATAACAGACTGACTCAAAATGCAAAATATAACTTCATGAGGGACACTTGAAAAGAGCCTAAAAACTAATACTGATTCAACAGAAATGACAAAAACTAAATAAAGCCCCTAGACTCAATTTATCTTGCTTGTTTTTATTCACAGAGTAAAAAAACTGGGGAAAAATGACCTTTTGTAAACAATTTTACATTTTATTTATTTATTTTTTTTTAAGATTTTATTTATTTCAGAGAGAGAGATATAGTGAGCGAGGGAACACAAGCAAGGGAGTAGGAGAGGGAGAAGCAGGCTTCCCGCTGAGCAGGGAGCCCAATATGGGGCTCGATCCCAGAATCCTGGGATCATGACCCGAGCCGAAGGCAGATGCTTAACGACTAAGCCACCCAGGCGCCTCAACAATTTTACATTTTAGAATGCTTTCTAAAGGTCATATATTCATGCTCTTTGCTTTTTTTTTTTTTTTTAAGATTTTATTTATTTATTTGACAGAGAGAGAGACACAGCAAGAGCAGGAACACAAACAGGGGGAGTAGGGGAGGGAGAAGCAGGCTTCCCGCCGAGCAGGGAGCCCGACACGGGGCTCAATCCCAGGACCCTGGGATCATGACCTGAGCTGAAGGCAGACGCTTAACGACTGAGCCACCCAGGCACCCTGCTCTTTGCTTCTTTCATTAAAATTTACTACAAGAGATGCCTGGGTGGCTCAGTCAGTTAAGCGTCCAACTCTTGGTTTCGGCTTAGGTCATGATCTCAGGGTCCTGGAATTGAGCCCCAGAGCGGCTCCAAGCTCAGCAGGAAGTCTGCCTGAGTATTCTCTTTCCCCTTCCCTCTGCCCCTCCTCCCCCTCACATGTACTATTATAAATGAATAAATTTTTAAAAAAATTAAAATAAAATAAAATTTACTCCAACTACTCATTTTTTCTTACCCAAAAGTCATTCTGTGAATGTGCTAGTGTCTCCCCACCCAATTCCATTCCCATACCCTAAACGGACTGTACTTACTCTTTCCATGGCATCCTGGTTGTAGGACAGGTAATACAAGCACATGGATACACCAGTTGCAGCCATAGAAGGACGAGGAATTTCCAGTAATTTCTGTACTCCACCATGTGCAACAAATTCTGTGGCAAACTTGTTATGGAGCAGAAGAGATGCAAGGTGCTAAGCAAAGAGGACACATGTTACTGTGAAACAATCTAGAATAATCACAAAATCTCTTCACAAAACATTAAATCAAGCTGCTAAATAACAGGAATCCTCTGAAGTAAACAACCACTCCCTCAAAACAGAAGTAAAACCAGTATTGATTAAAGGAAACCAAAAAACTCTTAAGATTTCTTAACACTCCCTTCTAATACCAAAGGTTTTCATAAAGGTGAAAAACAAGAAATGAAAAATACTGCTATAAATAAGAACATAATTCCATTACCATTTTATTATTACATAGCTTCCCTAAAGGATTTTTAACCTTTCCATTTTAATTCTTTTAAACATAATCAGCTCTATGTTCTAGTTTTGGCTCACTGACTCATCATCTAATATAATGACAAACTTTGTCTTCTTTTATACTGACCCCAAATATATTCAACTCCGAACACCATCTTCAGTAAATTACCAAAACTAATACATTTTTGAAATTTATCAGAAGGCACCTTAAATTGACCTTTAGAAGTTTGTTATCTTTAGGGACGACTGCATGGCTTTAAGTAGTTTAAGGGTCGACTCTTGATTTCAGCTCAGGTCGTGATCTCAGGCTCTTGTGGGATCTGGGATGGAGCCCCGTGTCTTGCTCCCTGCTCAGCGGGAACTCTGCTTCTCTCCCTCTCTATGCCCCTCCCCCTGCTCGCTCTCTCGCACACTTGCGAGCTCTCTCTCTCAAATAAATAAATCTTAAAAAGAAAAAAAGTTTGTTATCTTTAAAGCTTTGTTAACTTCCTGTTCAATTCCCACTAGCATCTCCGGGTGGACCTGATCTTCTGGATGGCCCTGATCTTCTGGGCAATTTTAAAGGCAGGAAGTACAATGCGAGCATCAGGCTACTTGATGACTCTGAACCCAGGCTAATGTGGACAGGGCCTCAGAAGAACTAGAGCTCCCCCTCCTGTTTCTCCTACCAAGGTGCCTTCTGGGTGGTGACAAAAGCACAAAGTACAGACAACACAGACTGGCAAGTACGGAATTTGATACAAATCTTGACAAGGTCAATGGCAAAAACAACAGGCATGTATCTTCTTCAGAAGTTCTCTCAACACCCATATTCAGACTAATCCTTATATGTAATCCCAATCCCTTCCCTCTTTACTCTTTTTATTGGTTACACAAGTCCATCCCCCAAGAAGTAGCTAAACCACATACGGTTCCCCTCCAACCCTTAGGCCACCTGCGTGTAGCTTTTCACATGTCACTACCATAAAAAGTGGCAGTTCCACTGCCAGGATAGGTAGGTAGGAAAACAGAGTAAGCAGGCTCAACCTTTACCAATACAAACCTATAGTCTAGATCACTTCATTAGTGTAAGCAGATTCTATTTTCTCTCCTTATGTTTTATCTCCATATAAGGGTGCGTTCTTCCAATTGTTATTTTAATCCATTTTGTTTCTACTAACTTGTCCCTCTTCCTATACAGCTGAGTCTTCCTTTTGAATAAAAGAGTACACATCTTTCTACATTATTTTTTTAAGATTTTATTTATTTACTTATTTGAGAAAAAAAAAGAGAGAGCCCAAGCAGGGGGAGAAGCAGAAAGGGGGGGGGGGGGGGATCTGAAACAGACTCCACACCAAGCACAGAACCGACACAAGGCTCTATCTCACAACCCTGAGATCACGACCTGAGCCGAAACCAAGAGTCAGATGCTCAACCAACTGAGCCACCCAGGTGTCCCATCTACATTATTATTTCCCCATAAGAAAGATCTCTTTTGTGATTTTTCCCTATTCACCCTTATTTCATTTTCTTTAATCCCTTATACGACTCTGCATGGAAACAGTTGAATAATGACACCCATTATAATTCCTCATACATAACCTATACATATAGCAACTATCCAAATCCCTTCTTCCACTCTATCTTATTCAGGACAGGATGCTGCATTGGAAAGCAAAACCTTTGGACTGGAGAGAATTCTGACCTCCAGCTTCATTTCATTGTTCAAAGCATAATGAATTTACACACACACACACACACACACACACACACACACACGCTGCATCCAGACACAGAAATATGTATTACTCCAGTGTATATCTGACCTCCTCCAAATTTAAAATTTCTGGGACCTGAAAGGCAATTTTCCTCATTTCTTTTTTTTTTTTTTTTTAAAGATTTTATTTATTTATTTGACAGATACACAGCGAGAGAGGGAACACAAGCAGGGGGAGTGAGAGAGGGAGAAGCAGGCTTCCCGCCGAGCAGGGAGCCCGATGTGGGACTCGATCCCAGGACTCTGGGATCGTGACCTGAGCCAAAGGCAGACGCTCAACGACTGAGCCACCCAGGCACCCCAATTTCCCTCATTTCTATTTCATTTCAAAATACTCTGGAACTGTGCTGTCCAATGCAGTAATCATTGGCCACATGTGGCTAGTTAAATTAAGATAAAAATTCAAACCTCAGTGGTACTGGCTACATTTTAAGTGCTCATACAGGCAACAGACACTGTATTGAACAGCAGAGACACAGAAAATTTCCATCATTACTAAAACTTTTATTGGACAGCACAGCTCTGGAATATCAAGAATAAAGCTGTAACTTTTTTTTTTTCCTTGAAGTTGTAACTTTAAAAAGCCAGAGGGAGCCATCATTTCTTTTTCAGAGGTGTTTTCTGGAAACATTTCTCAGGAAGAAGAAGCCACCCCTTCCTTTGTACCCCACACTTTTTTTCACAACATCTATAATACCTAAAAGAAATCATAAATGGTCTCTTTTTTAAAGATTTTATGTATTTATTTGACAGAGAGAGACACAGCGAGAGAGGGAACACAAGCAGGGGGAGTGAGAGAGGGAGAGGGAGAAGCAGGCTTCCCACTGAGCAGGGAGCAGCCCGATGCGGGGCTTGATCCCAGACCCTGGGATCATGACCTGAGCCGAAGGCAGACACTTAACGACTGAGCCACCCAGGTGCCCCATAAATGGTCTCTCTTAAACATAGAAACTTGATTTATCTTAATATAATCAACAGCACAGAAAGGTACTTCTGTTCATAAAGTTACCTGCTTGTTAGAACTGTATGATAGCCACAGTGTTATTCATTCAAATTCTCTCTCTTCATTCAGATTACCTTTATTATCATAGTGGGCTAGACTAACTTGCCCTCCCATATTTAATGCCTCTGCAACCTAGGAAATCATCTACCTCTACTGAATTGGGGTCTGCCTCTATTTCTTTACTCATTTTCTGATTTATATTTTGTTCACTCTAGATAATCTAACATCACACAGTATATATATATATATATATACACACACACATATATATATACATATATATATATATATAATTAAGAATTCAGAAAAAGCGATGCTGGCTCACAGGGGGAATATTTAAAAAGTAGTAGGATATAAGGTACTACACACAGTTTTCCATTCCTATTCAACAACAATAACTGAGGCCACTCCCACATTTAGATCCAGGTTCTACATGAATGTTCAATCCCCTAGGACTGACCTCTGAATTTCTGTGAAACCACTTGGTAAGCCTCATCTTTTCTATCTAAATAAGAAATTTTCATTTGTTACTATTTTGACAAATCTGGCAATAGAAATGCCCTGAGCAATAAAACCCAGAGATGCTACATATGGAAACACATGGGTAAATCCAGGTCAATAAAACGCTCAGTATATAATACTTTTAAAGAATTCTGGGGTGCCTGGGTGGCTCAGTCGGTTAAGCATCTGCCTTCGGCTCAGGTCATGATCCCCGGGTCCTGGGATGGAGCCCCACCTCGGGGGGGGGGGTCCCCTGCTCAGCAGGGAGCCTGCTTCTCCTTCTACCTCTCCCTGCTGCTCCCCCTGCTTGTGTTCTCTCTGTGAAATGAATAAATAAAATATTTAAAAAAAAAAAAGGGAATTTTACCCTGAGTGGGGCACCTGGCTGGCTCAGTCAGTGGAGCATGTGACTCAACCTCAGGGCTCTGGATTCAAGCCCCACACTGACTTGTAAAGATTATGTAAAAACAAAATCTTAAAAAAAAAAAGAATTTTACCTTAAGGGCCTCAAATGTAAGCAGGACATCATTAGTCTGTTTCAGGTCAATATAGAACATCATCAATTCCCGTGATCCGAGTTGCATGAATATGGGAAGTAACTAAAATGAAGACAAAAATAAATCTTAACACTGGCTTTATTTCCCATATTTCCTATTCCACTATAAGGACAGAAGATTTTTAAAAATGAGGTACCTCTCCCCCATTCCTTTATAAACATACACACTTTTATCAAATAGACCTGCATCAGAAGTGACCTAAGACTTTACCAGTGGCATAAGACTTCACCAGTTTGGGGCAAAGACTTTTCTGTATTACAGTAAAAACACATCAAAGTATAAAATGCTACCATAAAATATCTCAGAAATAAGCACAATAGTCCCAAAGTGTGAACAGTATTCTTTCCAATAAGCTTACCTCCTGATATTCTCCTAGGGGGGTCAAATATTGTAGAATAAGTCGCTGCTCAATAGCAGGAGTCATAGGATAAAGGGTATAATTGGTGCCAATCACCCAAGGTGACATTTCTGACCAGCTGCTATTAGACAGCTCAACAAACATGCGATCTGGATCAGACGTTGAGAAACCTAACTTCTGCTTGGCTTTCCTAAAATTCTCTCTGTCACCCTGTTTTGCTGCCTTGTTTTTCCTCAATCCTCCTTCTTCAGGTTTGGCTGCTGAGTTCACTCTACTACTGGTCTTGTGACCTGAATCAAGATGAAAGGAGATCTCCATGTCCCCGGAGGCTTCCTCTTGTTCACCATCCACTACATCTACAGCCATATCGCCATAGTCCATATCCACAGCTTCTTCATCCAGAGGCAAAAGAGGTTCAGAGGAGAGCTTTCGTGGGCTGGGACGCTTGTTTTCTTGCCGCAAAGCCACTTCCTGAAGCTGCAGCTCCCTCAATCTTCGAAGTACTATTGCCACCTATCAACAGATATTGGAATAAAAGGCATCTTAATTTAAGTGATTTAAATGATTCTCAATAAATAAATCTTATTTCCATTTAAGGAGAACTAAATCCTCATGCACTTATCTCAGTATCTAGAAATGGTAAAGATTTGATCAATATTTTGATCTGATTCCTATAGCTTAATGAAATAATCAACAGCTAAAAGTCTCATTCCTCATAAAATGTCCCAGAAAACCCAAACCACATTTGCACATCACACATCATTCACAACTGATCTATCTGGATCAAGCTAGGCTGGACCATCACACCTGAAGAGGCAAATACCAGACATATCCATGATTTTTTTTAAAAGTGTCTTTGAAAATAAAACATGAAGTATGTGGAATTTAAGAAACAAAACAGATGATCATAGGGGAAGAGAGGAAAAAAATAAAACAAGATGAAGTCAGAGAGGGAGACAACCCATAAGAGACTCTTAATCATAGGAAACAAAATGAGGGTTCCTGGAGGGAAGAGAGGTGGGGAAACGGGGTAAATGGGTGATGGACATTAAAAAGGGAAAAAAAAAAAGTGAATTTTACTCTATGTGAATTATACCCCAATAAACCTGACTTTAAAAAAAAAGAAAACATGATGAAGACTTCTCAAACTTGTACCTGTTGTAAATTGTATTGTTACATACTGCCACCTACATAATTACATAATATATTTTTCAAATTCACCACTTTTTCATTTTTTAAGTATTTTTTGAGCCAACACTAAAATGTAGCATTAGGCTTAGTTTAAAAAAAAAAGAGAAATTATCTGCAATTTACTTTGAACTACATAAAAAAAAAAAGGAATGGTGGATGAACAGAAGGAAAGGTGGATGGATGGGTATACAATTAGTAAAATGTTCACAAACAATTTAAGTGGTATGTAGACAGCTGTTCTCTGTAAAATTCTATTTTGCTATATATTTGAAAATTTTCATAATCCAAATGTTGGGAAAAGAAAGGGAATGGTACTATTCTTTACCTAGTATAAACTATCATGATCCTTGATAAGATGAAAAATGTTGTCAAGTTAAAAAAAGTAAAATCAAAACTTGTGAAAAGTAATCTTGAAATGTCGAAATTATAGCTCTACTGCAGTACAAGGTAATGAATAAGACCTACCTATTTGAGTTCAGGTAGCAAGAAAGAACTTGTGAATACTCTCCCATCTTATACAGAAAGTAATTCTAACATAGTCCTTACCAACTGTGAATTCTCATCCCTATAGTTGGCAGCAATATCTTGATTCTCCATAGCACCTCCTAACAGTCCAGTAGAATACGTCCTCAATGGCTGATCAGCCTCTCGGGCCCATTTGAAAAGATTCTCAACGATTCCCTCCTATAGTAAAGAAATGAAATAGTACAATTCAGCAAAGACCATTTTCATAATTAAAGATATAAACAAAGATTCCAGTCTCGTGAAAAAAAATTTAATGAAATATTTCAGTGTTGCTCATAAGATTAAAAAATGCAAGTAAACTAAGTGTCCAAGTGGCTTAGTTAAAATAGCTGTGCATCTGTGAAAAAGATTCTTATTTAGTCATTAAAATTCAAGCTAAAGATCAATAATCACATAATATAGTCCCACTTGAGATGTTTAAGACCCAAAATGTTCAATAACCAAGTGGGGAGCACTAAAAATTCTATGTCCTTTGAAGTTCACAATGCACAATTAACATTATTAATGAGAAGTCATCCATCAAAAAGTACTTAACTCCACATATCCCAAATTTTTAATTAGTTATTATGAAATATATACAAACATGTAGAGTCCAAAGAAAATGAAAATCACCCATGATCTACCACTGAACTTGATAGAGACCTTCCATGTGTTCCTCCTTGTACCACCTGTATCCTCTCTCCCCAAACGGTACCTACAGTTACTTAATTTTAACAATTTTCCTGTTAAACTTTTGGTAAATGTTACATGCTTTGAACTGTATAAACCGCATGGTACCGTAAGTATTTTTCTGCAACTTATTACTCAACATTATGTTTTTTACATTCACCTATAGTTACACGTATCTGTCACAAATAGCATTCAACATAACCTATAATTTCTCATATCAACCCTATACGATCAGGTAATTATTTGCAGAAGAGGAAACCAAGTCACAATAAGGTTAAGTAACATGAGTGGCAGAGCTGGGGTATGATCCCAGGCAGTGTACCTCCAGATGTTCTTCAACTCCATATTTTGCTATTTTGTTGGTTTAAGCAACTACAACTATTTTTGTGCAAGCATGTCCCTAGAGTGGACATCTAGGATCAGAACTGCTAAACCATAGGATATGTGCATGCTCAACTTTACCAGAGGATACTAGGCTATTTTCCAAAGTGACTGCAACAATTCACATTTCCACCAACAGTGAATAGTCCTTTTTTTCTACATCTTTGCCAAAACTTGGCCACTGTCACACTTTTTATTTTCCGTAGTCTGGTGGGTATAAAAATAGCATTGCAGGGGCGCCTGAGTGGCTCAGTCGGTTAAGTGTCCAACTCTTGATTTTAGCTCAGGCCACAATCTCAGGGTCATGAGATTGAGCCTCGTGTTGGGCTTCGCACTACACGTGGAGCCTGCTTAAGATTCTCTCTCTCCCTCATTCCCTCCCCCTACCCACCCCCCACCCCCATCCCAGCTCAAGCACTCTCTTAAAAAAAAAAAAAAAGGCATTGCATTTAATTTGAATTTCCTCATTAATTAATAAGGTTAGGCGTATTTTTCATGCCTGCTGACCATTCAGGCTTCCACTTCTATGAAATACACATCTTTTACCAGTGTTTCATGATAAACACAAGTTCTTAATTTTTATGTAATCAGACTTAATATTTTCTTTTAAACTTGGTGCCTTCTGTATCTTAAACTCTTCTCTAGGGTCATGGAGTCATTATCCCATGTATTTCTAAACATTTTAACCTCTTTTCAAAAAAATAACACTCTGAACGGGGCACCTGGGTGGCTCAGGCAGTTAAGCATCTGCCTTCGGCTCAGGTCATGATCCCAGGGTCCTGGGATCAAGCCCCGCATCGGGCTCCCTGCTCAGCGGCAGGCCTGCTTCTCCCTCTCCCGCTCCCTCTGCTTGTGTTCCTGCTCTCGCTATCTCTGTCTCTGTCAAATAAATAAAATCTTTAAAAAAAAAAAAAAAAACTCTGAAAAATACATTTTGAGAAATTTGTTTTAAAATATTTGACATGAAAATATATTTACTATTTTAATTGCCTTTTATTTCCCCTCTCTCCAAACAGTATAAGAACCTTAAAATACCAACTCCAATGAGCTCCTATCTACATGCTACCCAGAATTTTTGTTCCCCCTTTTTTTTATTTGGTCAATACTCCTAGGTTTACAGAGGTACTCTGAAGACATTTTCTACTATTACATGGCCTCTATTGCTGCTGTGGCAGAGTTTGCTCTGTTTGATTATTTGTAGGAATCTTTTTTACTCTGGTTGCTTTTAAGATCTCCTCTGTCTTTGGTATTTCTTTGGGGCTTCCTGAATCTTGACTGGTCATGTCTTTCATTAACTTGTAAAATCCTAGCCTCATCTTCCTGAATATTGCCTTTCCCTTTTCTTTCTGTTCTTTCCTCCTAAAACTCCTTTTAGATATACTTTGAACTTTCTAATTCTAATCTCTATATAACAACTTCTTTCCTATTCTTCAGCTCTTATTTCTAGGGGCTTTATTTTTGGTTATCCTATCAGATCTTCCAGTTTGCTAATTCTATCTTTAGCTGTGTCTAAACTTAATAACTCATCTAAAGTTTTTTAAATTCAGTAACTGTAATTTTTATATCCAGTAGTTCTCTGGTTCCTTTCCCAAATGGCCATTTTTTCCCCATAGTCTTGGACTTTTCTTAAGAGCTCTGATTCTTGGGGCGCCTGGGTGGCTCAGTTGGTTAAGTGTCTGCCTTCGGCTCAGGTCATGATCCCAGGGTCCTCGGATCAAGCCTGCTCAGCGGGGAGCCTGCTTCTCCCTCTCCCTTTGCCCCCCACTTGTGCTTGCTCTCTCTCTAGTGCTTTCTAATAAATAAAATCTTTAAAAAAAAAATTCTGATTCTTTTACATCCAATAATTTTGAAGCTTATTAAATCATTCTTAAGTGTACAATTCAGTGGGATTAAGCACATTCACAATGTTGCATAACCATCACCACTATATTATTTCCAGAACTTATTATCCCAAACAGAAACTCTGTACCCCCACTTTCAATAATGGATAGAACAACCAAACTGAAGATCAGTATGGAAACAGAAGAGTTGAACACCATAATCCAATTAGACCTAATAGACATATTGAGAACACTCCACCCAACAAGACCAGAATATACATTCTTAAGTACACATGGAACATTTTCCAGAATAGACCACATTAGGCAACACCATGGTTAATAAATTAAAAAAGAATAAACTCTTATAAAGAATTTTCTCAGGGCGCCTGCGTAGCTCAGTCAGTTGGGCATCTACCTCCGGCTCAGGTCATGATCCCAGAGTCCCAGGATCTCTGCTCAGCAGAGAGCCTGCTTCTCCCTCTGCCCCTCACCCCACTCGTGCTCTCTCTCTCGAATAAATAAAATAAAAAATCTTAAAAAAAAAAAAAGAACTTTCTCCAATCACAATGGAATGAAATGAGAAATCAACAACCCAAGGGAAAATGGACAATTCATATGTGGAAATTAACATAGTTTTAAACAACCAAGGGGTCAAAGAAGAAATCACACAGAAATTAGAAAATTCCTTGCAATGAATGAAAACAAAAACACAACATACCAAAATTTATGCCATGTAGCAAAAGCAGTGTAAGAGGGAAATTTATAGCTGCAAACACATACAATTAAAAAAGAAGGCTCTCAAACCCTAATAACCTAACTGTATACTTTAAGGAACTAGAAAAAGAGCAAACAAAACCCAAAGCTAGTAGAAGTAAGGAAATAATAAAGATTAGAGTGAAGACAAGTAAAACAGCAAATAGAAAAAAAAAAAAACAGAAAATGAAACCAAAAGTTGTTTCTTTGAAAAGATCAAGAAAACTGACAAACCTTTAACTAGACCCCCCCCCAAAAAAAGACTGAAACAGGGGACATTACCGATTTTACAGAAATAAAAAAGATTATAAAACACTATAAACTACTGTACACCAACAAAATAATTTAGATAAAATGATAAAATGAACAAATTCCTAGAAACACAACCTACCATAACTGATTCATAAAGAAATAGAAAAATTGAATAGACCTATAAGTAGTAAGGAGACTGAATCAGTCATTCCCAAAACAGAAAAACTCAGAAACAGATGGATTCACTGGTGAATTCTATACCAAACATTTAAAGAAGAATTAATACCAATCTTTCTAATCATATGGTAGAAATTTCAAACATGCACCCAAAAAAGGTCATGCCCAGAGTTTCTCAGAGATTTATCCACCCCTACCCCTTAGCGTGGGGTCAGAAACTGAGAAACCTGTCATCTCCCCAAGGTAGTAAGCAGGTATTTCTCTTTTGCACTGTTTCAATGAAGGTCCTTTGGGAGTACCAGTTTTATGCAGGGGTCAAGATCCCAGTTCCAACTCTTCAGCCAAGGTTTTGTCTCCTGTCCTCAATTACCACTTTGTTTTTACAATTACCTCTTCATTTCTGGCATATAGGAATTTCTAAGAGTTTATTACAGTTTACCCAGAATTCGTATGTGCATGCCACAGGAAAGCTGACAAGTTATCCTAGCTGGTCAATGAGACAGATCTGGGTCTCCTTCCATCTCTCTTAAAACCATTTTTTTCTCTCTTCCTCTGAAAAGCCATATATTCATGGTTTTCTTCCTACCTCTCATGGAATACTGTGAGGACTAACATATGATAAAAAAAAAAAATGCATAGCACAGGGCTGGCACTCAATAAATGGTAGGCATCCACCTAAATGACTTTTTTCATAAAGCACCTATTAACATTTTAAAGGAATCTTAATGTTGCAGAGTTAAAATCTGGGAAACGCTCACTTAGAGATTATACTTTGAGACTTCATTCTCTGATTTTATCCCTCCCACCTCCAATAATTTAAGACAACCTCAAAGAGAAAAATGTTAAAGCAATACTCAAAAAATAAACCCCTAAAGGTCCTGATCTGACTGGATTAAGAGCATACACTGACAAACAACAATATGAAAAACCTAGTACACAAACAATATTAAAGTACTCAGTTCTGTAACATAATGAAGAAAACTACACAAATAATTGTAAACAAAAATAAAATTTAAAGCTATTTGACTATCTCTGGAAGTACAAATAAGCAACTTTTTAAAATAGTAGCTAGAAGTAATAAAATCAATTTAGTGACTTGCAACCACCTCTAAAATAAAAAGGAAATGAAATAGAAAATATAAAAAGGAAATGAAATAGAAAATATCAGAATGCACTGCACAAAGTATAAACAATGTTCAAGAAAGTTCTTTTTCATACATATATGTAATGGGTTGCATGTAAAAACATAATATGTTTCACAAAGTTTAAGAAACACTACTCTAAAGCAGTGAGTCTTTTTTTTTTATTTTTTTATTGTTATGTTAATCCCCATACATTACATCGTTAGTTTTAGATATAGTGTTCCATGATTCATTGTTTGTGCATAACACCCAGTGCTCCATGCAGAACGTGCCCTCCGCAATACCCATCACCAGGCTAACCCATCCTCCCAACCCCCTCCCCTCTAGAACCCTCAGTTTGTTTTTCAGAGTCCATCGTCTCTCATGGTTCTTCTCCCCCTCCGATTTCCCCCCCTTCGTTCTTCCCCTCCTGCTACATTCTTCTTCTTCTTTTCTTTCTTAACATATATTGCATTATTTGTTTCAGAGGTACAGATCTGAGATTCAACAGTCTTGCACAATTCACAGCGCTTACCAGAGCACATACCCTCCCCAGTGTCCATCACCCAGTCACTCCATCCCTCCCACCCCACCCCCCACTCCAACAACCCTCAGTTTGTTTCCTGAGATTAAGAATTCCTCATATCTGTGAGGTCATATGATACATGTCTTTCTCTGTTTGACTTATTTTGCTCAGCATAATACCCTCCAGTTCCATCCACGTCGTTGCAAATGGCAAGATCTCATTCCTTTTGATGGCTGCATAATATTCCATTGTATATATATACCACATCTTCTTTATCCATTCATCTGTTGATGGACATCTTGGCTCTTTCCACAGTTTGGCTATTGTGGACATTGCTGCTATAAACATCGGGGTGCACGTAGCCTTTTGGGTCCCTACTTTTGTATCTTTGGGGTAAATACCCAGTAGTGCAATTAAAGCAGTGAGTCTTAACCCTAGCTTTGTGAAACACCAGTAGCCAATCCGTCCAAAAATAATAATTTCCAACTTATTAATTTACAAGCTATAATTAGATGTTTTTTAAAGAAGTAAAATATTGATTCACACCAAAAAATTTGCATAGGATACTTCTGAAGGATAAAGATCATCATGTAATCCAACAGTAAGGTCTCACAATGTCAAAGAAGTTTGTAATCTGTGTTCTAGGACACTGGATTCAAGGTTATGTTATTTCCTATCTAATTTTCCTATGATTTTCCTTAATAATTCACTTCTCCCAAAAGAAATTAGTTATTAATAAACAAAACTGTTGGGGTGCCTGGGTGGCTCATTCGGTTGGGTGTCTGACTCTCGATTTCAGCTCAGGTCATGAGCTCAGGATTGTGAGATCCGAGCCCTGCATCAGGTTCCATGCCCAGCATGGAGCCTGCTTGGGATTCTCTCTCCCCTCTCTCCCCTCTCTAAAAAAAAAAAAAAAAAAAAAAGAAAAAGAAACAAAGCTGTTCTTAAACTGCAGAAAACTTTATTGTTCAAAATATCCCTCAGTGTTTCTGACATCCAAAGGGTATTCACTTCATTCTAAATATACAACAATGAAACTATAAAGAACCAGAGATGATTTTCCTATAATGACAACCAGGAAACTTTTACAAAGCAGAGTAAAATCATCTGTAATCTTCTACAAATCTTGCATATACAAATACACTGCTATAAATGCTTCATTTGCCATCCTGGTTTTCAAAAGAATTCATATTAAAATATTTCTGACAAGCATATAGATTTTTTGGTCTCCCAAAATGGTAAACTAACTGGAGATTTTTAAATCTAGTCTGTATACAATACTGCAAATTATAGCATTAATTACACAATGTTATTCTCTAAAAGACTTTCTGTGATACAATTCTGTAATAAAATTTTCTTAAAAGTTAAATGAAAATCTACTTCCAAATCTTTCATTTGGTTTATACATTTAACTACACTAAGACTTCCAGACTGTTTCAAAAAATTAAATTTTAATATCTTGGGGGAAAAAAAAGAAAGCCATGTGCAAATTCTTAATGCTGAGAACAAAATACCTTTATTACTTCTAAAACTAGAGCAACTAATTTTTGACGTTTAAAGTACACACACACAGTCCCTATCAAATTATCATTTTCTGGTCTTCATAGTACTTATTCTTATTTGAAATTATCAGTTTATTTGTGTCTGCCTTCCCAAATACGTTATGTGAATGTAAGCTCCCATCCTGATGACAAAATATTACCAACACCTAGCATAAAACACAGCACAAGTCTTCAAATATTAAATAAGTAAATATTAAATACCACCCAAAAGAAAAAGAATTAAAAATTAAAAAATAAATACCACCAAGAGAATGGGCTTCCTCAAGGCAGAAATTCCTTCCTCAGTAAGGAAGACAACTCATCAAGAATAAGAGTTTGAATAAGATCATAAAACCATTCTAAAAACATATGCTCTTAAGATTTTAAGAAATACTATAGCACCTAAGCAGCACGAAAAGTTATCCTTAAATTTTTCTTATTGCTTATCTTGATTTCTTACATTTTTACAACATATTATTATTGTCATAAAAATCTATAATTATTTTAGCAAAGACAAATCAAACAGATCGACATTCAATTTAAAAATAAAATGATGACTTTTCTTTTTAGTAAATACCTTTTCTTGAAAGACAACAGCAGTTTCCAGCCCTGGCATGATGTCCAGTAGGAGTCTGCAAGCTGCAGTGTTTAAAGGGGGCTCTCGGCTTGTCATCACATATGCGTTCACCAGCTATAAAAAACGGAGGAATACTTTTCATCTGAAATTCAACACATTCAAATTAATGAAGTCTAATACACCCTTAATATATTCCCATCACTCGCCTCAGGGGTATTAAGAACTAACGATTACTAATTAAACCTTTATAAACAGGATCCTGTTGAGCCATGATGGGATATATTATTTCTTCTGTAGCTTTAAAATCAAATCCGCCCCCCAAAAAACAACAAATCAGCAACTACAGAATTAAAGCTTAAAGAGTATCAAGAAGAAATCACTCCCTATTTTTTTTTTACCCCTATTCTTACATACACTTCTTTAGAAAGATAAAGCAGGGCAAGATAACCCCTCCCCATTCTTGACAATGGTTAATGAAAAACTTGAATTTTGTAATTATACTATAAATATATTTAATTATTATACATAAATTATAAGTATATGTAAACGTATTAATAAAACTTTCATTTTAGCGCTCAAATACTACTGAATCTCCACTACTAACTGACACTGTGTTCTGTGCTGGGTATACATCAGTGAATAAGGCGCAGTCCCACCATCAAAGGGTTCATAATCCAACAGAGGTGACAGCTGGAAAAACAAATATCACTGAGTACAGGATGCTATAGAAGCCTGTAGGAGGCCACACAAACTCCTGCAGAAGAATCAGAGAAGACTTTAGAGGGGAAGGGATTCTAAGCCAGAATGTAAAGGACAAGTAGGAGTAGCTAAGGAGGAGTAGGGAGAAGAGCTAAAGGGCAAGAACTTAAAATTGAGAGGACAAAGGCCAGAGAGAGATACTGGGTTTGTATTTCAAACTGAGGAATTTAAAATTTATCTTGAGAGCAACAGGAAACCACTAATGGACTGTAAGCAAAAGGGTGCCATCACTTTTTGCATTTTAGAAATATTTCTGGGCTGTAAAGTGAATAGGTTGAAGGAGAACAGGACAAGATGATAAATCAGTTAAGAGGGATAGCCAAGAGAGAGATGGTAGTGGCTAAACTAAGGTCTGGCAACAAGGGCAGAAAGAAGTGGAGGGATTTGTGAAGGTTAATGGAATGGGAATGATAAGACCTGTAAGTTCACTGAATAAGAGAGCTTGGAAAAATAAAGGATAACTTCTAGCTGGCTAGAAAAGGACATCATTACTGAGCTAGAGAATAAGAGAAACAGAGTGTAGAGCAAACAATTAGACATGTGGAATTCAAGGTGCCTATGGAGGATATCCAGGTGAAAATATCTAGAAGGCAGCTGGAAATGATCTGAGGTACAGAAAAGATACTAGTGACTGAGAAATAAATTTGGGAGTTAATACAATACACACAATAATAATAGCTAATACTTAGCCCTCATGTACCAGGTTCTGTGCTAAGCACTTTTCATGATTAATTTCAGTCAAAGATTACAAAAACATTTTTAAACGTAAGAACTATCATCCCTATCTTATAGATTAAGAAAATAAAGCTTGGAGAAAATGAAGGTTGTTAGAGGCTTAAGTTGCCTCAAGATCAAACCATCAGTGAACAGTGAAGCTGCATTTAAACCCCAAACATGGACCCCAAAACCCATGCTTCCAAGCATCATGCACTCCGGCCTCCAAAAAACAAACCTAACAGCTACAACTTACTGAACGATTACTATGTCTCAGGAGCTGTGAACACTAGATGTATTTTCCCTGCTCATTTACTTCTCAACAGCCCAGAGTTAGGGAAGGTATCTTTCTCTCCCTCCACATGCCCAACGCACACACCACAGTGTCGGTGCAGAATCATGCCTCATGTATCACTCTTAGTTTTCTATTCAGAAACCCAAGAAAATGTCTATATTCCCAAGCTTAAAATCATCTTGCCAAAGGGATGAGCACAGATGCCTTGTGAGTCCTTACCGATATTCAACTCAACGAAGTATACACCGAAAAGAAAACACCTTGGCTACAACCAGGACTTTAGTAAGAAAGAAATCCAGGATCCTTAATTTGTTAAACCAATACCAAAAAAAAAATCTACCCACTCTATTCCCAATTCTGTCAAGACCTCAGGAGAAAGGTCTTTACAAACAATAAAGGTATAGCATCTGCTAATGATAATCTCTGGAGAAAAGTAAGAAGCAAACCTACTGCATTCATGAAATCATCATTCTTGAAGAGTATTCTCAGCAAGTGGCCCAGCATACACTCTGGATCAGCTCGACCTACCAAAAAGAAGAGGGGAGGAACAAATAAGGAATAAGTCAGTCATCCCAGTCAAGCAAGTAAAACCTCTGGAAAGGCACCTGGGTTGTTACAATAACTATTAAAATGCTACAAAAATAAAAGGAAACAAAAGATTCTTTTGATGAATTAGATTTCATAAGAAACATGCTCTAAAATTAAAAGTGACAATATAAAAACTTGAGACACTGCTCTCTAACTTTCCCATCTCCCAGCAAATTGCCTACACAGCAATGCTAAATTACATGAATGTGCACTAGACCCACACCAGCATTACAGTACACAAGGTCTAAAAAAGAAGCATAAAGGAGACTTAAGAGAAAGAAAAATCCTGATTTCCCAGCCAGATTAATGTAGGAAGCAAAACTTCTTTTGATGGGTGGACTGGAGGAGGTAAGACTCCAAGTCCAAACTCCCTTTCAACTATAATGCCAACAATACCAGAGATGCAGCCTCAAGCCTGTAATGATACCCGAGGTTGTGGGGGCAGGGCTCAGGAGGGGAATCCCACTAAGCAATCGCTAACTCTAAAGATATGGTAACTTACCTTGGCCATCTTAACTTTCCAGGCCAGGAACCTAGGATCTACTCAATACACAGCCTAAAGGTAAAAGAATTAATGACTGGGAAAATTATTGGTTTTTAAAGCAGATACCATCTATTTTAATTTTCCTTTAAGATCATTAGAGTGGCAAATTTAGTCAAAGGATACAATTCAGGATGAAGAAAAGAGTGAGCTACTGATTCAAAGTTTCTACCAAGCTGTAATTAGTATTCCAAAGTAAATCACAAAAGGAAAAGTTACAGAATGGTATCATAAAAACTAGCTGAGGACCTCGGATTACCTAACTTTGTTTATAAAAGATGAAAACTGACACCTTTTTATTAACAGAAATTATGCCTAATGACAAATATTGCTTAACATAAGAGGTAGGGAGGAAAAAAACAGTCTTTAAATTTTCTACTGAAAAAAAGCGTATCATTCTGTCTCTCCCTTCTTCTTCATTACCATTTCATCCCTTCCAAGGCCTTTCCAAGGTCACTAAACATGATCATCTCTCTTTTAATTCTTTTCATAACCCCATACATTAACTTAATTTCTTATTTCACATTCACATTCGTACTTCTTCATGCTCTGACTGCTTTACTGAAGAATTAAATAGGTGAATAATACTCTAAAGTCACAAGTGGGGATGCTAGGACAAAGCAACAGGTATCACATAAATAACTGGACACTCAATCTGAAATGCCTAGCTTACTTATATTTGAGAACAAAAGTCTAAGAGATAGAAATTAACCCTGTACCGATCAGGTAGGTATACAACATTCTTATTTTATAAGTCCCACTCATTCTCATATCTCTCCACATACAATATCTATCTCTTTTTTCCACAAAGGACTGCTTTTGACCTTACACAGAGAAAGTTTATATGCAGCATGGGCCCATATATGATTTAAGCTTTGCCGACTGGTACTCCACCTTAGAGAAAACATAAAATGGCAAAGTCTCGAGTCTCATATAGTTCTGTATCATACCAAATTCCATGCCAAAGCAGACTGGATTGTCATGGTTCTAATTAGCCCAAAATAAAGCCAAATTAACATGAAATGGCATACTTTAGCTGCTGAAATACTAAAGCAGACATTAAGAAACCTGTTTATTATTCAAGGTTCCAAGTATCAATTTCGTAACTGAAAACAAGGCACTGAATGCATTTTCAACTACATTTCCTCATTAGTAAAAGGATAATTATCCCTTTTTCTCCTTCAAAGAATCCAAGTTCATAACTGTTTCAAACGGTTGTTTGAAAGATGAAGGCACAAAGGATAATCTCTTTGGGGTTAAAAGTCAGAAAGGGAGAACATTTTTCCCTTTTTAAGTAACATACCAATAGTGTCAGTAAAGTATACCTACATAATTTAGTTCCTTGAAGTTAGTTATCTTCTATTTGATATATAAACATTACAAATATTTCAATTTTTTCAGGAATTTATTTTTCCTCACTACTCCCACCTTGAGCAATATTTTAACAATTAGATGATCTTACAACCTAGCAGGAAAGATGCTATTTCAATTGTAAATTTTCCTATGAAGCTATTTCCTTTTGTTAGAAAATTAGAGTCAGGCTTAAGAGAACACAGGTCTCACCAGGATGTCGGTCATCAAATGGGTCTGGATCTCCCTTACGATATTCTTCAGTTTCTTTTTCAATCAATTCAGACATCCTAGCACAAAGGGAAGACAGGGTCAACTCTAGACAAGCATACTAAAAAATGTACCACCACCTACAATAGTCAATTCAACAATCAAGGTGTAAAATAGAAGCAAAAAGTTAGAAAAAAGATATTTCCCGATGAACACAGAGATCTAAACAACCATCTCATAAAACAATTTCCACTCCCAAACACATTCTTCTCTCCACTTTCTGGTCTCAAAAAATAGCACTACCATCCTCTCAGGAGCCTAGGAGTCATCGTTAAAACCTTTTCTCCTCATCCCCCACAACAATAATTCTTGTCAGCTCTACCTACAAAGTATTTCCTGACTTCAATCATTTCTTTCAATCTTGACCATTCCTATCCTTGCCCAGAACACCATCAATTGCCTGAACTACTTGCAATAGCCTTTTCCCCAACTTCTTGCTTCAGTGCTTGACACAAAATTCATTCTCCAACTTCCAATGATTTACCACAATAACTTCAATTATACCCAAACACTATCATGGCTTACACCAACCCAGCTTCTGTCTGCATCTCTGACTTCTATTCTCCATTCTCCCTTCATTAAGCTTCAGTCATATGGCTTTCTCTGCTCTCCAAAGAGCCCAAGTTCATAATTGTTTCAGGACCTAAGTGCTATTACTTCAGCCTGTAACATTCTTCCCCCCACCTAAGCTCCCACCCCTACCCCAAGCCACCAATTATCTGCCTTCTCTCACCAAAGATTAGTTTTGCTTATTCTAGAATGTCATACAAATGGAATCATATATACTCTTTTCATAACTGGCTTCTTTAGTTCAGCATATTTTGAGTGATCCATGTTGTTTGTTGCGTGTATCAAGTCTTTTTTTATTCATGCTTTTTGAAATAAGAAAAATCACATTTTGAATACCCTAAGCAAGAATGACATTTTAACCCATTACAATGACAATCAAATACAAGGCTATCATACTCTCCAACCTCTACAATGCTCTGTCCTGACTCAAACTCTCCTATGTTTTATGCCCACAAAATCATACTTCCTATGGTGGTTCAATGGGTTAAGCATCTGCCTTCAGCTCAGGTCATGATCTCAGGGTCCTGGGATCGAGCCCCACATCAGGCTCCCTGCTCAGCAGGGAGTCTGTTTCTCCCTCTCCCTCTCCTTCTGTGCTCTCCCTCTCTCAAATAAAGTCTTTAAAAAAAACAAACAAAAACAAAACGATACTTCCTAGTCTTAAAAGCTAAGCTCCCTGCAAAAGCTCTTGCCTACTCTGGCACATTTTTCCCCATTAAGGCTCAAAAATATATCTACTTTTCTACCCTTCCCTTTAAACTCTGAAAATTCACTTTGCCACAAAGGGCTACCACACAAAATATGTTTACAATTATACAATGTAATATCTACCAATAACTTCTGTTGAAGTTCTGTTGAAACTAAGCAATATAGCACAGTGGAAGTGAAAAGATTCTGGAGCCAGCTGGCCAGGGTTCAAATCATACTTCTTCCACTGTGTGTGACTCTAGTCAAGTTACTTAACCTTTCTATGCCTCATCTGTAAAATAAATCTTATAGAGTTTCCTTGAGGTTTAAGGTAATATATGTTCTCTGCTTAAAATAAAACCTGACATGTGAGAGCTAATTAAGTATTGTTACAATGAAAACTGAGAATCAAAAACAAATAGAAAAACAATTTAAGGTAGATTTGACTGGGACAGGATAGGAAGGAGCCTTCTGGAGGCAGAACTCAAGTTGTTTAACTTGATGTAGGTGATAAGTTTTGCAAGTAAAGAATCCATCAAGCAGAGTACTGTATATATCTCAGTAATATAAAAAAACAAACCACAGAACCTGGGTAATGCTCACATAGCTTGGCCCAATGCCAGTTCCTTTTCACAGAATCAAGTCAAAGGCTTGATTATAATAGATAATATAACAATACAAATAATAAATAAAAACTCAAAGTTATAAGAAGCCACACACATTTTTCTTAGGAAAACTGTCAAAAAATCATGAAATTTGTGGCCTATAAAAGAATAGGCAAGCCTGAAATTCATTGCTTTTCAAGGAATATACCAAAACACCTACACCTGCGGCCAGTAGAGGTGGGGGGGGTAAGGGAGAGACCATAGACGTGTGAAAGAACTTTAGGAAATATTCAGTGAACTAACACACCCACAATCTGGATGATAGGAATTGCCCCTTTCTAAAATAAACTATACTTTTAATTCATTTTACTGTCTCTTAACACTTCCTGTCTAACTTTAAAGATCTTTTAAAGATCCTGCTCCATTAACTTTATTTTCCATTCCTACCTTATATTCACCCTCCACTCAGGTGAGGCCCATTTCCTCACTGCCACAAAAACATGTCCCAGTTCCTTCTCCCCTCAATGCTTTTTTCAGTCACATTTTTCACTTCTCCTAGAAAACCCTGACTCTTTGCTTTTCATCAAGCTATATTCTACCATCTTTCAAGTCCCTATTCCAAAAAACCTTTACCACATCCTGTACTGGATTACCACTCCTAACTGGAGTTAGAAGTTAAAAGCCAAAATTTCAAGCTTAGCTTTCCGCTATCTGGCTATGTTGTTTTTGCAAGTAGCTCCAAGGATGGCTGTCATTTAACAATGTAGCTCTCAGTGATACTTTTAGTGACAAATGAAATTAGGTTCAGGGAAGTATCTGACAGTCCCCACACACAAAAGGTCCTCAAATATTTGCTGAGTGAATAAAAGAAACCGACTCATTCAAGTTCTTTCCATTCTCATAACCCATGCAATATTTAGGAATCATACTGCCCAGTTTAGCACCTCATTGTATACTAATTTGTACTACTCTTCATTGTTTCATATCTGTTAGTTGCCTCCCAGACGGTTATCTCCTTGAGGACAGAGCCCCTCTACTTTAGGCTTTACACTACTAAGTATCATAGCACAGTGACAAAGTTGAGGGTCAAATATGATTATGGATGTGAAATAATCTTGAAAATAAAACACTATCTTTAGTATATGTACTCAATAAATATTTTTTCCAATTAAGTGAACCTACCACTAACATTAACATCCCTATTTATGACTCTCTCCTCTCAGTCACACCAATAATCACATTTTAACTGCACAATACTTAGATTCTTTAAATTCACTGTGGCTGCATTTCAAGTATCTTGTGATTAGTAGTTCTTAATCTCCACTGCCTCTACAAATTAAAATCCACGTTCCACCAGTAAGCAATAATCCTGTTTCTAAAAAAAATGTACTTTTTACATGTTCCCCATGTATCAAGAGCAACAAAGCATTTATCCCCACTTAAATTTTCATAAGATCATAAGTTCTCTTTATTCCTCTAGAATACATCATTGCACAAACAAAAGGCCTTTTTCTCTGCTATATCAAAGATTAAATGTTAAAGATCCCCATGTTCCACTGACCGCCTCCTTAGAAAAACCATGGGCATCCCTCTCCGGCCTTTATTTTTCACTCTCCTGTTTCACACATCATTCAGGAAAATTATGTCCCACACAGTTGCTATGTACCAGGCATGCACATGTCATTGTCTGTGGAGACACCAATAAAAAGGTATAGTACCTGTCTTTAAAAAAACTTATAATTAAAAAAAAAAAAACCTTACAATTTAGTGAAATAACACATGCAAAAAAAAAATTATAGTACAATTTGGTTAAGAGTTAAAATGGGGGAAATTATAATTATACATTTTATATATACATTTGTGTGTGTACATACACACACACACAAATGACTGGAGTATTAAAAAAGAAAAAAAAAGGAGTGCCCAAACCTACCTGGGGATGTCAAAGTCAGAGTTTTACAGACCTGATTCTCAAACTGCTTCTCGAAAGGATGAGAGTTTGCCAGGCAGACAGACATACCAAGGAAAGGCATTTCAGGCCAAAGGAACAGCAAGTGTAAAGGCACACAGACATTAGAAAATATGGTACTATTCCTTACTGAAGAAGACTAACACTATGAGGCAGAAAAAAGAGGTAGAGGCCAAATCATAAATGGCTTCATAGAGGCGCCTGGGTGGCTCAATCGTTAAGTGTCTGCCTTCAGCTCAGGTCACGATCCCAGGGTCCTGCTTCTCCCTCTCCCACTCCCCCTGCTTGTGTTCCCTCTCTAGCTGTCTCTCTGTCAAATAAATTAATAAAATCTTTAAAAAATACATAAGTAAATAAAATAAATAAATAAATAAATGGCTTCGTAGGCCACTCTAAAATAGAGTATAGGAAAATATTCTGTAGGAAAAATAGAGCCAGAGAAGAGGTATGATCAAAGGTATGACAATCAGATCTGTGTATAAGAGGACTCTTTCAGCAAAGAGGAGGATATGTTAGAAGATGGTAAACTGGAGATGGAGAGAAAATTCACACTGCCTAAGAGGCCAGTCAAAACATGATCAGTATCTAATGAAGGAAGTGGTAAGGGGGAATGGGGAAGAAGAGAAAGCAGAAATTCTCAGGGCCTGGGACTAAACTGTGTTAGTATAAGAAGACACTGCACACCAAAGTGGAGAGTACAAAAGCACAAACTGTGAATGAGAAAGGAAGCAGAATGAAGATGATAAGCTCTACTGTAGACATGGTATGTTCAGGTGTCTGCAAATAGCCAGGTAAAGATGTGTACACTAAGCAGCTGAGAAAAAGGTCTGAGATTTTTAAAAAGAGGGATCTGAAGTAGAAATAGTGATTTGAAAGTTAACCTAAGAATAATGTTTTAAATCATGGATAGGAATGAAACTATCTAGGTAGAATATTTAGGGTGAAGAGAAAAAAGAACCACCAACAAAACCCTAAGGGTGAAACACAGACAAGAGAAGAACCTACGAAGGAGAATAAGGACCAACAGCCTGAGAAGAAAAGTAAGAAAGTTTCAAGAAGTAGTGAGATAAAGACTGGTTCTGAAAGAAAAAAATGGATTTAGAATTCAGTCAAGATGAAAATGTTCCCATACTATCCTCCAATTTTTTCAACTGAATTTTTCAATTTTCAATCCATTTTTCAAATGAATTTCTAAAAAAACATAACTGTTCATACCTGGTAAGGATAGGTACCATGTCCTGTCCACTGCCATGTTCCTTTTCCCACTGCTCCAGCAGGGTAGTGAGCTCAGCTTTGGAGTCCACATGCACCGCTACTGTAGTCATGGCTTGGCCTAAGGAATCAAAAATATATGTAAATAACACATGAACACAAGCAAATAAACCTGACATGCTTCCTACAAAAAAGTGAGAAGGGGGGAGAAGAGGGATGAGCAAGCAACAAAAAACTTAACTCCCAGACCCTTCACATAATTTTATTTGTGGTACAATGGGACACGCAGCATTGGGAGCCAGGATACTCTTCTTCAAGTCCTTTCACCCCCTCCCAACCTTGGTTTGCTCAACTGTCAACTGAGACAAGGAACTGGATCAAAATCGTGATTCTCACCCTTTCTAGGATCAGGAACCCCTCTAAGAAACAGACAAAAAGCTAGGGTCCCTTTCTCTCCTCAAAAATGCATACACGTGGGGCACCTGGATGGCTCAGTGGGTTAAGCGTCTGACTCTTGGTTTCGGCTCAGGTCATGACCTCCTGGTCATGGGATCAAGCCCCGCACTGATCAGCGAGGAGGAGTCGGCTTTGGATTCTCTCTCCCTCTCCTTCCCCTTCTGCCACTCCCCCCGCCTCTCTAAAAATTATTATAATCTTTTTTTAAAAAATGCATACACCTACATACCACACACACACACAAATCCCTACTCTAGATCCCTGAGGTCCAAAACTTTGAAGCAACCTTTTTTAGTAGAAAATGTGGCAAAAATCACTCCCCAAAATATTCTGCTCTTCTAAGTCTTTGGGGGAAAGTTCTATGAAAGATAAATAATATGTCCCTGTCAATTCTTTTTTTCTTTTAAGAATTTATTTATTTGAGAGAGAGAGCAAGTGTGAGAGAGCACAAGCAGGGGGAGAGGGAGAAGCGGGATCCCCACTGAGCAGGGAGCCTGATGTGGGGCTCCATCCTAGGACCCTGGGATCATGACCTGAGCCGAAGGCAGACATTTAATCGACTGAGCCACCCAGGTGCCCCGTCCCTGTCAATTCTTAACAAAAGGTCAAGAACTAAAGTGGGTATCATGAAAGTTTAGAAGGAGCATTGTAATTATAAGCCCATTTGTCTTTCACGCTTCCTAACCTCTCTCACAGCTGATTTCCTAGAAGGAGCATGAGAGGCTAGAGATAGAGAAGTTGATGGGTTGAGCGGTCAGCCCTGGGATACAGAAGGACAGGGAGCTGAGACGAGCTTTGCAGGAGCCGCCTGAGAAATCCACATGAGGAAAAGAGGTTTATTTATTAAGGGGCTCCAAAAGGGATAAACGAGACCCAAATGTTTAGATGGTTTACAGATCAACTTCTTTGCCAAAGCAGTCTTAGGATCAAAATGTCAGACCTTCCATGCGAAATTTGTATTTTCACAGAAACAGCAACAATTCTATAAAAACAGTCTAACACTAGAAAGAGATTACTGGCTGATCTAGGATTATTATTGACTCTTCTAAAGATACCTACCATAAGACCAAAGGAAATACTTGTGAAAGATACCACCAACTCTCTAAAATGTAAACATTGTGTTTTAATAAAGTAGAGGCAATTCTAATAGTGAACAGTGATTCATGTCACTGGAGAATAAGTGTTTCAAAAAAAAAACTTTTTAATTTAAAGCCTTCTTTTCTACAGAGAAGAATCCACATTTTCAGTCTTTCTAGCCAGTCAGAAAAGGAAATGCTGCAGGTGTGACTAATACGGACCTCTGACTTTAACAATCCAGGCTGTACTTTTGACCTCAATCCACTAACTACACATTTTTTAAAATAACCTGATCTGGAATAATTTTAGATTTACAAGAAAGTTGCAAAGGTATTAGAATTCACATATACCCCTTACCCAGTTCAGTTTCTCCTAATGCCATCGTATTATTTTATAGTGGAATAATGTCAAAATTAAGAAACCCAACATTGGTATATTATCATTAACTAAACTCAACTTGTTTCAGATTTCACCAATTTTTCCATCCATGTCCTTTTTCTGTTCCAAGATCTCATCCAGGATACTACACTGCATTTAGGTGTCATGTCTCCCTCATGTACTTTGGTCTATGACAGTTTTTGAGTTGTTCCTTGTTTTTCATGACCTTGACAATCCTGAGGAATACTGGGGGGGGGGGGAAGAGTGGGGACATTTTATGATAAAGATCTAGAAACTGTGCAAAGAAGTTAAAAGCAAAATTAAGCTCCTAAGACACATCCTAAAAGTGTAAGAGAGAGATGGCTTTACTGGTGAACTCTAATAAAATGTTTAAAGAAAATTAACATCAATCCTCAAATTCTTCCACAAAATAGAAGAGGAAGAACACTTCCTAATCTATTCCATGAAGCCAACATTACTCTGATGCCTAAGCCAAATAAAGCCAACACAAGAAAACTACAAATATCTTTTATTAATACACATGCAAAAATCTCAACAAAATACTAGCAAGCTGAATACAGCAGCACATTAACAGAAATATGTATCATGACCAAGTGGGATTTATCCTAGAAATGCAAAGGTGGTTTGACATACAAAAATCAACTAATGTAACATATTAATAGGATGACGGAAAAAAAAACATGTTCATCTGATTGATATGGAAAAAGCATCTGATAAAATCCATTACCCTTCTGTGGATAAAAAAAAAAACACTCAAATTGGGAACAGAAGAGAACTTCCTCAACATGGTAGAGGGCATTAAAAAAAAAAAAAAACCCACAGCTAACATTATAGTCAATGGTGAGACTGAAAGCTTTCTCCCTAAAATCACAAAAAAAGACAAGGATGCCTGCTTTCACACTTATATTAAACATTACACTAGAGCTCTAGCCAGAGCAATTAGGTAAGAAAAAGAAAAAAGGCATCCAAGTTGGAAAAGAGGAAGTAAAACTATCCTTATTCACAGGTGACATGATTCTATACAGAAAGAATCTGCAAAAAACTAGTAGTGCTAATTAACAAATTTTAGCAGTCACAGAGTACAGATCAACACACAGAAATCAGGTATACTGCTATATGCTAGCAATGAACAATCCAAATATGAAATTAAGAAAACAATTTCACTGGGGCACCTGGCTGGCTCAGTCAGAAGAGCATGCAACTCTTGATCTCAGGGCTGTGAGTTTGAGCCCCACATTGAGTGTAGAAATTACTAAAAATAAATAAATAAAATAAAATGAACTTTAAAAAAAAAAGTATCATTTATAATAGCACCAAAAATAATAAAATATTAAGGAATAAGTTTAACCCCAAAAAGCACAAGACTTATACACTGAAATCTATAATACACTGCTGGGATAAACTAGAGAAGAACTAAATAAATAAATGGAAAAACATCTTATGTTTATGGATTAGAAGACTTAATATTGTTAAGATGGCAATACTCTCTAAAGTGGTCAATAGTCAATACAATCCCTATCAAAATCGTAATGACCTTTTTTTTGCAAAAATGGAAACACTGAAAACCAAAACTATCTTAAAAAGAACAAAGTTGGAAAATTCACACTTCTGATTTCAAAACTTAGTACAAGGCTACAGTGATCAAAACACTATCCTACTGGCGTTAGGATAGGCACATACACCAGTGCAAAAGAACTCAGAGTCCAGAAATAAAATCTCACATTTATGGCTAACTAATTTTCAGTTAAGTGTGCCAGACCATTCAACAGGGAAAGAATTTATTGAAAGACCAGTAGACTGTTAGTAGAAAGACTAACGGTATGTCAACAAATTCTGCTGAGAAAACTGGATATCCACATGCAAAAGAATGAAGCTGAATCCTTGACTCACACCACATAAAAAATTAGTTCAAAATGGGTAAAGACCTAAATGTAGAAGCTTAAACTATAAAACTCTTAGAGGTAAACATAGGGGTAAATCTTCGTGACCCTGAAACTGGCAAGGGATTTTTACTTGTGACACCAAAAGCATAAGCAACAAAACAACAAACAGATAAATTAGACTTAACCTTTAAAACTTTTGTGCATCAAATGACATTGTCAAGAAAATGAAAAGACAAACCATGAAATGGGAGAAAATATTTGCAAATCATGTATCTGATAAGGATCCTGGATAGGATATATAAAGAACTCCTACAATTCAATAACAACAACAACAACAACAAACCCCAATTTTAAAATGGGCCGAAGGGCGCCTGGGTGGCTCAGTTGGTTAAGCATCTGCCTTCGGCTCAGGTCATGATCCCAGGGTCCTGGGATTGAGTCCCACATCAGGCTCCCTACTCAGGGGAGAGTCTGCTTCTCCCTCTGCCCCTCCCCCCGGTCATGCTCACTCATGTGCACGCTCTTTCTCTCTCGCAAAAATTAATTAATTAAAATGGGCAGAGATCCTGAATGGGCGCTTCTCCAAAGATCCACAAATGGCTAACAAGTACATGAAAATATGCTCAACATCATAAGCCATCAGAGAAATGAAAATCAAAACCACAGTGAGATACCACTAACACCTACTAGAATGACTCTAAACAAAAAAATCAGAAAATAAGCATTGGCAGGATGTGGAGAAACTGGAATGCACACTGCTAGTGGGAATGTAAAATGGCACGACTACGGAAAACAGTTTGGCCCCTCCTCAAAAAGTTTTAAGAAAAAGTTAAATATAGAATTACCATATGACCCAGCAATTCCACATCAAGGTATATACCCAAAAGAACTGAAAACAGATATTCAAAGAAATATTTGTACACAAATGTTCAAAGTAGCATACTCGCAATAGCCAAAAGGTGGAAACAATAGCCAAAAGATGTTCATCAAAGGATGAATGGATAAACAAAACATAGTTACATTCATACAATGCACTATTATTCAGCCATAGAAAGAAATGAAGTACAGATAGATGTTAGAGCTACTAATGAAAACTGAAAATATGCTAAGTGAAAGAAGCCAGGCACAAAAGGTTATATGTTGTAGGATTCTATTTATGTGAAACATCCAGAATAGATAAATCCATCAGAAAGCTGCCTACTGGTTGCCAGGGGCTTGGGGAAGGGGGAAATATGGAATGATGGAAATTGGGTGATGAAAATGTCTTGGAACTAAAAGAGGTAATGGTTGCACAACATCATTAGTCTACTAAAGGCCAACTGAATTGAACACTCTAAAATGGTTAGTGATCAATTTATAGTATGTGAATTTTACCACAATTTTTTTTTAAGTGGAAAAAAAGGGGTGCCTAGGTGGCTCAGTCAGCTAAGCGCCCAACTCTTGATCTCAGCTCAGGTCTCGATCTCAGGGTTGTGAGTTCAAACCCCACACTGGGCTCCATGTGCAGTGCGGAGCCTACTTTAAAAAACTAAAAATAAAAATAAAAAAATAAAGGGGCGCCTGGGTGGCTCAGCCAGATAAGCATCTGCCTTCTGCTCAGGGTCCTGGGATCGAGCCCCTCATCAGGCTCCCTTCTCGGTGGGGAGCCTGCTTCTGCTTCTCCCTCGCCCTCTGCCGCTCCCCCTGCTTGTGCTTGCTCTCTCTTTCTCTGTCGAATAAATAAATAAAATCTTTAAAAAAATAAAAATAGGTGTGCCTGGGTGGCTCAGTCGTTAAGCGTCTGCCTTCGGCTCAGATCATGATCCCAGGGTCCTGGGATGGAGCCCCACATCTGGCTCCCTGCTCCACGGGAAGCCTGCTTCTCCCTCTCCCACTCCCCTTGCTTGTGTTCCTTCTCTCGCTGTGTCTCTCCCTGCCAATAAATAAATAAAATCTTAAAAAATAAAAAATAAAAAAATAAAATGGAAAAAAGATCAGGTGGGAATGCCTATTGGTTAACCTGTGACCAACATAGTAGAGCACATAAAGCCAAAGTTTAAGGCAAACATTACGTTTAATAAAGGTCAACTCAAGAGCATTAAAATAACAGAATTTTAGAGTTCAATTTAGAAACATATTCTTTTCAAAACTTGCAATTAAGTATGCTTAAGAATAATTATAACTTTGGAAATGATCACTTGCCCAGGAAAAATATAAACTCAGACTAAAATAATATCAATGATAATTCATTCAATTATCAATGAAAGACGATTAATATAAAATGTTAAAGGTGCAGTCATCTTATTGTGCATAGACAGCGAAGGTACATTACTCAATTCACCATGTTTTAAAGTGAGCTCTTTAAGTGGTACACAGAATTTATGGCCTATCCAATAATGACACAATAGTTACCAATTACTGAATATTAATATGAGACAGATATTTGGCTCATTTCTTACGTTATTCTGAATTTTCACAACACCCTGCCCTTTTTTACAGATGATAGAATGGACTGAGAGAAGTCCCAAAGACTAATCAATTGGTACTTGGTAGAAAAGGGTTTCAAGCATTCACATGCCAACTCTGCAGATATACCTAGGAGATCTTGGTCAAGTTATTTAACTTCTCCAAATCTCGACTGCCTTATCTGTAAAATGGAAATGGTTGTTGTGAGGGTTAAACGGTAATACTGTCCATACAATGAAATAATATAAAGTCCTACAAAAAATACGTGGAACGTCTTCATCCTAAAGGTTGCCTGCCAATATTTAGGGGTGATGTGTCTGCAACTAATTTCCAAATGATTCCACAAAATAAGAAATACACACCACACCTATAGAAAAAATATAACAAAATATCAATAATCATGAATCTGGATGGATAAACGAGTGTTCATTTCACTACTCTTTCAACCATTTGAAAATTTCCATAATTAAGAAGTTGAAAAAAATTAAGACGGATTTCCTTTCCTAATTTGAACCAGTTCTCAAATATATATCAAATGAGAAAAGCAAAGTGTATGTATATGCATGCACCCACTCCCTGAATAAAGTATCTCTGGACGAACACACAAGAAACAGATAATACCTATTACTCTTGTGCAGGTAACAGACTTTCTGAGAAGTAATGGTAGGATAAAGATTTTTCAGGATAGGTTATTAACCCAGCTCTATCATTTTTCCGCTATTTTGTAAACTTAACTGTTTAAATCATAAAATCTGTCCTCCCCAAATACACAATATTTAATGGCCTATTCGGCAGAAACTACACCAAAGCCTAAAATCAAGTCCATGTTAAGGACAGATCTCATAAGGTTAAAATCGGGAAACAAATGTCTTAAAGCATTCTTCCTTATTGGAAAAAAAAAAAAAAAAGCGGGGGGAGGGGGAAGGGGGAGAAATCCAAGTTTGGAGCTTCAAGTAAAATTTACCCAATAATTAATATGACATATAAGATCATACAGAACAATTTTCTATTAGCGTCCATGACAATGACAAAAAAATAATAAGGAAACTGATATAAGCCCAATTGCATTCACTTCAAACTCTTGTGGTTCATTCTACCAGATTCCTCCCCTATTAAACTTAATAACTGTACAACAGGTAGAACAGTAAAACACTGTGCTCAACTACTCAAGAGATTTTGAACATAAAATGATTTCCTCTATGTTCTCCACTTTCTGTACCTATTATATCCTTAACATCCAAAATATATCACCACTCAAAAATAGATAATACTTCTATATACAAAAATCTTGACAGATCAAGCAAAAAAATACCGAATCAATTCCTAAAGAGTCTACATATACAAGCTTATATAAACCTTAAAGGTAAACTCCAATACACTGGAAAAGAAAATTACAGGACGACACTGCCAATGAACCCCTCACTCTGTACATTAAAGCGTGTAGAACAGGAAGATGATGCTAATAATTAAACGTGTATACTAATTAAAAGGCTTAACTGAGAAGGCAGAGTAAAGAAAAACTGAGGACAATGTGACGTATGCAAAGACGATTCATTTGGGACTCAAAAAACCATTACACACTCCAAAATTATTCATCAACAAATGCGAAACCCAAGCGCTGACACTTGGGTAAGAGGAAGTGAGACGGAAATCGTCCAGGAAGCCAAGAGTTAAGCAAATGCCTGTCACCCCTGTTGAAAACGACTAGAACCCCCGGAAACAGGCTCCCGGGAAGCTTGGCGGGCACTCAAGAGGTTTGGTTCCACGCTGCAAGACCCACACACCTCTCTCTCCACCCCTCCCCTCCACCAGGGGGTGGGAGGAGTGCCCGGAAAGCTCCGCCCCCCTCGCCCGGTCAGAAAGCCGGACGGGTGCAAAGGGAGGTGGCACGAGGCCGAGGGAGGGGAGAGCCCGCCCAGGTGACTGGAGCTGGAGGCGGAGACACAGCCTGGGAAGGGGGCCGCCGTACGGCAGGGAAGATGGAGCCCCCCAGCCCGTACGGAAGAAAAATAGAAAGACTGGAAGGAAAAAGGTTGACGAGGGGAATGAGAGGCACCCCTCCTCCAGGCAGGGGCAAGCACACCCCTGCCCCCCAATCCGGGCGGAAGAGTTACTCTCGGGAAGCTTCTTTTGCGGACTGGGAGAAGAACGCGGAGGCCCCGCCCCCGAGCCAAGAATCTGGAGGAGGAAAAGTCCTGTCAGGCCCCGGACCCAGCCTCCCCGCCGGCCCGGCCCGCCCCCTCCCCGCCGGCGGCCCAGGCAGGTGCCGCCCCTCCCCCAGTCCGGCGCCCACTCTCCCTCCCGCCCGGCCACGCGCCCTGTCTTCTCTCGGCCTTCCCAGAGAGCCGTCTCCCTCCTTTCCCCACTCACCTTCCCGGGCGGCTCGGCCGCTCCCCCCTGACCCCGCCAGCGGCCACAGTTCACACACACCACCTCAGGTCCCGCACTCACTCTCCCTCACTCACACACAGCGCGACCACAGATCCAGAGCGGCCCACATATTATGCGTCACTCGCGTGCTACGTGCCCCGCGCGCTCGAGCGCGCGCGCGCCCCGACTTGGCGCGAGGCTCGCTGGCAGGGGGCGGGAGGAGAAATCGAAGAGCCGCGGGGCCGCCTGGGAAATGAAGTTCAGCTTGTAGGGGCGGGGCCTACCCGTCTTGATTGGTGCTTGAGCACTTACTCCCCGCGCATTGACTTCTGGGCTTTATAGTTTTTCCGCATTGACGCGAACCGCTGTGTACTCATTGGCGGCTTCGGAAGGCGGAAGCGAATAGAGAGGGATCCGATCCACCCAAGCCAGCGTTACAACCACTTGACACCTTCTCAGTACCTTATTCTGCCCTGTGTGACAGGGGTGAGCCTCTGTTCTATTCTCTCATTTGCCCCATTATACCTAGAGTATACCAGTATTTAGGAAAATATTTCCCACAAGCGTATCAGAAATCACAGCACTCATTAAACAGAAGGCACTGGTTTTTCTTTGTCTTTATGCTCAAGACCTAACCTGTAGGATCAATAAATATTTATCCAGGTCTCATGTGGGGCAGAGAAAAGGGAAAAAATTAAAAGACCATAGATTAAGGCAGGGCTGACCTCAGAGGTCATCTAATTTAATTCCTTTATTTTGCAGCTGGGAAAAGAAAGGCCCAGAAAGAGTGAATGACTTGCCTAACATCCCACAAGCAATTAGCAGTGGAACCAGAGCGACTCCTGACTCTGACTCAGGTGTCCCTTTTTAGGGACATGAAAAATAAATGTGACTCCACAGCTGACAGAATCTCCCTGACAAGATCCTACACAGCCTTTCTTTCTCTGGGAGTACTGAGCAAGTTTCTATGCATTTCTATGGAGTCCTTACAGACAACACTTTAACAGGGGTGGGGACACAGGACACAGCAAGCCTGCTGCTGTGCTCAGGTTCCACAACTAGTAAGAAGCTAGCCAGAGCCTGGATGCAGGTCTCCTGATTCCATTCCCTGCTTTCCAGAAGAGACCTCCCTCCTCATTTGTAATTTGGAATAGCTGCTCAGGCACAAAATTCTAGAATGTGAGGTGGCAGCACCACAGACCTGTCACCTCTCTGCAACCCCTTCACCTGCCATGACACACAGCTCACTTCTCTGTGCTTCTGGAACTTTACCTATATTAGTAACGGGCACTACCATTTCCTTTGACTTTACAGCCGGCCCAGCTCTGAGCCAAGTGTTTAACCCAAACTTTTTCATACAAACTTCATTACCACCCCCACAGGGTAGATACGGGTAGCCACCCATACACATGAGAAATCTGAGCCCAGAGAAGTGGCCCAAGGAACGGGGCGCCCAGGTTCGTGGGTCCAGAGGCTGCACTCACAACTTTCCTACCCCTATCCTCTAGTACTCCTACAGGTGAATTTCCTGCCATGCCTCCCTGAGCCATGAATCCAAAATGCATGAGGTTGGAACATTTAAGCCTTAGATAACTCCCCTCTTTCCATGGTCTAGCTAGCACAGCAGTGACTTCCCTGCTGACTGGGGTCCTGAAAGAGCCTTCGTGGGAACCCAGGGTCCCGCTCACCTGCTCCTGGCGCAGCCTCAGTCTGCCACCAGATGGCACTGCTCCCCTTCAAAAACCCAGGCTGAGGCCTGGGTCAATGATGGCATTGAAGAGTATCACAGAGGAACTTTGGAGAAGCCAGGACCCAGAAGGCTGGGAAGCAGAGCAGGAGCTATACAGGACCAATAGAGCTGTTCCCTCCAGAATCTTTGCTCCATAATGCCTGCAGCCTCCCTACCCCTGCCAACACACACACACACACACACACACACACACACACAACCGATGGCACACCCAGACTCCCACTCCGGGAAGGGAAAGGGACAGCACCCTGGTTTCCAGGCCCCATACACATTCCACGCATGCTCACTGACACTCACTGACGCATTTCACAGGACAGGAACATGTGCCCAATACACAGGCATGTACACCTATGCATTGGCACCAGTCCTCACAGACAACTCTTTCACACCTTAGTACCTGCAAGCACAAACCCACACACCAGGCTAGGTCTGACACATTGCTCCTGAATCACTGAAAAGAGATTCCCTGGCCTCTTTGGAACATCTCTGGACTGTCTCCCTCTGCTCTGCCTGTGCCCAACCCCTCCCTGTGGTGTACCTCAGAAAGCAGCCACCATACAAAAGGGCAATAAGTCATGCTTACAGGGTGGCAGAGAAAGAACGAGAGCAGCCCATCCCTGGCCCCAACACCAAGGGCTACAGACTTGGGTATGCTCCACCTGCCCTCACCCCTAAGCATGCCCATGCACTGGAGTAGGAAAATCAATAGCACCAAGTCTTCTGGGCCTCAGGATGCTCCACCCCTGTCTACCACCCCTTCTCTGCAGTCACCTACTTCCAGGCCCACCGGACCCAGGTGTTCTCACCAGCCCATCCCCACCCTGGTGCCACGCAGTTCCCGTGCCTCCTCCTACAATTCCTTGGGGCCAGAAACCAAAGCCAGCTATCCTACATCCACCCCTGTTTCACTGTTGGCTGAACGAGACTGCTGCTGCAAATGTCCATGGGTCACAGGAGCCACCCTGGAGAGGCTGAGGGCTGCCCAGCTCTGGGGACCCCAGTCCAGACAAAGAGGGAATTCCAAGTCATTCACTTGGTGCCCTCCCCCTGCCTGTGAACCCTGGCAGCCCCCTAGAAAAATGTCCCACTGCCCCTCCTGCCCATGCAGTATGCACAACGACCACTCCCGTGTGAAAGCATCCACATCCATCACTCTCATTTTGCAGAGGGAGAAATTGAGGCTCCACAAAAACGAGTGTAAGCCCCGCCTTGTCCAGTGGCCACAGCAGCTGCAGTCTCCAGAACCCAGTCCCTGCCTCCTGTTCCCACAGTTACAACTTCATAGAGGGGCCCGAGGCTCAGGTGAGAAATGAAGCAGCGATCCTCCCCTGAGGCCCACCCCAGCTCCCACCTACCAGGGTCCCAGCAAGACTGAGGAACCTCCAGAAGAGCGCCATGCAATCTTTAGAACATACTTGTACTTTTTTCTAAATACAGTTTATCTGGGGTGCCTGGGTGGCTCAGTCGTTAAGCGTCTGCCTTCGGTTCAGGTCATGATCCCAGGGTCCTGGGATCGAGCCCCGCATTGGGCTCCCTGCTCAGCGGGAAGCCTGCTTCTCCCTCTCCCACTCCCCCTGCTTGTGTTCCCTCTCTCACTGTGTCTCTCTCTGTCAAATAAATAAATAAAATCTTAAAATAAATAAATAACAAATAAATAAATAAATACAGTTTATCTGAAATTAAAAGTTAACTGGTCATCTTTATATTTTATCTGGCAACCCCACCACAGAATCACTGCTCAGCCACAGACCCCAAGGACTCCCCACCAGTGGCCCCCAGAGCTTCTCTTAAATGATCTGTAAAATAGTTAGAAGCAAATCAGAACAGCTGTCTCCCAACAGGTCTCATTAAAGATTAGACAGCCTAAGCAGTCAAAGCTCCTTTAGCCGCAAGCTGACGATGTGGGTGATATCAGGCTCAAATTCTTCCCTTCCATGCTTCTCTCTTTAACCCTATCACTTATGGTCAGGAATGAGAAAATAGTTTTTCCTCTTTACTGGGAAGAGTTTGCAGAAGGAGATGGGTCAGCAGTTGGGTCCAGCTTTGGAAGAAAACAGACCTGCACCCTAATGCTGGTGCTCCCCTTTACCAGCTGTGGGACCCTGGCCTAATCCCTTCACCTCTTGAGTGTCAGTTTCCTTGGCTGGAAAGTGGGAATAAGATCTCCTTTCTAGCATTGAGGAGTAAATGTGATAATGCATATAAAATGCTTAGCTTGAGACCTGGCACACAGTAAATGCTAGGGAAGTGATGACTATTCCTATCTTGATTATTCTTGGTCTAATGCTGTCCCTGTTGCAGTTCTTTTTTTTTTTTTTTAAGATTTTTATTTATTTATTGAGAGAGAGAATGATAGAGAGAGAGCATGAGAGGGAGGAGGGTCAGAGGGAGAAGCAGACTCCCTGCTGAGCAGGGAGCCCGATGCGGGACTCGATCCTGGGACTCCAGGATCATGACCTGAGCTGAAGGCAGTCGCTTAACCAACTGAGCCACCCAGGTGCCCCCCTGTTGCAGTTCTTCAGCTGGTTTCTCTTTGCCCCCTAGGACTGCCTGCTGGAAGAGCTTAGGTTTTCCTCATTTAAATGAGAAATGAGCTCCTCACCAGGAAGATCCTAGGGCATATTTTCAGAAGCTCTGGGAAGTAGAGGAATAACCACTCTGGGGGATCACCTGTCCACTCTCTGTCCCAGCCCAGAACGGAAAATTGCATGGATCAGAGGGTGGTTTAAGAAGATCTGCTCCTAGGCCTCCTCATGCCTTCAAAGGCTACCACTGATCAAGGGTGAAGGCAGTCAAGGCCAAGGAGCCCCTTGGATGTGAAGCCAGGCATGTCACCCTCCCAAACCAGCCTATCCACCCAGCCTCCCTGCTGGGATGAAGCCTGCGTCTGGAACCCTTGCCCAGAATACTCTCACTTCTTTCCCTGGGTCCTCTGGCAGGATGGTGATGTCACAATCAAAGTAAAGGGCAGAGGGAGTGGCCAGAGATGATATACCCTGGGCTACCATCACAATGAACCCACCCAGCACAAACAAGGGCTATAGCATGAAGAGGGCCAACCTCTGCCCTCCAGGTACCCCCCAGGACTTGTCAGCTGCCCCAGCCTGGCTGCCAGTTAACATCCCTGCTGACTCCTGGGGCCTGCCCTTTCCAGAGGCTATGCTCCAGGTTAGAGGTTGGGGAACAGGTGCAAGGAATGTAAAGAGAAGACATCCCCAACCTCTTTTGCCTCAGGTTCCTGGAATCATAAATTCTTCCAGGAGAAACAACAGTGGAGTCAGCACTGGAGAAAAAAGGCCTTGGATTTTTGGCAATACCTATTTGTGGCCACCAGACCTTTCTATGGAATTCCAGGATCTCAGTCCTGACCCATTTGAAGGTATGCTGGAGGCTGCTGGGGCAGACCCTGATGAAGACTATGGGTCACATAAAGCTTCTATCAGTTCTTTCACTTTGAAAAGCCTGGAGAAGAATGGCTTTGTCTAATGGGAGGAGGCTGGTCTGACTTCCAATTCAGAGGTCAGAGGCCCACCACTACCACTTGAAGTAACCTCCACCTCCTGCCGCTCCCTAAACCTCACTGCAATGGGCCTGGACCTCTGAGAAATATTGCCAGTGTAGCCAGGAATATCCAGTTAGGCCTGGGAGCTGAAGTCATCAGGGAAAGGTGTCTCTAAGTATAGATGTCTTGGGCTCTTACCGTGAGGCAATTCCTCTTCATTCCCTCAGAGGTGGGGTGTCTCTCCATGAAAAGTCACATGATGTTTCTGGGGGGAGCCCCTTAGCCCAGCTCCTGCTTCATCCGGTCCAAACTTGTCACAAGATAGCCTTTTGTGAAGTCACAAACCTGTCTGCCTCCCCACAGGATCAGGGACCAGGACAACCAGGGATTGGCGGGCATGACTTGGGGGTATGGAGGGCTTCAGAAGTGGCCTTTGGACTCTGGAGGGAGGTGTGGGGTCCGGAGGGGCTCAGGATGTAAAGCATGAGGGGGTCAGTCAGAGACCTGGGGATGAGGACAGTTTCTCAGATCTTGGTCATGGCCAACAGGTAAGAACAGCAGGAGCCTGGATCTGTGGTCTTTGGCCATCATCCTGTCCCTGAGACCCAGGAGAAGAGGGGGGGAATAGAAGGCCTGCACAAACTCAGTACATGTAAAAGTTCTGATCACTGATGTTCTGGATGTTCCATGGCAAAGAGAGGTTAGGACCTCTGAGCTGGGGACCCGATCTTCCCCTCAGTGCAATACATTCATGGTCATTCACTTGTGGTTGAATACTCTACCTGTTTCCTGGGCAAGCACATGCTCTCAAATTCTGCTACATTGATAAGCAGCCCTGATAGCCTTGGGATTCCCTCACGCATTGGACTGCTCAGAGGAAGAAGGAGGTTAGGAGAAGAAATGGGAGTGCCTAGAGCCCACTCTCTTCAGAGTATACAGACTTTCACCACCAGAGAAACCAACCGAGGAAAGAAGACAGGAGGAAGAAGAGAGTTTCACTACATCTAGTGTGAAAAGTCAGCCACTGTTGTGGAAGGGTCGCAGTTTGTATGTGGGGGATGGGGAGAGCCACTTGATTGAAGTCTTGTTTTAAAAACAAATCAACAAAAAAATATTTTCAGTGAAGTTAAGGATTCCTGAGCTCTGGCTCTATGCCTATCCTCGTATCCTGTGCCTCTTGGGCTGAGGAGGATGCAGCACAAGGTAGAGATGACATGTCCTGGCCTCAAGGGCCCACAATCTAGGGATTGAGTGACTGTGCCCAGCTGCCTCCCTTAAAGAGAAGGCTAATGTCCCAGGAAGTGGTGGGGCGGCCGGGAACCCCGGAGCCCTGCCTCCGAGGCCAGGTCTCTACATTTCCCTGAGGGTAAGAACAGACTGGAATCCTGAGGGCTTTTGACATGAAAGCCAAAGCAGCTTCACCCTCCTCTCAGGGCCTACAGTTCTGGGTCTTGGGTCATTCATTCTGGTGAGAGTGGCCCTCCCCAATGTGGCTCCTCTCTTGGCCATTTTTGTGGCAACATGCAAGCCGTGCCTCCACAGAGGGTCTTCTGCTGTCTACTCTGTGGAGCCTGTGAGTGAGCGGTGGAGACAGGCCTGGCCTAAGTAAAAGACTAGAGGGTGACCCAGGGCAAGTTTCCCATCAGAAGTTTACTAGATCTGTGGTTTTCAAATTTTGTTAGTATTAGTTTACTGTAGAATCTTTTCCTTTCCCCCCAGTGAAATCTTGTACAACTGTTCATTGAGTAGATAAAAAAAAGCCATGTTGGGAGTTGCAGGACATGATGTGGCAGAGCTCCTACCAATTCTGAGGAACTCCCTAGGGTTCTCGGGAACTCAGTTTGAAAACTGTCCTTCATGTGGCTTCCAGACCCTTCCAGGCTTGACCTGCTGTGAATCTGTGACTTCAAAGCGCAGGCTTTGCAAAGAGAACAAGCCAAGGAATACCACTTGTAGGGGTCTCCTCAGAGACTTGTCCTGAGTATCTTCCCCCACCACCACTTCTAGTTGCTGGTTCTGGTTCAGCTTTGTTACAACTGCCAATACATCCTCAACTGACCTCTCACCTGGCCATCTGCTCCCAACTTTGACTTTCTCTTATGGGTTCTGAAATCAGCATCCAGGGCTCTGTAGCCCAGAGCTCCTGTCCTAGGTCAGGAGCACATCAGGCCCCTTTCTGTACCTGAGTTCGGCAGGCAGGAGATAGGAGATTCTCAATCCCCAGGTAGCATTCAGATTTGCCTGACTCTCTTCTGAGATTCTTTTTTTTTTTAATATTTTATTTATTTATTTATTTATTTATTTATTTGACAGAGAGAGAGAGACAGCAAGAGAGGGAACACAAGCAGGGGCAGAGGGAGAGGGAGAGGGAGAAGCAGGCTTCCCGCTGAGCAGGGAGCCGGACGTGGGGCTTGATCCCAGGACCCTGGGATCATGACTCGAGCCGAAGGCAAGACGCTTAACAACTGAGCCACCCAGGCGCCCCTCTCTTCTGAGATTCTTGTAGCCTCCAGAATTGTCCTGATCCTTTTTTGAATGCAGGACATATTTGATTGCAAGCCTTACCTAGGAGCCAGAAGATACCCAGGGCAGCCTGGGTGAAGAGCAAACCCTCCCCTCCCCATTTCTTTTCCCCTAAGATGCAAAGCAGAGGAGACCCGAGTAAGGTGAGCTCCTTGCCCCCAAACCAGGCAAGACTGGATTCCAGGGGCTTTTGTTTGAAAGAATCCATAAAAAAGCATCATGGCCTTGGCTACTCTAAGGAGGACGGCAAATTCTCTGTAATGGTGCTGTGGACCTTGTTACAGGGAAATTTAGTTACATTTTACCTGAGAGCAAAGGCTGCTGTGGCCTTCTGGCTAGGGAGGCAGGGCAAAGAAGAGCAGATATTCCCTAGGGCCAGGCATGATGAAGCGACAAACAAGGCTCTTCCGTGAGCTGACAGGCTAGTACAAGGTTCTCAACCCTGGCTGCACACTAAAATCACCTGTGGAGTTTTTATGACCTCCCAGTGCCAGGACCCAATTCCAGATAAATTAAATCAGTATCTCTACAGATGGGTCACAGGCATCCTTGTTTCCCAGAGTTCCACAGGTGATTCATCCACAGCCAAGGCAGAGAACTACTGGTCTGGGAAGAGAGGCTGGCATCAGACAGAATGTGGATGTGATGTTCTTCACCCTGAGGTGAGGCCTAGAGACTTGAAATCCTGGGGGCCAACTAAGCTGGGCCCTGCTGCTACTGGAAGCCATGGGATCCCCTGTTACCCACCTACCTGCACACCCACTCACCCGCCGCACACACACCAGAGCACACCAGAGCACACACACCACTGCCAGACAGAAGGGTTGGTGATCCAGCCCCAGGGAAGGAGAGAATGCACCCTGGTTTAGAATCCTGCCCCTGCCCCTCTCTAGCTATGTGGCCCTGACAACCCTTCTAGGTCTCAGTTCCTCATCTGTAAAATGGGGCAATAGTGCCTACTTTGAGGGTGGTTACAAGGAAGTACCCAGCTCACAGGAAGAGCACCAGAGATTGGGCCTCTAAGCAGCCAAAGCCCAGACCCCCTCTGTCAGCAGAGGCAAGGTCCTACTGATCGGCTGTCCAGCCCTCTGGTTTTTCACACGAAGACCTTAAAGTCCAAAGGGGAGAATTTTTCCCAGGATACACAGCCAGCCAGAACCCAATCTTCCCCTACCCCAGCAGCTTCACATCACGGCAGCCTTCCTGCGTTGAGCTCCAGCAAAAGTCCAAACATGATTGCTAGGACTTCTAAAGAAGTCAGCCGGGATTTTAGAGTAACCTTTAGAATGTCTCATTGGAGACGCCTGGCTGACCTTGGAGTAGAGGGTGTATTCAGCCAATCTGGCCATTTGGCCCCATTTTGGCCTGAGCCCAGGGTTAGAAAGGAAGAGTGGGCAGGGCAGGGTTGGTTTTTCACATAAGCCTTTTTTGTACTCTAGCTTTGAAGCCACTAAGAATGCACTGCTTTGGTAAAAATAAATTGTATTGAAAACTATACCTGTCACCATACATTTTTCCAAACCCATAGGATGTACAAACACCAAGAGTGAACCCTAATGTAAACTATGGACTTTGGGAGATGGTGATGTGTCAGTCTATACTTCATTGTAGTTCATTGAACTGTGACAAATGTACCACTCCGGTGGAGGATGTTGATAGTTGAGGAGGCTGGGAGTGGGGGGTGGGGCAGGAGGTTTTGGAGATCTGTGTACTTTCTGCTCAATTTTGCTGCGAACCTAAAACTGCTCTAAAAATAGTAAATGGACAGACAGAAATAAAACTGACATATGCAGAGAATAGCACCCTTCCTACGGTGATTGCAAGGATTATATGAGCCAACGGACATTTAGGACTGAGCCTGACCCAGGTAATTGCTCAATATGAGTTGGCTTTTGTGTTTTTTTTCTAAAGCTGTCTCTGTCCCGTGGTTTCCTCTCAGCTGCCACTCATGGGAGGGAGATGGTGGGAACAGATCTTTCCCACCCTTTATCTCAGGATGCTGAGGCACCAATGGCTTTGTCACTAGCTCAGTCACATGGTTTAACTGGTGATGCTACAGCCAGGCCTCTGGTGGCAGATACTGACCTCTGTGCAGCTTGAGTTCTGTGCTAAGTCCAGACAGGCACCGAGCACCTCCTTTGAGCAAGGTCTCAGGCTCAGCCCCTCAAAGTGTTCTTTCAACAGTCCTACAAGTTAGGGGCACCTGGGTGGCTCAGTCAGTGAAGTGTCTGCCTTCAGCTCAGGTCATGATCCCAGGGTCCTGGGATCGAGTCCCGGCATCAGGCTCCCCGCTGAGCTTCTCCCTCTGTCTACCTGCCACTCCACCTGCTTGGGCTCTCTCTCTGTCAAATAAATAAATAAAATCTAAAAAAACAAAACAAAAAACAGTCCTCCAAGGTAGGCATCATTGCTTCATTTTAACAGATGAGAAAGCTGCGGCTCAGGGAAGTTAACTAACTTGGGCAAGCCTGTTCAGCTTTAAGGATGAAATCCAGAGCTCCTGCTCTCTCCTCTATCAGGAAAGGAGGGACAGGAGGTGAGCATTTGGCCAGCACCCCAGAGACTGCTTAGCCTGTGGTACATACTCCCTCCTCCAGCAGCCTATTGAAGATGCCACCTTGGAGGACAACGTCTTATTCGCAGAGGGGCTTGAGCAGCCCACTGGTCTCTACCAGGTCTATTGGGACCCCTGCCCTGGGCAAGGATGAGCAAACATCCCAGCCCCTTTCCTTTGGGGTCTGGAGCAGGAAGCCTGATTCCCCGGTCTACCTAGCTGCCTAAAAAGGCAGTTCATGGCTCCCTGTGTGAACCCTCTTGCCTACCTCCTTCTCCAGGTGAGGGGGAGATAGTGAATGTGAGTTATCCTGTAGGCCCAAACCTTCAACATGGTAGCTAGGCATAATCTGGGAAGGCTTCCTGCAGTTAGTGTCAAGGGCAGGCTTCAAAGAGTGGAAAGAAACAGATGGAGAGGACCATGGGAAGAACCCAAACGGCAATTTCCCTCATCTTGCTTAGAACTGCAGGAGCATCTCCCTCCTGATGGTCGGTCACTCGCTCATTCTTTCATTCATTCATGGAGTACCATGTCCTGGGCAGGAAATAGGTCCTGCCTCATGTTCACAGGCTTCCAGGCTTGAGAGCCACACAAACAGCCATACAATGTGACAAAGGCTGTAAAGAGGGTCCCCTTCATTGGGGGGACCCCAAAGGCTGCTTAAGAGGGTCAGAGCATTCAGGACAGTGGACATGAAGCTCTTTCAGGACAAAATCTGTGTCTCCTAAACCCCAGATATGCTTACATAGGAAACAAATGCCTTTTATAAAAGCAAGAAATTTACTTTGCTCTCAGACAATATTGAGCGTTCCATTGTGTTTGTAACCCCATATCCAACTGTGGAAACATTTTTCTGGATCCCAGTAGTACTCAACTCTTCTTCTTTTTTTTTTTTTATTGTAATAAAGTACATATAACATAAAGTTTACCTTCTTAACCTTTTTAAATGTACAGTTCAGGGGCATTAAATATATTGATAATGTGCAACCATGAGCAACATCCACGGTCTCCATAACTCTTCTTATTTTTTAAAACTGAAACTCTACACCCATTAACATTAACTTCCCATTCTCTGTTCTCCCCAGCCCCTGGCAACTACCATTCTACTTTCTGTTCTATGAATTTGACTACTTTAGATACTTCATATAAGTAGAATCATACAATATTAGTCTTTCAAATGACTGACCTCAAGTTACCTCTATGTTGTAGCATGTCACAGGATTTCCTTCCTTTTAGAGGCTGAATAATATTCCATTGTGTGTATATATCACATTTTATTTATCCATTTATCTATCATTGGACACTTGGGTTCCTTCCACATTTCAGCTATTGTGAATAATGCTGCTATGAACATGGGTATACAAATATATCTTTGAGGGGGCACCTGGGTGGCACAGTTGATTAAGCCCCCAACTCTTGGTTTTAGCTCAGGTCATGATCTCAGGGTCGTGAGATTGAGCCCAGAGTCAGGCTCTGCACTCAGTGTGGGGTCTGCTTGAGATTCTCTCTCCCTCTCCCTTTTCCCCTTCAGCTCATGCTCTCTCTCAAATAAATAAATCTTTAAAAATAAATAAGTAAATATCTCTTGGAGACCCTGCTTTCAGTTCTTTGGGGTACATACTCAGAAGTGGAATTGCTAGGTTATATGGTAATTCTATTTTTAATTTTTTGAAAAATCACCATACTGTTTCCACAGTGGCTGTACCATTTTACATTCCCACCAACAGTGCAGAAAGGTTCCAATTTCTCCATGTCCTTGCCAACATTTGTTATTTCTGTTTATTTCATTGCTGATGTATAGAAATGCAACTGATTTTTGTATATTGACTTTGTATCCTGCTACTTTGCTGAATGCATTTATTAGTTCTAACAGTTTTTGTGTGTGGAATTTTTCGGGTTTTCTACATGTAAGATCCTATTATTTTCAAACAGGGATTATTTTACTTCTTCCTTTCCAGTAAGGATGCCTCTAATTTCTTTTTCTTGCCTAATTGCTCTGTCTAGAAATTCCAGTACTCTGTTGAATACAAGTGGGAAAAAGGGGCATCGTCAACCTTGTTCCTGATGTTAGAGGAAAAGCTTTTGGATTTTCACCATTGTGATTTTTGCTGCAGGTTTTTTGTTTGTTTGTTTGCTTGTTTGTTTGTTTTTTTTCTGTGGGCTTTTTATATATGACTTTTATCATGTTGAAGTAGTTCCCTTTTATTACTAGTTTTTTTTTTTTTAGTGATTTTTATCATGAAAAGGTGTTGAATTTTGGGCGCCTGGGTGGCTCAGTTGGTTAAGCGACTGCCTTCGGCTCAGGTCATGATCCTGGAGTCCTGGGATCGAGTCCCGCATCGGGCTCCCGGCTCAAGCGGGGAGCCTGCTTCTCCCTCTGACCCTGTCCCCTCTCATGCTGTTTCTCTCTCTCTGTCAAATAAATAAATAAACAAAAATCTTAAAAAAAAATATATGCTACTGAATTTGGTTTGCTAATATTTTGTTGAGGATTTTTGCATCAATGTTCATAAAGAATATTGGTCCAAAGTTTTCTATTTTTGTAGTGTCTTTATCTGTCTTTGGTATCAGGGTAATGTTTGCCTCATAGGATAAGCTGGTAAGTGTTCCTTCCTTTTCGTTTATTTGGAAAAGTTTGAGAAGAATTGGTATTCTTTAAACGTTGGGTAGAATTCACCAATGATGCTATTAAGTTCAGGGCTTTTATTTGTTGGGAGATTTTAGATGACTGATTCGATCTCTTTACTAGCTATAGTTCTACTCAAAATTTCTATTTCTTCATGATTTAGTCCCTGTAGGTTTTGTGTTTCTAGGAATTTGCCCATTTCATGTAGCTTATCCAATTGTTATTGGATAAGCTTATGCAATTGTTCATAGTAATCTCTTACAATCCTTTTTGTTTCTGAGGATCATTAGTAGTGTCCCCACTTCCATTTTTTATTTTAGCAATTGAATCAAATTTAACACTCTCTTTTATTCTTGGTCAGTCTAGCTAAAGATTTGTCTACTTTATTGATCTTTTCAAAGACCCAACTTTTGGTTTCATGATTTTTTTCCAGTTTTCTGTTCTCTATTTTATTATCTTATAGGTCCTCACCTTGCTATGGATCCTCTCCCCAGAAAATTGCCATACACCTCAAAGTCTACATACATATTCAGGGTCTTCACAGATCCCTGAAACCCAGGGATCTCCACTTACAAATTTTGATGCCGAAGAGCTTAAAATTCTCAGTGATCCCCAACAGATTAAACTGGGTAGAGAGCAAGACAAGAGAAAAGGAATGGGGCTGACATTGATGACTCATCAGGGGCTGAATCAGTGAGAGCCTCTTGAACTTTATTGTGGTAGTTTGGGTTGGCTCCTTAGCATCTGCATTTCTAACAAGCTCTCAAGTAAGGCCAGAGCTTTTGGTTCTGGTCCCTGCTTTGAGCAACGAGGCTCTAAGCAACTATACCCTCTCTAGCTCTGCTTCTCTGCCTCTCAGGTAAGCTCCCCTCTCCACAAAAGGCATCTCCAGGTAGGCAGGTGTCACCCTAACTCCTCCCTTGCCTTAACCCCACTTTCAGTTACCAAGACCTAGTCATGCTATTTCCTAAACAGCTCTGACTCTGTTTGTCCATTTGTGCCCTCCCATCCCCTCCAGTTTAGGCCAGCAACATCTCCTGCTTAGACAATCATGGAGCTCTCACTACCCCTGGTATGATCCCCTAGCCTCCACTCCCAGTGCAATTTAAATTGCAAGTTGTCTTAGATTTTCAGTGTGGCTTACAAGGGCCTGGGTGACCTTGGCCTTGGTCACAACTCCAGTCTTGTTTCTTTCTATCTTACTCATGCTGTTCCCACCTCTTGGCCTTTGCCTGTTCTGTTTCCCCTGCTCAGGATCCTCTTCCCTGTCTTTCACTCAACTCTCACTCCTTCTCCTGACCTGGCCTGCCTGTCCCCTTCCCTCCTTTTACCCCAGTCTAGGTTGGGAGCCTGCCTGGCCACTCCTGCCTCAGTTAGGGCCATTGTGATAATGTCCAAAAACCCTGAAACTCCTTTAAGGCAAAAAAGGTACTGATTGCAAGAACAGAATGAGGTACTTTTTGGACTCCTCAGGCAGAAGCCCTCATGCTTCCTTTCCTCCCCTCTTCTGAGACTCTCAGCCAGTGCCCTCGGACTGGTTGTTTCATAGCTGTCTATATCACTGAAACTTGACTCCAAATTCTTGGAGTATAGAGTCCACTTGGCCCATTTGTAATTAGGGATTCTCCCTGGGCCAATCAGCTACTGCTGGAGAACTGAGACACATAACATAAACATAGTCTTCAGGCCTCACTCCTGAGTGGGTGGGGAGTTTTGGAAAGGGAGTATGGGCTAAGTAGTCCTCAAAGGTGTCTCCTGCAACTCCTATGGTATTTAACCTAGGCTTCCCTCTTGGAGTTGTCTAACTGCCTGCTACTGGTCTGCCTCCCCCCAGTGGACATAAGCTCTTAGGACAGAGGCCAAGTTGTATAACTCTGTTTTCAAGGCTGAAACAGAATGTGACCCGTAAATATTTATGGGTGACAAGAAAGCCCAGAGAAAAGACTGGCCTTCACTTTCATGAAGGTCACCCAGATGAGATGACATTTGGGTCAGACACTAAAGCAGAGTGAGTTTACTAACTGGAAATAGAGGTTTAGTAAGAGGGATGATGGCTCTGCGGCCTGAATTGGTCCAGCCACACATTACTGAGCACCCAACGATTAACAACACATTGGGTGACTGCTATGGGAGCAGGGTAAGGCCTGGAAAGGGGCAAGGAGTAGTCAAAGGAGAGATTAGATTCCTAGAGTGTCTGAACCAAATATTTCCCCCTCTGAACCCCCACTGAAAGTCTGCTCTCACAGGAGTTAAGGCTGTATTATAATTATGTTTGTGTGCCTGTATCCCCCAGGAGCCTCAGGAGCTGTGTGCTTTTCATCTCTGCATAACAAATCCCCAGGGTCTTTTCAATGTAACTGAATCCCCTTATGGCAATGGGGACTGTGGACACCCCTAATATTCTGTCCAATACATGTTCATGGAACCCAATCCTATGCTAGACTTTGGAGCTACTGAGATGGACCAACCTGGTCCCCACCTGGAGGAGTCAGATACAATTTCCAATAAGAATGAAATAGGTGCCCAAGATAATTGCAAAAGTACAGCTGAGTCTGGAAATCCCAGCCAATCTCTTGTAGAGGCGAGTATGAGCCTGCAATCTTCTCTAGAAGAAGATAGTGGGATTGACTTAACAGTGAAGATGTTAGCCTAATTTTTTTCTGAACTAAATAAACCTGCACATCCATTTAGCATTTTCGATAATGTTTGTAGCCATTTTCTCATTTCTTTCTCACCATTTGCAAGCATGTTATTCCCATTTTACGGATGAAGAACCCATCTCAGGGAGGTTAAGTGATTTACCCAAGGTCACACAACATGTGGAAAGAGTTGGTCCCTCCCCAAACCCCATCCTTGAGGAAGAACAACCCCCCCACCACAGCTTGGAGAGAGTTACAGCTCCTTCCAGATAATCTCAAGTTCTCTCCAGACGTTGAAGCCTGTAAATGGTGACCATTCTTCCTCCCCTGCTCAGAAAGAGAGCTATTGAACACCCACAGTGCAGAAGGCATCATTCCTTCTCCCTTGTAAATAATAAATCTCTCAGAAAAAGACCAGTGTTAAGTCATTTATCCCAGAAGTAAATAAATTCTCCTACTTTCTCACTGTATAACATATATATAAATATAAATATTTTAAAATATTTATTTATTTATATTTGAATTCTTGGAATTGGGTTCAAATTCTGACTCCATCAGTTACTGGCTGTGAGATCTCATACAACTCAACCTCTCTGAGCTTCAGTTTCTTTCTTTTTTAAAAGTGGAGGTAAAATTCACATAACATAAAATTAACCACTTTATTTTATTTTATTTTTAAAGATTTTATTTATTTTACAGAGAGAGAGACAGCGAGAGAGGGAACACAAGCAGGGGGAGGGGAGAGGGAGAAGCAGGCTTCCTGCTGAGCAGAGAGCCCGATGTGGGGCTCGATCCCAGGACCCTGGGATCATGACCTGAGCTGAAGTCAGACGCTTAATGACTGAACCACCCAGGCACCCCTAAAATTAACCACTTTAAGGGAACAGTTTGGTAGCATTTAGTACATTCACAATGTAATACAATCACCACTTCTATTTACTTTTGAAATATTTTCATCACCCCAAAATAAAACCCTGTACCTGTTAAGCAGTTACTCTCCATTCTACTCGCTGTCCCCTCCTCCAACCCCCGCCCTCCTCAGCCCTGGCAACTACCAATATACTTTCTGTCTCTATGGATTTACCTATTCTGGATATTTCATATAAATGAAATCATACAATATGTGAGCTTTGGCATCTAGATTAGTTTACTTGGCATATTTTCAATATGGTACTATGTGCTGTAGCATGTTGCAGAACCTCTTTCCTTTTGTGGCTAAATTATATTCCATTGTACGAATATACTACTTTTGTTTATCCATTCATCTGCCGATAAATACTTGGGCTGTTTCCACCTTTCGGATATCGTGAATAATGTTGCAATGAACAATGGCATACAAGTATATGTTTAAGTCCTTGTTCTCAATCTTTGGGATATGTACCTAGGAGTGAAATTGTTGGGTTATATCATAACTCTATGCTTAACTTTTTGAGGAAATGCCAAACAGTTTTCCACAGTGATTTCACCATTTGACATTCTTATCAGCAACATACAAGTGTTCCAATTTCTCTACATCCTCACTAGCACTTGTTATTTTTCTGTTGTTTTTTTTTTTTTTTTACATTATAATAGGCATCCTAATGGATATGAAGTGGTATCTCATTGTGGTTTTTATTTGCATTTCCCTAATGATTAGTGATTTTAAGCATCTTTTCACATCCTTACTAGTTATTTGTATATCATTTTTAGAGAAATGTCTGTTCAAGTCCTTTGCCATTTTTGAATCTGGTTACTTGTCTTTTGTTGTTGTTGAATTATAGGAGTTCTTTACATATTCTGGATATCAATCCCTTATCAGATACATGATTTGAAATGTTTCTTCCACCCCATGGTTTGTGTTTCACTCTGTTGATAGTGTCTTTTGATACATACTGGTATTTGATTTTCATGAAGCTGAATTTGTCTATGTTTTTCTTTTGTTGCTTGTGCCTTTGTTGTCATAGCCAAGAAATAATTGCCAAATTTGATGTCATAAAGCTATTGCCCTACATTTTCTTTTAAGAGTTTTATAGCTTTAGGTTTTACATTTAAGTATTTGATCCATTTTGAGTTAATTTTTGTGTATGGTGTAAGGTGGGGTCCAATTTCCTTCTTTTGCATGTAGATATCCAGTTTTCCCAGCACCATTTGTTGAAAAGACTCTCCTTTCCCCCACTTAATGGTCTTGGCATCCTCGTAGAAAATCACTGGACCCTATAATGTGACAGTTTATTTCTGGGTTCTACGCTAGTCCATGGGTCTACATGCCTGTCTTTATGCCAGCACCACCCTGTTTTGATTACTGTAGCTTTGTAGTAAATTTTCAAATCAGGATGATTTTCAGCTTTGTTCTTTTTCAAGATTGTTTTGGCCCTTTGGGGTCCTGTGAGGCTCCACATGAATTTTAGGATGGATTTTTCTATTTCTGCAAAAAACAAAGAAACAAAAGAAACCCATCGCAATTTGATAGGGATTGCATCAAACGTGTAGCATTGACATTTTAACAATATTAAGTCTTCCAGTCCACAAACACAGAATGTCTCTCCATTTCTTTGTATCTTCTTTAATTTCTTATACCCATGTTTTATAGTTTTCAGAGTACAAGTCTTTTGTCTTCAGTTTATTCCTAAGTATTTTATTCTTTTTGATGCTAATGTAAATGGAATTGTTTTCTTAGTTTCCTTTTCAGATTGTTCAGTGTTCATGTAGAAGTGCAACTGATTTTCATATGTTGGTTTTGTATGCTGCACAACTTTGCTGAATATTTATTAGCCCTTTTTTGGGGGATGCAGAATCTTTAGCATTTTCTACATATAAGATCATGTCATCTGTGAACAGAGAATTTTACTTCTTCTTTTCAAATTTGGATGCATTTTATTTCCTTTTCTTGCCTACTTGCTCTGGTTAGGGCCACCAGTACTATGTTGAATAGAAGTGGTGAGAGTGGACCATTCTTGTCTTGTTCCTGATCTTAGAGGGAAAAGTTTCAGTTTTTCACCACTGACTATAGGATGTTAACTGTGGGCTTTTCATATAAGGCCTTTATTATGTTGAGATAGGTTCCTTCTATTCCTAGTTTGTTGTGGTTTTTGGTTTTGGTTTTTGTTTTTTTGTTTTTTGTTTTTTTAATCAGGAAAGGGCCAATTTGGATGCTTTTCATCTTTTTCTGGCCTAATTGCTCTGACTAGAACTTCCAGTACAAGTTAAATAGCAGTGGGGAAAACAGACATCCTGATCTTGTTCCTGGTCTGGAGGAGAACGCTTTCAGAGTTTTCAGTACTTCACCTTTGAGTATGATATTAGCTGTGGATTTGTTATAAATGTCCTATATCATGTTAAGGAAGTTCCTTTCTTTCCTGGTTTTCTGAGTGTTTTTTATCGTGAAAACGAACCCTGCCTCTGGGAGTATCCATGTGTAGTGAGGGTAGGCAAATCCTCATGGCACTGGAGTCCAGAGTCCCTCACATCTCCCACCTAGCCCTAACACAAGGTAGGTTAAATAGAACCTCAGCCACCAAAGCTTTGGCTCTAAAGTGATCTCGGAGTGGCCATTGACTGAGCTATTGGGAGTTATACTGAGAGGCCAGGAATGACCCATCCCAACCTATTGAGCCAAACCCTGAAGTCCAGCTAGGATGACTTCTTTTATTTTTATTTTTTATTTTTATTTTCTTAAAATAATAATTTGTTTATTTTAGAGAGAGAGGGAGAGTGCAGGGGGGGAGGGGCAGAGGGAGAGGGAGAGAGAGAACCTCAAGCAGACTCTCTGCTGAGCATGGAGCCCAGTGTAGGGCTCAATCCCATGACCCTGAGATCATGACCTGAGCCAAAATCAAGAGTTGGATACTCAACTGACTGAGCCACACAGGCGCCCTTTTTATTTTTATTTTTTTAAGTTTCTGTTTTAATCACCTGGTGCTCCTTGCAATGAGTACACTCCTTAATCCCCATCACCTATTTCACCTATCCACCCACCCACCTCTCCTCTGGTACCCATCAGTTGGTTCTCTACAGTTAAGAGGTAGGATGACTTTGGGGCGCCTGGGTGGCTCAGTCGTTAAGCGTCTGCCTTCGGCTCAGGTCATGATCCCAGGGTCCTGGGATCGAGCCCCGCATCAGGCTCCCTGCTCCGCGGGAAGCCTGCTTCTCTCTCTCCCACTCCCCCTGCTTGTGTTCCCTCTCTCGCTGTGTCTCTCTGTCAAATAAATAAATAAAATCTTAAAAAAAAAAAAAAAAGAGGTAGGATGACTTCTTTCTTATCTTTCTGTATCTCTGATTTCCCCCATGCTATTCTGCTATCTAAGGCCTTATCCTTAAAAGTTCTTCTTCGGCAAGTCTTCCATTGCATTACACCCCCTCCTGGTGCAAGGGAGATCTTTCCTCCCCCTTTATTTTCCCATGGCCCATGATTTGGAGAAATCACCTCATTCTGTAGGGTATCACATTTCAGGTAAGCGCTACCCAGAAGGTCCAAGGGACCCTCCGTCCCTCCCCTTTCATCTCCAGTGCCTCACAGACCTGCTTCAAGGATGGGCCCAACACATATTCCTATTTGGTAAGCATATTTACTGACCTTTCCTATACCTCTTCTAGGTCTTGGGGATCTTGGTAAAATTGACAAAGTTCCTCATTCCATGGACCTCACAGTCTAATTAGGGGAGAGAGATGATAAACCGATGAAGAAAAATATCAGATCACACTAAATTCTCTGCAGATTGAGAAAATAGGGTGGTAAATGGTGATTGGACAACTACTTAGACTGAGTAGGTAGTCATGGAGGGCTTCTCTGAGGAAGCTGATGAAGATGATGGAACTGAATGGGATTATTCTTTTTTAAAAGCAACTGTTTCCGTGACAACGAATGCACATGGTCATTTATCAGGTACAGTAATCTGTGCTGCTTCCCCAGGACAGTTGATCAATGGCATCTTTGACACCCTTTCCAGGGCCAGCCCTAAAAGTGATCCTTCAATACCATGTAACCTGGGAGCAGAGTTACAGGCCGCTTATCTACTCTCGAGGATAGTCATCTGGGGTTCTCACTACACACCATGCTGCCCTTGAGTTCTGGTTCTTCTGCCCAGAATTCTCCTTCCCCGAGCCTTCACATGCATCTCTCTGGCATTCTCGGCATTCAGGTTTCAGCTTACCTCATCACGGCCTTATTCAATTCCTCCCCTCTCCTGACTTCCTCTCCTGCACAGGTCTCCGTTTTATGTTCTTTTCAGCACTCATTAGCATATGAAATCGTTTTGTACTGCTTGTCTCTCCTGTTTAGAAGGTAAACTACTTCTGGGCAGAGACATGTTTTCTCTTGTTCAGTACTGTGCTCCCCAAGGCCTAGGTCAGCGTCTGAAATACAGTTTGGGGACAATAAATGTTTGCTGAATGAACATCCGCATGGAACAGGATTTTATTAACACTCTACTGATGAGAACCCTCCAAGCTCATTTTTAAGCATAGTTCTTCACTTTAGCACGTGGTCATAGGAGTGGACTCTGGACCTAGATGTTCTGTACTCAAACCCCAACCTTCTTCTTACTTCTCAGCTTCAGTTTTTCCAACTTTGAAGGAATGCTAATTGTATATACCTCACAATGTCAATGTAAGGATTAAATGAGTTAGTACCTGTAAAATGCTTACAGTTATGCTTAGCATATCTTATTACTATTCCCTAGCATCCATCACAGTGCCTGGTACTCAGTAAAGAATTGCCAAACATGGCATTTTATGGTATAGCAATTTTGACAGGTTTTCATTAGACATTGGGGTGGATTTCTTTAAAAAGCCTCCTAGATGGGGCACCTGGGTGTCTCAGTCAGTTAAACATCTGCCTACAGCTCAGGTCATGATCCCAGGGGCCTGGGATTGAGTCCCTGCTTCTCCCTCTCCCTCTGCTCTCCTGCTCCCCTGTTCCTCCTCTTCACTCACTCTCTAACTCAAATAAATAAATAAAATATTTTAAAAAATAGAAAAAATAAAAAGGCTCCTAGAGATTATAATCTAGTATGAGGGAAGTAGTGTATAAGAAGAAAGTCCAAAAAACATCCCAAGAATAAGATGGCTATTGAAGAAAGAAATACAATTATCTGCTACTTTGGAACCTGGTTCAGAGTGATCATGGCTTCTGGGATCTTTGGCATCCAGAAGTGGGGATGGGATGGAAGTTTGGCTGGAGGAAGAAGGATTAAGCTGGCTTCTATGGAAAGAGGAGGTGGTGAAACAGGGGAAAGGAAGGGGGTGTTTTTTCCAGGTGTGAGTTCACAGTGATGGAGAAGGCCTAATTCTAGCTTCTGGTTGATTAGCAAGTTGTTGGTGAATTTTGTCTAATTCTAACAGGAAGATCCCAGATCTTTAAACCTCACTTGAATGTAGGGCCATCAATAGGCAGGTATGCATGTCACTCACTCTAGGGACTCCCTCTAATAGAACCCATTTTCCTACAGGTGAATTGGGGATACCATGATCCCCAAAGGTGGTTTGTGAGGGTATAACATCATTCAAGTAGTCAGGGAAGCTCCTGGAAGGCAAGGAAACAGTGATGTCACAGAAGGGCAATGGCATCTTGGGAGGAAGGAATAGAAGGGGCTTCCATCACCAAGGGAGCAAGTCCTGGCCCTTGTTGCTCCAACCTCATTAACAAAGGAAGAAGGTAAGCGTGGGTGTCTTTGATGGTTGTGCATTTGGTCTTTTAGGGGGGAGATAAACAATAAGATTCCTTTTTCAAGCCTCTGCTCAGCTTCACTGGTCTTTTTCTTCTCCCTTTGGTCATCTTTAGGGTTCTTATCTAAACCCGAGAGCTAGAGAGAGAGAGAGAGCATGAGCGGGGGGGGGGGGGGGGGGCAAAGGGAGAAGGAGAGGCAGACTCTCCGCTGAGCAGGGAGCCGGATGTGGGGCTTGATCCCAGGACCCTGGGATTGTGACCTGAGCCCAAGGCAGACGCTTAACCGACTGAGCCACTCAGGTGCCCCACCTTGAGACTAAATCTGCTTTATGTGTCACACAGGGAGTCCAAACTAAGCGGCCAATTGGGAAAATTTAAGACCTGGAGCAAGGAGACGTCAGAATGTTGACCTGACCTCAGGATGCTGAGAGAAGTGAATGAGCTTTTGAGGGATCCTTTGTCCTTTAAGAGTATAGGATGAAGTCCTCTTACTTGAGGGAGCAGAGAGCCTCCCGAGGCTTTGAGTGAGCTGCTTTCTAACCCATGAGCCTGCTGTTTCCAGATAGTTATCAAAATTCCTTCAGACAGGCAGAGCCCTTTTCCTTACTCCCAGGGGATAATCTAAAAGGAAATATATATGTATATGTGTGTGACACAGTGACAAAATTTTATTCAGGTGCAAGTGACTGATACCAGAGCCTTTCTGGAAAGTCCCTTCAGACAAGAGAGAAGGGTATCAAGGCAAAATTTTCCTAGTCTTAGTAGCCACAGGACTGAGAATGGGACATTTGAGAACATGTGAAAGCTATAATACTTTTTGGAGCACCTCGGCAGATCTAAATTTCCCTCAATAGTTTGGAACACACACTTGTATTTTTATAACCTAATTTGTTCTGAAAATAACTATGTCTGATATCTAGAGGTGTGAAGGCCCAGAAGAAAAGGGAAGTAGGGAAGAGGAAAAAAAATTTTTTTATCCTCTTGATTTTATGAAGAAAACAAAACAAACCTTCCAAAAAAAAAAAAAAAAAAGATCTGTTTTTAGAATTTTTTCATCATCTTGCCAACGTTCCCTTCCTTGGAGAAGGAAGAGGAGGAGGAGGAGGAGAACCTGGGTCTGAGGAGGTGGATGGAGGAGGAGGAGGAGGGGGAGGAGGAGGAAGAAGAGGAGGAGGAGGGGGAGGAGGAGGAAGAAGAGGAGGAGGAGGGGGGGAGGAGTAGGAGGAGGAAGAAAAGGAGTGGGGGGGAAACCTGGCTGTAGTGCAGAGAGCTGACACAATACACTCTTCTCATTAACTAGAGCCCATATGGCAGCAATTCCCAACTCCCAACGCCCCGTGTCAGTGATTAAGAAAGCCCTTTCTTGACCCTGCTTTTCTTTCAGGGAATTCTGAAGATTGCTTCAGTCAACAGGAAAGGGACAGGAGGTGGGGGTGGAGGGGGGAAAACCGAGAGTTACATGGTGCGCATCAATTTCAAGGGTCCTTGAGCGCTGTGCACAACCTCTGTATGAGATGGTAGTAATAGCAGCAATCATCATTGACAGAATCACCAATGATCGGGCCCCAATGTTGAACCCCATATCTCCGTGCCAGGCACTTGCATCATCTCATTCAATCCTAACAAGCCTCCCCTAAGTGAGGAATGAGGAGGCACCCAGGTTCAACTGAAGCCCTTAGCAGCCAGCATGCCTCTCTGGTGGCTGGCGGGATGCAAACCCATTCTGCCGGACCCACCCCGGAACCGTTCCCAGGTGGATTCAGGCCTGGGATTTTCGTGCCGTATTCACTCCTGAAACGGTCATCTGTAGCATAGATGGCTCTATCCAGGAACGAATCATGGTCCACCCGGCGCTGGGGAAGAAGGGCCTCCGGGCGGCTCTCAGCGGAACTTTACTGTCGGCGGCGCGTGTTCCCGTCCGGGCGGCCGGGCGCGCGGGCCGGGAGGGGGACGCATTCTGGCGCGGACCGCGAGCGGAGCCTGCGAGCGCCGCCGCCGGAGAAGACCGACGCTCGGCCAGAGCCAGCCCGCGGCGCCCGGGCCTGGCCGGCCGCTTCCCGCCTCAGCCGCCACCTCCGCCCCCGCCGCCGCAGACGCCGCCGAGGCAGGAGAAGCGGGACGCGCAGCCACTTGGCCCTGTCCGGCCCCGCGCGGCCGGGAGCCGCGGCGCCGGAGGTGAGTGCCGGTGCCGGCCCCCGGCTCCCGGCTCGGGCCGCCGGGACCCGCAACAATGGGGGCCGAGTGGGGACGCGGCCCGGACCTATGGCGCTCAGCGGCCTGGGGCAGCAAGCCGGTCCCAGCGGTCCGGGCCTTGGGGCGCTGGATCCCCACTGGGAAACTCCAGTGGCCGGAGCCTTGGAGGGGGTCTTGGCCTCGACCCTGGGCCTCGGTGGCTTATATTTTGTTATCTTCGTAGCCAGAAAAGGGAGTCATAGGGGCACGGAGACTTAACTCCAGTGGTGTACGCTCTTGACGCTTGATGCGGACGCCCTGAAGGGTGACCATAGTGGGGTGGGTGTGGGGGGGCTTACGTTTGGAATTCTAGGGGCCTCAGTGTGCCTGGTCCCTAAGGCGCATCGCTTATGTGTCTTCTCCCAACCCCCCGCCTCCCGAGATCTGTGAACTTGGCGGATTGGGGTCTGGCTGGGGAGAAGAGGCACTAAGAGTTTAGCTTCTCTGGGGTAACCAGTGATTAGTTCCTGGAAAGGCAGGAGCTCAGCTGGGCACAGGGGAATTGAGCAAAGAGCTGGATTCTCCGGGGCCCGGATGCATCCTGGCGGTGAGGGGTTCTTGGGCAGGAAACTGAGTGTCACAAGAGTGCCACGGTGGGTAGTGTTGGCTACCTTGGCGTTAGGGTGAGGCCGGAGTTGTGATTTGGGGAGTGTAGAGGAGTGTTGGTAGGCTGCCGAGTTTGGTAGGCTGCTTTATGTGGGCCATGGTGGTAGCAGCCTGGGGGATGAACAAGAGAACTTCGCAGAGTGGGCTTCGCGATAGAGAATGACCTCTTCCTGCGGGGGAGTGGGTGACTCAGATCTGTTAGAATTCCTGCGCTTGTTAGTGGATGTGGCTGACTATATCAGTGCCTGGGCACCAAGGTGGACGGGGCTGGGAAAGGGCTTTTGGGGGCTGAAGGAGTTTGTTCCTGAGTAGAAGATAGTGTGAAATCATTCCTTCTCACTCCGAATCAGAATGGTAGCTGTCATTGACAATATTTTAAGCAAAGAATTTGTTTGTATTTGGATCCAAAGCTTTCTTCTCTTCATTTTTTTTTTCCTCCTGTTTTTGACTTGTGACTCATAATTTCTTTTCAGCACTGTGGCTATTGTTTGTAATGCTAGACAAACTTAGACACTGTAATATATGTAAATTCTAGGGGGTTTCAGTCCAATTCTTATAAATCTAAATTAAGAGCCTGTTTTCACTAACTTGTGTGTCATTGTTCAATGTGTGCAACTCTAGAGGGGGATGTGAAGACCCTAACAGTTTATGTTGTTAAATGTTCTTCATATCCCCAAATCCATGAAACTTCATTTTCTCCTACTGCCATGAAGTCATTATGTTGAATCTGTTAAATCTTAGGGACTGCCATTTAAGCCCTCACAGGACATTATCTTCACTAGAAGTGTTATCCACCTTCAACGAGTTTGGTCTGTACACTGTGTCTTGTCTGTGTTATTCAAAGGCAGTGTGCAAACTCCCAACTCTGAAGCCTGCAGCTCTGCAGCAGAGCCCTGTATGTAGCATTCAGACAAAAGTTGGTGTGTTGTCTGTGGATGAGGTATCGAACTCTAGATGAAAAAAAACAAAAACAAAAACAAAAAACCAGTATCAGAATCATTGTACCTTCTGAGTTTATTTAGAGTGTTAAGATGTGCTGGAGTCTACTATAAATTTTCAGATGAAATGTGAGGTAATTCTGACTATCTATAATTGTGCTTTAGTTATGGGGATTGGTTCCCCCCCCCTTAATCTATAAAAAATCATGTATTTCCCTTCAATTCTTTCTCTTTCTTTTAAATTTTTCTATTTTAAATCATTAATTCTTCCATAAACCAATATCTGTTGAATTATGCCAGATACTGTGTTGGGCATTTCCACAGTGGTGATATTTTTGACATTTTAGTAGTAGTTCTTAGTTCAGAAGTGGCTATAGGTCTGTGAAGGAAGAAGTGATTCAGGTATATCAAGCTTTTAATCAGTAAAGCTGTTGAATAAAGTTTTTATACAGTATTAATTTTGACTAGTGACAATTGATTATCTTCATATATTTCCGTGAAAAAGGTTAGCTATACTGTGGTCACGTTAGTATGGGATTGTTTTTGCATCATTTCATTTAAATACACCTGTTAACTTTAAGTATTTCTGTAGACAAACCACAGGTAACATTTTGTTTCTGTGTGTCTGGATGAACAGTGATTTATAAATACTGTATATGTGCTTGGGTTCCCCAGGAAGCCGTCACACTTTCCTTTCCACTGTGGTTTGGGAGCATGAAGGCGTTGCTTACCCCCTTTGTCTGGTTCACTGTATGTAGGCTGGGAGTGTCTGCTGATCACTCGGAGTGCTGTCCCCTAGAACAGGAGGAATAAGATTGAGGTAAGGCTCAGTCTATTTGAAATTGCTTGCCTCTTGATATTCACTGCATAAAATATAATGTAAATTATATTTGAAAAATTTTTTAAATTGTTAATCTCCATTCTGATCTAGTAGAATGAAATTCTGTCTTTTGCTCTCTGTGTTTATATTTTGGCCAAAAATAAATGAAGAAATTTAAAATCAAGGCATTCACACAATAAATTCTTTGAAATACCTTTCATTTTCTATCTAAAATATTCACTTGATCAAAGAAAATAAAAACTAGTTTACATATGTTGTTTTGAAAACAAAGTGATTGCTGAAAGAGATGTTTTTGATTAACTCTTAGTCAAATGGATCGACTTCAGAAACTCTTGAAAAGAAGGCTTAGAATATTTGCTTTCTTTAGGAAAATTCTGAGATGCCTAGTACAATAGGAAGGGCATGACTTTCGAGTCACCCCACCTCTATCTTTTGCTTGCTTTTTGATCTGGGCAAGCTGTTAACCTCTCTGAGCCTTGTTTTTTATTTTATTTATTTTTTTCATCTGTAAAATGGGGTTAATATAACCTTCTCTGCAGATTGTATTGAGGACTGGAGATGAGGTGTAGTGCTTTGTGAGTGGTCAGTGCTTGCTATTAGTAGTAGTATGTTGCTGTTAATAGTTGTTAGTGTAGTTAGAAGTAGTAATGGGGGCGCTACGCTCAGTAGTAGTAGGAGTAGGAGTATAGCTGGGTGCTGTGCATGGATGAGAGGGGCTCAGTTTCTTTGGTGAGGAAGGCAGCCTGCTCTCTCCACCTGTTTGCACTTTGGACAGGTGAGAGAATTGTCGAAGTAGTCTTTATCTAGTACTGGTGGGCAGGAGTCCACACTATAAAGTCCAAGGTCATTTCTGGCACTGGTAGGTTTTTTCCTGGCAGTTTCTATGGAGAAGCCGGGAGGTAACTGTTTGGCATGTCCTTGTTTTGAGAACTGTAAGCATTCCCATTGACAGAGTGCTAGAGTATGCCAGGCAGCATGATGTTCTGTGCAGGCCATGGTCGGGATGTTTCTCTAGCTTTAGTCTTATCAGAGACCTGGTTTTGTCTTTTTGCTAGGAAGACTCCAGATGCTGGAGAGATTTGTCATCTCTCTCTAATTTGGGCTATTTTGATAGAATATAGCACTCTGTTCAGAAATGTTTTTGATGAACAGAAGGTTCACAGCCTTTGTTACAGAATTGTTCAGTTTTATTTTTTCCTTGTGAGAGGAAAAAAAGTCAAGAGAAAAATAAGTATGAACCAGAAAGAAATGATTAGAAATAACTGGCCCTAAATCTCTTCCAGTCTTAGTCAAATCTCCCCTCCATTCCAGCTGGTCTTTAACTCCAGTTAAAAGTAAATAATATTCTTTTGACCTTAAAATACAGTGACCATCTAGATCCTGGTATATCTCTATTTCAACATCTCACAAGGACCTTTATGACCCAGCCTCTTCTGTGTCTGCCTTTCTAGTCCCTCCTCTGCCACAATTCCTCTGGCACTTGAGGCTCTAGTTATAGGTAACTCCTTGAGGGTCCCAGCATGCTCAGGCTATTCCTTCTGCTAATTTTCCTCCCCATTCTAGTGATTTTCTGACTCCTAGGCTTGCATTTACTAGGAATTAAGACACCACCATCTCTTAAAAGATTCTTTGATTCTTTCTAGATTAAGCTGAATGCCTCTCTTTTGTGTGGCCATTGCAGTCTGTCCAAGCATCTTTCATAATTTCACTGTACTCTTAACTTTTGATATATTTGTGTGTTTTCCATGCTAGGTTGTGACCTACTTGAGAGCAGAACCTGGTCTTGTTTATTCTTATATCCTAATACCTAATCATCTCTGGCACAGAGTAGCTACTTAGTAAATGTTTGTTGAATGAACAAGTGAATGATCTCTGATATGAAGTGACAGGAAGTCATTCCTTGTGGAGTTGGTGGTGTGATGAGAGTTCTGATTTTATGGCTGCCTCTGGTCCTGGCTGAAACAGTGCTTCTGCCTTTGTACTTCCAGGTTGCTAAAAGCAGTATTTTGCTTGAAAATGTGTTGCTTAATTCCGTATGTTCATGGTTTCAGGCTGGGGGGCTATTACTTGCTTTCTGTGGGTCTTGCAAAAGTTTGCTTTGGAAGAAATACAAGTTTTTCATTGGTATTATCTAGCTCTTACTTTGGCCATTTACTGCTGTGAGCACTTTGTCCTCATGTGTGAAGAAGAATGACTAGTCAGTTTGGGTCACAAGGTCTCTAGACAACTAGTGGCCAGCCTGGGAGTGGGTAATGGATTTAACACCAGGTGTTGTGACTTACTGGTGATGGACCTTTGGGAGTTGAGCTCACTATCACCATTTTCAGGATACAAGATTATTTGCCCAAATTTTATTCAGGAATTTGAACTCAGTGACTATGAAATTATCTGTACTAGTTCTTTGCTCAGCCTAATACTGTACTAACACTGAAACTGATGAATTAATTCTTCGTTAGGAGGCTGTTCTGAATTACTAACCTAGAAATTAAGGAATTGTGCCGATTCATTAAGTCACCCTCTTGGTTCTTCGTGGTAAAATAACTTGAGAGCGTACTATCTAAATTACTTTGATTTAATTCTCATGGTTGATCAGACCACATAGGAATCCCACTGAAGGCCAGGTGTGAGGAACCTTATTAAAACCTACATAATGCAGTTCTTTCATGCAGGTGACAAACATAGTAGACGGCAGAAAAGGAAAACATGAAAAGTAACTGTAGTTAGATTAAAGATAAAAATTGATATGAGATAAGGAAAACTGAAACAAAGTATAAGACATTAAATATGGCAGGCAACTGTGAAGTTGAAGGTATTTTGTGAGCAATGTTGAGTTTTTGAGAAGGAAATTGTGTTTTTTTTTTTACTTTTTATTGTTATGTTAATCACCATACATTACGTCATTAGTTTTTGATGTTTTGATAGCACCCAGTGCTCCATGCAGAATGTGCCCTCTTTAATACCCATCACCAGGCTAACCCATCCTCCCACCCTCCTCCCCTCTAGAACCCTCAGTTTGTTTTTCAGAGTCCATCGTCTCTCATGGTTTGTCTCCCCCTCCGATTTCCCCCCGAGAAGGAAATTGTTTTAATACAGGTTAGAAGCAATAAGAACAAGGATCATTTCAGCCGGCATAGATACATTGACGTTACTAGTGCCCACTTATGGTCTTATAACACCATTGATGAAAGTTGTACATAGGCGGAAATGAAAATGTTTGCTTTATGGAAGGCAGCTATGCTAACCACTATACCACCAACGCTAAAATGTTTGCTTTATTATAAGTATACCTTGCACACCTAACATATTATAGTTCATAAAACACTTTCGTATACATTTCGTTTACTTTACCCTCCCAACAACCCTGTGATGCAAGTAGCTCCATTTTACAGATGAGGAAGCAAACACAAAGAGGTGACGTGGCTTGCTTTCAAGTGCACAAAGCCAGTAAGAAGAAATTAGGACTTGATGCCAAGTTTTCTGATCCTAAGTTTAGGACCCCTTTTATGTCCTCATAGGATACTGTGAGGTCTTCAGTTTGGGGGGATAGTTACTCCTTATTCTAGGCTTCAGGCCAGTAAAAGGTACACACAAAGAAGGCAGTTCCACACGGGGAGTAGAGCATCTGCTCTGTTAACAGTAGCCCAGAAATTCTAAAGGGCTGGATGGGGGAGGAACCTAGAGGGAGCCCCACCCTCCTAACAGATCACTTAGTGCTCAAGAGAAAAACCCAGAACCAGGTGGTTTTTGCAATATTTGACACTAGTAGTGATCTTCCTCCTGATGTGATGATGTATAGAAATTGGACAAAAAAAAGAAGTTTGGGAAAGAATTCTTTAGGGGTGATTCTAACTTGAGCTCAGGCTCTTTGCCTTCATTGTGCTTTCTAGTTCCAGTGTCTCCCCCACACCATCTCTCCACCTTTCTCTTCCCCACTGTTTCACCCACCTCCATCTTAGCTTGGATGCCGGTTTGCCATGGCCCACAGTTTCAGTGCTGCCTTCCCTGGGTCTGAGAACCATTTACCTGCCTGACTTTGTCTGCTCTGCCAGTTGCCATCCCTAAACTTTCTCTTCTGGCTTCTTTTGCTAACCCTAGGCTGCTCAGTGTTTCTGGGGAGTCAGGAAAATGGGATGTCTGATTGACAGCAGTTGCCACTGCCTCACGTGAGTTGAGCTCTGTCTGCTCCTCATGGTGCTCCTGTGCTGCCTTCTCAGGGTCCCATTTCTTTCACCAACTGCTTGCATGTTTCCCAAGGCTCATTTTTTCTTTTTTAATTTTTTAAAGTAATCCCTGTACCCAACATGGGGCTCAAACCCATAACCCCGAGATTAAGAGTTGTAGCTCCAGGAGCTGAGCCGGCCAGGTGCCCCAAGGTTCATTTTTTCCGTAGGCCCTAGACCTGCCCTCTATCTTCCTCATTCTTGACCATGACCTTACTTTAAGGCTCCTGCTCCCTATTTTTTCCCATTACCTGTCTTTTTTTTTAAGATTTTATTTATTTATTTGACAAGAGAGAGACACGGCGAGAGAGGGAACACAAGCAGGGGAGTAGGAGAGGGAGAAGCAGGCTTCCCGCGGAGCAGGGAGCCCGATGCGGGGCTTGATCCCAGGACCCTGGGATCATGACCTGAGCCGAAGGCAGACGCTTAATGACTGAGCCACCCAGGCGCCCCTCCCCTTACCTTTCTATCATGACACTTTTTTTTTCTTTTTTTTTTTTAAGATTTATTTATTTATTTGAGAGAGAGAGAGAGAATGAGCAGGAGGGGCAGAGGGAGAGGGAGAGAGAATCCCAGGAAGACTCTGTGCTGATCCCACGACCCCGAGATCACGACCTGAGCTGAATTGAAACCAAGAGTCAGAGGCTTAACTGACTACGCCATCCAGGCGCCTCTCTATCATGACACTTTCATAGTTCAGAATCTCTTGCTTTTGGAAAGTCCTTGACTTTTTAACATTTTTCCCCATGATTTTACCAGTAATATATGAGCATAATAAAATTCAGGCATTTTTAAATAAGGAAAGGAACCTATAATCCATGTCCCAGTGTTAATCACCATTAAGATTTCAGTCTATTTCGGCTGGGGTGTTGATCTTGGGGTGGTAAGATAGAGCCCTGTGTGGGATGCAGAGTCTGCTTGAGACTCCCTCTTCCTCTCCCTCTGCCTGTCCCCTGAGCAGGTGTGCAGGTGCACTCTCTTTTTTTCAAATAAATAAATCTTAAAAAAAAAAAAAGAATTCGGTCTATATTTATCCATATTTTTTTCTACTGGGTATGCTAACGTGTGTATGGGTGCATGTTGTATGTGTGAGAAAAAGAGATAAAGTAATTGCTTTTTACAGAAGTGGGATTACAATATATCTACTCTTCTATAACTTTTTCATTTAATGCTTTTATCTTGGGCATTTTCCCATGTTTAATACCCAGATCTATAATATATTTTAATAGTTACGTAGTATTATATTGATTATTTGTATCAATTTTTCTAGTCCCCTGGTGATGGACATTTGTTTTTGTCTTTGCAGCTAACAAGCATCCTTGTATATGTGTATCTTTGTATACTTCTTTGTATACATTGTATACATCTTTCTGTACTTTGTATACTTCTTAGGATAAAATCCTACAAGTGGATTTTCTGTGTCAAAGGATATGCATGTTTAAAATTTTTCTAGATAATACCAAATAACTGAAAAGATTGTGTAGTTCTCCTTTAGCACTGAACATTATCAAATATTTTTAATCTTTACCAATTTGAAGCCTAATTTTGAACTAATTTTTTTGAAGCCTAGATAACATTTTCTTATTCAGGAGGATGAGCATCTTTTCATGTGTTTATTTTATATGTATTAATTGATTAATTAATTAATTAGTCAATTAGTGTCTCCTTTCTAGCATCTTCCTAACCTCCTCTCCTCTTTTGGTTTTTATCTATATGCAAGGTAGAACCATAGTAACTTTACTTAGCTCTGGGCCTCTCATGCCACCCTAGCCTTCTCCTTCCTATCCCTGTTTCTTATCTAAAATGCAATTTTACTGCCATTTCCTTACCACCTGTTTTATCTATGTCTCTTAATGCTTTGTGGTCTGGCTTCTAGTCTTATATTTCTCCTGCACACTATCTCTGAGGTGAATTCCTTATTGCCGGGACAGCAGTTTTTTTTCTTGATGTTTGCTCTCCCTTCTTTTGACCAACTCCCTACTCCCCACCATCTTTGCAGGGAGGGAAGCCACGCATGAGTGGACTTTTTATTATGGAAAATTTCAAACATATACAACAACAGGGAGTGTAGTATATGAACCCCATGTACCCATCACCCAGTTTTGACAATTATCAGTATTTCCCCAATTTTTTCTTTCAGTTGTCCTCCCCACTTTTTGGTGGTTGTTGGCATATTTCAAAGCTAAATCTCAGACATTGCACTGAGTGTATATCTCTTACTAATAAGAACATCCTATTTTTTTAAAGAATTTATTTATTTGATAGAAAGAGAGCGCACACGCATGAGCAGGGTGGAGGGGCAGAGTGAGAGGGAGAAGCAGACTCCTTGCTGAGCAGGGAGCCTGATGCGGGGCTCCATCCCAGGACCCTGAGATCATGACCTGAGCCGAAGGCAGACACTTAATCGACTGAGCCCCCCAGGTGCCCCAAGAACATTCTATTTTTAAACATCATTACCTTGCCATTTTCCACCCTAATAAAAATTAACAGTATTTCCTGAATAGTGAGGACTTGATTTTTAAAAAATTTTTAAAAGATTTTATTTACCAGAGAGCGAGAGCGAGAGCGAGAGAAAGCACAAGTGGGGGGTGGGGCAGAGGAAGAGGGAGAAGCAGACTCCCCACTGAGCCCGACGCGATGAGCCCAACCTAGGGCTCCATCCCTGGGCTCCCGGATCATGACCTGAACCAAACTCAGGCACTTAACCGACTGAGCCACCCAGGTGCCCCAGGACTTGATTTTTAATTCTGGCTCTGATACCTGCTGTTTAACTTGGGCAATTTATAAGCTTGTTTTCTCCTCTTGAATGGTAGTGAGGATAATCATAATTCCGTCTCATAGGATTGTTGTGAGATTATCTCATATACTCCCACATAAAGTGCTTAGCACAGTGCTTTACCTACGTGGGGCACAAACATTTTTTGTCTCACTCTGTCTTTATTCATCCATTCATTCATTCAGCAGATTATTTTTTGAGCATGTATGTTTTAGCTGAAGAGGAAATACTGACCTTGGCTTCTAGGATTCTACACTGTCTTGATTCGCTGCCTAACTCTCAGATGTGCCTTTGTAAAAGGCCTTCCTTGTCCCTCTGGATATGGATGTAACCCAAGTTTGTTGTTTTCCTCTTCTATTCCCTTTTAGCCTGGCTCTCAGAGACCTAGCACTTTCACTCCCACCACTTCAGGCTGTCCAGGTGACTCAGTTCTATAACTGTGGTTTCTTTACAAAGCAACAAACCTACATTTCATCCTGACTTTTGGACATTTCTGTCTGACCAAGGGGACGAGTGTAAAGTGTACTGAATTGAGTCTGCACACCGGGGCTGCAACTCCATCTCAGCCACTTTCATGGCTTGAGCAATTCAGTCACCTCTCTTGGTCTTGGTCAGAAGGACAGAAGGGCTGAATTAGAGTCTGAAGTCCTAGGCAGCTTTAAAGGCCTATCAGCTGTGAGAAAGTGGTTTTAGAAATGTCCTCAGCATAGATGGAACCATAGCCACCATTCTCCCCAAACAAGTTTCTGGCTTCCCCCACCTGGCCTCTCCTGGGAAATCCAGGCTTTACTCTGGCTCTTCCCTCTCCTTTGTCCTCAACATAGGGCTGGTTACCTCATGGCTAGATCTTCAGGTGATCTTGATTCCTGGCTCTTCCTGGAACACATTGTTGGCCCTTTTCAGCTTTACATCTGTATTCACATTTTGTCCTTTGGTCATATTCATGTTGTTTCCCCTGAACCTGTGTTCTGGCCATTGAAATTATGACCATCTTTGTAGGCTTAGTTCAGGTGACAGCTTCCTCCACACTGGAAGTGAGTCCTCCCTCTTTTGACTCTCATGACTGGCAGCATATCAGTGACATTTCACAGAATGCCTGTTTTCATATATTTGCAAAAGTTTTTTTTTTTTTTTCTTACCTTCTAGTTTGTAATCCCCTTTAATACAGGTACCACATTTACATTGTGTGTAATTTTGCATCATATAGTGTCTATCACAATTCGTTGTGCTGATAGTTTTGCAATAAATACCGATTGAATAAGTGAACTAAAGTGGACTTTGCTTCAAGGTAAGAACATTTACAGAAATGTTTTTAGGGCACCTGGGTGGTTCAGTTGGTTAAACGACTGCCTTCGGCTCAGGTCATGATCCCAGAGTCCTGGGATCAAGCCCCACATCGGGCTCCCTGCTCAGCGGAGAGTCTGCTTCTCCCTCTCCCCCTGCCTGCTGCTCTGCCTACTTGTGCACTCTCTCTCAGTGTATGTCAAATAAATAAATAAAATCTTAAAAAAAAAAAAAAATGTTTTTAAACCCGGGTGTTCAAAGGATGTGATAGTTACAGTCAAGAATGAAGAAGGCCTACCTTGTGAAATGGTATAAATGGTACTAATTTAGTACTAATTCCTTGATTCCAAAAATTCAAAGAATCCTCTGCTTTCCTGTCCTGTCTCAGAGTTGGGAGATTTTTCTGACTCTTGGATAATATGACTTAGCTTCCCCAAAGTGTCTCTGGTACCACTGTTGTCATTATGGCGTAGCTAAAGGTAATCAACAATTATTGAAAGCTAACTTACTATGTGCTAGGCAATGCACTAATTATTTTTTCACTTAATTTAAAAAATCTTATATGAGATATGCACTTTATTATTCTCATTTTATAAATGAAAGCTAGGTTTAGAGAAATTAAGTAACTTCTTCAGTGTCCTTTAGCTAGAAAGTGGCAATGCTGGGACTCTGACCCAGGCCATCTCATCTCAGAGCCCATATTCTTTTTTTTCAGAGCCCATATTCTTAATTGATTTACTGCTTTCCTGTCCAAAACACATTTACTGCCAGTTAGCTCTTTGATGTTTATTTTTTACTCATCCCTTATCAGATACCTTGTGTGAATTTATTTTTTCCTTCCCAAACCAGCTGTTCTTCTGTTCTTCCTGATTTTGGTGAAGAGATGCCATTGCTCTTGCAGTCATCCAGACTTTAAGCCTCAGAGTCCTATTTAATTCTTCCCTTTCCTTCCCATGCAGAAAATTCTGTTGAGTTTTCCTTGGTAGTGCCTTACCCCTCCTCCATTCTTTCTGGTTTCTTTGCCTTTCCCTTAACCCAAGCCCTTCAGGTCTAGTCCTGGATTGTGACAGCTGATTTTCCTTCCTCCATTCTCTCATCTTTGCAGTTCTGAAAGGATTGTCTTTCACCCATCTATCTCCACTTAAAAATCCTCCTGTGGTCCCTGTAGCTGGGATTTCTAAAAGCCAGTTTTCAAATAGTGTCATAAGCACCTGTGGGACTTTTTAAAGTGTGTAAAGTCTTCAGAATAACGCTATGAGATCAGTGCTATTATTTGCAGTTTAGAGATGAGAAAACGGAGGCTTAACCAGACTGAGTCACTTATACAAGATCACTATTGGTGGGAACTGGGGAACTATGTATTTTTAATAAGCTCATCAGATTCTGATGCCCTGAAAAATACCAGGTTTAGGAAACAAAAACCAGGCAGCCTTCAACTCCTTTTAGAATTCCTTCTCTAAATGTCTTTGTGGTTCCAGTGACCCTTCCATATGTGAAATTTCTGTAGCATTTGACTCTTGATTATGCCTATCTTACTGATGTCTTTCCTGAATAGCATACGCCCCTGGCTGGTTCTTCCTCTGCCTCTCCGACTTTCTCTGCAGACTACTATTCTCCACTCCCTGGTGATTTGGCCTGTTCTTGGCTACCCTTCCCCCTCTACACATACTCCCTGAGTCTCCTGCATATTTAGGGCTTCAGCTACCTGAGTATGGTAGGAACACCCAAATCTGTATCTCTGATCCCAGTTCATTTTCCAGCTGTTTCTGGCATTTTACTGTTTAACAACACTATTACCTACACCATTGTTCAAGCTGGAAACCTGGGCTACAGCAGAGCTTGGAGTTAGAAGTCTAAGTTAATATCAAATTCTAATACTCTCTAGCTGGGTATAATTGGGACAGGTCACTTAACCTCTCTAAACCTTAGATTTCTTCTTCGTGGAATGGGGATAACATTACTTTCCTTGTGGTATTGTGAAGATATTATGAGAGAATGTCAATAAAACATTTAACAATTTCATTAATATTTATGGAGCCCTTCCTATATACCAAGGACTGTGTTGGATGCTGGGGAGATAGTGGTGAGCAAGGCTGCCCTCATGGGGCTCCGGTTAGCTACTGAAGCCTTACTGGTTTTGTCTCCTCAGTCTCTAATGTTTCCACTTTTCTCCTTTCTCATTGCCCCTACTGTGGTTCAGGGTCTCACGACCTTTTGCCCAGTGTTACAGCAGCTTCCTACCTAATCTCCTTGCCTCCACGCTGCCACCAGAGTGTTCTTTTTCTTTTTCTTTTTTACTTATTTATTTTTTTAGGGAGAGAGAGCACACGTGTGCAAGCACAGGGTGGGGGGATAAGGGCAGAGAGGAGAGAGAATCTTAGGCAGGCTCCACATGGAGTCTGACTCGGGGCTTGATCTCACAACCCTGAGATCATGACCTGAGCTGAAATCAAGAGTCAGATAACCTAACTGACTGAGGCACCCAGGCGTTCCCAGAGCATTCTTTCTGGGAATTTAGATGATGCCACTTACCTTCGGTGGCTCTCTTTAGGGGCATATAGACTATGGGGAGGATTGCATGGAGATAGATATTGAGTCCACTTCTGAGCTCAGCAGAGAAGGGCTCAATAGTATAATGGTTATGTCTGCCAGAGATAGAAATAGGAAGGTGTTGCCAAGTGCCACATATTTGCCAATCCTTGTATAGGACAAAGTTCAGACTCCTTAGCAAGGTCTTCAGGACACTGTTGGATCAGGATCTGGCCTGTCTACTTCTCATCTCTTGCAATCTCCCCATTTACTCCCCAACCTGTAGTCCCATGGAACTGAATTTCTGCATGTGTCATTCCCTCTCCATGAATGACTTCATCCTTCTCTTCTTAAAGCTCTTTAATTTTTTTCTTTTTTTAAGATTTAGTTTTTGTGTGTTTGTTAGAGAGAGAGTGCGCATGCACAAGCAGGGGGAGCAGCAGGCAGAGGGAGAAGCAGACTCCCGCAAGGAGCCTGACGTGGGACTTAATCCCAGGGTCCTGGGATCATGACCCAAGCCGAAGGCAGACATTTAACTGACTGAGCCACCCAGGCTCTGTCCTTTAACATTCATATCTGTTGTTTGTTCTGGTAAGCCTTGCCCAGCCTTTCCAGGTAAAATTATTTCCTTCTCTGTCCTGTAGAACCTTAGTTTGTCCATCCGTCCGTCCGTCCGTCCTTTTTTTTTTTTTTTTTTTTTTTGAGAGAGGGATAGAGTATGTGCACACAGTGTGAGGGGAAGGGGCAGAGGAAGAGAGGGAGAGAGAATCTTAAGCAGGCTCCACACCCAGTGCAGAGCCTGATGAGGGACTCGATCTCACAACCCTGAGATCATGACCTGAGCTGAAAGAAACCAAGAGTTAGATGCTTAACTGACTGAGCCATCCAGGCGCCCCCCTCTTTAGTCTTCTGAAATATAATTCACATATCATAAATTTCACCATTTTTAAGTCTTTAATTCAGAGGCTTTTAGTACATTCACAAGGTTATACAACCATTACCACTATCTAATTCCAGGGCATTTCGTTGCTACAAAAAGAAACCCATATTTATTAAGTCATCACTCCCTACACTCCCTTCCCCCTATCTCCTGGTAACCACTAATCTACTTTTTGTTTCTATGGATTTACCTATTCTGGGCATATCAGATGAATGGAATCAGACAGTATGTGGCCTTCTGTGGCTGGCTTGTTTCACTTAGCATGATGTTTTCAAGGTTCATCCATGTTGTAGCATGTGTCAGGACTTCATTCCCTCTCAGTGCTGAGTAATATTCCATTCTGTGGATATGCTACATTTTGTTAATCCATTCATCAGTTGAACCTTAGTCATATGTTGTACTTGCCAGATTGCTCACAGTATATGCTTACATATCTGTGTCAATTGATGGGATGATCCCTGGAGGGCTCTAGTCATCACTCTGTGACAGGATTCTCTGTGTGTCTTCAGTGCTTATCAGTACTGGTCAATAGTAGATGTTTTTCTTTTTCTTTTTTTTTTTTTTTAAGATTTTATTTATTTATTTGACACTGAGAGAGACAGTGAGAGTGGGAACACAAACAGGAGGAGTGGGAGAGGGAGAAGCAGGCTTCCCGCCGAGCAGGGAGCCCAGTGTGGGGCTCCATCCCAGGACCCTGTGATCATGACCTAAGCCAAAGGCAGACACTTAACGACTGAGCCACCCAGGCTCCCCTATAGTAGACGTTCAATCGGTATTCAGTGATGAATTGTTTTATCTCCCTTTCCAGAAAACCTGACACTTTCTAGCTTTTCTGCGTTCCTCAGATCCAAGCTATGATTCCTGTGCAGAGAATGTCCTTTCCTTCCTTCCTCACTTGTCTAATTCTGCTGTGCTTCAGGGTTGTTTCAAGGTCTTCCTCCTCCAGAAAGCCTTCCAACAGCATTTAAACCTCAGATGCTGTTGCTTCCTTCTCTGAACTCTGGTGCATTTGGGGTCTCTATTATTCATTAGTCACTTAATAAATATAATCTTAACTTTGTCCTTAACTAGATTGACAGTAGGCCCACCAACACTGATTCCTTTTTTGCACTCCCAATAAAAAGCTACTCTAATTATGTAATGGAATTACATCTAACATTTTACCTTAAATTGAGCTATTCTTTGCAAAAGGAAGAAAAAAGAGCAAGAAATAATGACTTAAATAGTGAGGTAATTTCTACTCACCATTTTACTCAGTGAATGAGTACCCACAGGCAGTGTATGCAGGCAGTGTTGTTACAGTTAATATGACAAAATCTATACATTTAAAGAATTCTTGACCATTGGCAGAAGAGAAATTGTTTAGGTGGTGTAGTGATGAGTTGGTAAGTATTCTACCAAAAGAGAAGGAGAAGGAAGAGAAGGAGAAGGAAGGAGAAGAGGGAGAATAATAATAATGGGGAGCCATAGAGAATTGTTGATGTAAAAATATTTGTTGGAAATGACAAGGAATAGGATGAATAAGGAAGCCTGTAAGCTGGAATCTTCATAAAATTACTGGACTGGTCCAAGCAGCAAAACACATGAGGGTTTAATTTCTGAATACTATAACCTTTTGGAATTCAGTGTATAGATCTACAGGAATACGTCCATGAAACTATCTATAGTGTATTTATGTGGGCAATTGGAAAGGCTTTTCAAGGGTGACTTTATTGATGTCTTTCGCTTTAGGCTTTCATGGGAGCCCTAGCTAAGATGAGGCCCCTGTAGTAGGTACCCAGTGAATTTTTGTTGGCAATATGAGAGTGTGGTCACTGGCTGTGGACATGAATAGGGACAGTCACAGTCTGAAAAATATGATGCTACTAAGGATGGGGATGAGACCAGGGAGGATCTGTTCGCTGATTGCTTGGCTTTACAGAGAGAGAATACATGTATAAAGACGAAATGTTGATTTTACAGTTATATATATTTTATTTGTTTTGTTTTTTATTTTTATTTATTTTTTATTAACATATAATGTATTATTTGTTTTAGGGGTACAGGTCTGTGATTCATCAGTCTTACACAATTCACAGCACTCACCATAGCACATACCCTCCCCAATGTCCCTCACCCAGCCATCCCATCCCTCCCACCCCCCTCCACTCCAGCAACCCTCAGTTTGTTTCCTGATTTTACAGTTACAAAGTCATATCTATTATAGGACAAAAGAATAACAAAGAAAACTTTTTTGGTAAAACTACCATCCAAAGATAAAAACGGTTAAACTTCTGGTGCATTTCTTTCATGTGTGTGTGTGTTTCCTGTGCATATATAAGTACTTGCATGAGTGTTATTTTTTAAATGGGGATTTAAATATTAATAAGCTTTTTTGGTGCTTTTTATACAAAATTATATTGTAAAAATGGTCTTGAAACTCTTCCCCTGAAATTTGCTCTCTATGTTCTCAGACTCTTCTTCTAAAGGTTAGAAGCCTCTTTGACAGAGCCATCTGTTTTAAATATTGGTAGATTTATTTGTTCATGAACCTTACCAGGTCTGTCTTGCAAGCTCTGGTTAGGACAAGTTGGAATTTACCCGATTGACCCAACCAGTGCTCTCAGCCCAAATTCCTCCATCAGAGAGACCTGTGACCTGGTCTCATCTGTCAGATGTCCCCTGCTAGACTTGTTTTTCATCTATTGACACTAGAGTGGGTATTTCAGATTAAATGTTTTTAAAAACATTTTAGAGATGCTTAGAGGAAGTCTTGACTTTTTTCTTTTTTTTTTTAAGATTAAAATTAAATCAAAACCATGTGCTATGGCAGCGTCTTACAATTCCACGTCAAGGGCATTTTGGCTAGTTTTTCTCCCTTGAAGACTCACTTCTCATACTGTTATTCCATAAGTGAAAGTAGCAAAGAATGCCTTTGTGAGGTATAAAATCAATGCATTACTTATGAGAAATCATATCTGTGAAACAGTAGCAGCATCAATAAAATAGCCTATTGAAGTTGAAACTGTTATTCTTTCACATTTAATATGTTTAAATTTTGTATCAGCTGATAGTCTTCCTTTCCCAGGTTGTCTCTCAAGCTATCTAGCTTCTCATAAAGAATCTTGAATCTTCATGTGGGTAGAACATTTGGTTCTTACTACTTACATAAATCTTATTTCTAGCTTAAAGGGAGAATATCTCTGTCCTGGATATTTTTCATCTAGTAACTTCAGTGTCTTACACTTGGTAACTTTTGCCTCACCTGATGGCTGCAGATCTGAACTAATACATTCCAGAGCCCTGTTTGGTTCCCTTCTTCAGTGAGTGGGCCTTTTGGTGTGGGTTATTCTCACTGTTCCATGTTCTTCTCTCCCGTACTGTTTTATTCACTCATTGTTTGTAGACTTGGTTTATCCAGTTTTGTCTGGATGGAAATGCCTATTTTCTGGGCTTGGGGCCAATTTTTTACTTAACTTTTGGGTAAAACTGTACAGTATCCCAGCTGCTGTCTGAAGAGATGAGCTCTCCAAAAGCAGTTTTATTTGTTTAGAAACCAAATAGCACATATTATGGTGGAAGATGTTACACACATATTGGAAAGAAAAACAGGCTCTCCCTAAGTGGAACATGGGTTGACTGTATGAGAACCAACATAGTGCTGTATACTGGGCAGTCTCACCTACTGGGGTTTTCAAATGGGCTGGAGCTGCAATAAGACTAGTGTTTTCAGGGGCACCTGAGTGGCCCAGTCAGTTAAGCGGCTGCCGTCAGCTTGGGTCATGGTCTCAGGGTCCTGGGATCGAGCCCCACATACTGCTCCCTGATCAGCCGGGAATCTGCTTCTCCCTCTGTCCTTCCCCCTGCTCATTTTCTCTCAAATAAATAAAATAAAATAAAGACTAGTGTTTTCATAAGAGACACTGTAAAATAAGTTTCACATCTATGTAGGATTTGTTTGTATTGTGCTAGGTTATTAAGTACTTACTATGTTGCTGGGTCATGTGCTGTGTGAACCCTTACTGCACCTGATGTGTAGATGTCATTACCCCAGATGAGGAGAAGGTAAATAATTTATTCCAGTTAACTGGTGCCTTTAACCTGGGTCTCTCTGACACCGCTCTGTGATATACCTACTGCCTCTTCAACATTGCTGATAGTAAAAGCTGGGATATGCATGACATCTGGTCTCTAGCCTGGGCTGATGTCTGAGGAGGAGGTGATAGCAGCAACCTAGGCACTGGTTAGGGATACCTGGAAGAGAAGCCACCTGTGTCTTTTACTCTTTCATTAAGACCTGAAGAACAGTACTCCATTAGCTGTTTATTTTACCTCCTGAATGGTTCTCAAGTCTGGCCTTTCCTCTGTCTTTTTAACTGGCTCTCTTTCTTGTTTTTTACTCCATCATCACATTTCTTCAGCAAATTTTTTCCCCAGGCCGTGTTTTGAACTTACAGTATGCTAAATACTGAGCTGAGTGAACCTCTACTGCTACTCAGTATTCTTTGTTGACTAGTACCCCAGGAGGCTGTATCCTGAAGTAATGGCTTTGGTTTCACACAGTGTTTGAGCTTTCCAAGTACTGGTTCTCAGTCATCGCTTCTGTTCATTCTTTGAAGCTTCATAGAACAGCCTGATCCCAGATCTCAGAGCCTCTTTATGTCAGGGTACAGAGAATGTGCATTTTATTTTATTTTTTATTATTTTAAAAATTTTTTATTTGAGAGTGAGGGAACACGTGTGTGCGTGCATGCACGTGTGTGCGCACACATGTGGGGAGGAGCAGAGGGAGAGAGTGGGACAAGAGTGCATATCCTGTTGGGGGGGTTGACTTCACGACCCCGAAATCATGACCTGAGCCAAAATCAAGACTCAGATGTTCAACCTACTGAGCCACCCAGGCGCCCCCAGAGAATGTGCATTTTTGTAAAAGAACCTCTTGGTTTATAAAGTCATGGTCTCCATGCCCCTCTTCCCCCAGTGTGTTTATCAAAAATCACAAGGGTCAGCAGTTAGAATGTAGTAATAGCATAGTATTTGCTTTATCGTTTTGCTTAGAAGGGGTTATTCCTTTTTTAAAAAAATTTATTTATTTGACAGAGAGAGATCACAAGTGGGGGCGGGCCCAGAGGGAGAGGAAGAAGCAGGCTCCCGGCCGAAAAGGGAGCCTGATGCAGGGCTCGATCCCAGGACCCTGGGATCATGACCTGAGCCGAAGGCAGATGCTTAACCGACTGAGCCACCCAGACACCCCGGGGTTATTCCTTCTTAACTCTTTTCTATGTGTAAGCATTTGGTAGTACATTTAGTGAGTTTTAACTGATTGTTAAGTCTGCAGATAATGAAAGTATTGACTTTCCCTGACACTGGAAAAGGCTCAGGTGTGGGAGGATTAGTTACTAGGTGGTAGACTATCGGCTTGTCCTCCACAGATCATAATCCCTTTCCTTTCTTTTTTTTTAAAGGTTTTTTTTTTTTTTATAAGATTATTTATTTATTTGACAGCGAGAGACACAGCGAGAGGGAACACAAGCAGGGGGAGTGGGAGAGGGAGAAGCAGGCTTCCTGCTGAGCAGGGAGCCCGACATGGGGCTCGATCCCAGGACCCTGGGACCATGACCTGAGCCGAAGGCAGGCGCTTAACGACTGAGCCACCCAGGCGCACCCCCTTTCCTTTCACTAATGTTCCTCTTAATTCCCTAAATATGCTGTGGCTATTTTCAGATCTTCCTTAAAAATCGATTACCTTTACCTGTGGCGGCTATGTTCGAAGAGCCCCAGTGGATGCCTGAAGCTGCAGATAGTACCAAACTCTATATGTACTGTGTTTTTTTCTTATACATACGTACGTATGATAAAGTTTAAATTTATTAATTAGGCACAGTAAGAGATTAACAATAAAAAAGAAAGAACAATTATCACAATATACTGTAATAAAAATTATGTGAATGTGGTCTCTTTTTCTCAAAATACCTTACTGTATTGTACTCACCCTTTGTGTAATGATGTGAGATGATAAAATGCCTGTGTGATGAGAGGCAGTGAGGTTAATGACATAGGCACTGCTGACGTAGTGTTGGGCTACTACTGACCTGATCATGTGTCAGAAGGAAGACCATCTGCAGATAAAGGAACGATCACTGTATTTCCTGTCAAGTTTAGAGGAAGCCTAGAGGCTTTTGGGAAGCAAAATTAAATAATTGACTCAGCTATTGATGTGTTTTTCAGGATTTTGAGTCAGCTGGCTCTAGAGTCGTTATTCTGGTGTTAATGTGTTATATAGATAACAGTCTTTTGAAGTGTTTGAAGCTGCTGCCAGGGCTTGGTAAGGACCCAGGAAATCTACAGGCAAGGAGTATCTTTTCCGAAGCAATGAAGGAATTTGTTTCTGCCTTACACAGGAAAACAAATGCCTACTGTGGGCCACATTTAGCAGATTATAGTAAACTTGGAGTCCTCCATATATGTAACTGAAGATGTGAGATTTGTTATCTAGGATGCTTAACCAAATGTAAACAGAGCAAGGAGTTAGAAATGGACTACATATGAGGTATAAGAGGTGCTCTTGGAGTCTTCCTTTCCTGGGTGCCTGGCTGGCTCAGTCGGTAGAGCATGAGCATGTGTCTCTTGATCTCAAGGTCTTGAGTTCAAGCCCCACTTTGGGCATGGAGCCTACTTAAAATAAAAATAAATAAAGGGGCGCCTGGGTGGCTCAGTTGGTTAAGCGTCTGCCTGTGGCTCAGGTCATGATCCCAGTGTCCTGGGAAGGAGCCCTGTGACGGGCTCCCTGCTCAGCAGGGAGCCTGAGTCTCTCTCCCCCTGCTCTTGCGCGCATGCTCTCTTTCTCCCTCTCAAATAAATAAAATCTTAAAAATAAACACGGAGTCTTCCTTTCTTTAACCCTCTAAAGAAGAGGGTAATTAATATTCTTAGGATTCAATACAGCATGTATATATGCTTCTTGTCTAAACCAGAGATAGCCTATTGAAGAAACTAGTCCAGATGTGATACTTTAATAGGGGAAAAAGAGTTAAAATGTGGCAGTTACAGCTGTGCAGGAGCCTGTAGTGCCTGTTATTTATATGTTTATAATAAGATGCTGTTAAGAAACCATTTTTCATTTGAGGATCATGTGTTTGATGCCTTTGTACAAATCCAAAGGGGAGAAGCTTTATTTCTTCCCATTTTGTTGATGATAGTGGAAGGTATGGGACCTCTGAAGGCAGTGTCTAGAGGTGAGAACAGAGAGGACTTTTCACTCCTTGTACACTACTCAGTCTAATTATCAGTCTCAGATGCTCTGGGAAGCCAACATAAGTTGCCAGGATTGTGCTTCAGGAATGTGTGTGAGTATTGAACTCTTCAGTCCTTCTGATTCTTTTCTAACTGAGATTAGGCCTTTTGTCTGTAGAGTTGCTTAACACCAGTACCCCTGGGCCCCAGTTGTTTTGTTTTTAAGGAAAGGAGGCTTTGAGGTAGTACCTTGGCAGGTGATTGTCCTTCCCCAAGAGTAGTTACCCCCCCCCACTCCCAACCTGACACTGTCTAGCACAGGCAGAGCAGGGCCTGCTGTCCTGTTTAATCAGCAAGTATGTTCTTCCTTCACAGTGTGTTTATGTCCATCAAATGTTGATTTTATTACTTAAAAAAAATCATTACATATCAATCCAGTTAGAACTAATGTGGGAATTTTAATAAGTGATACAGTTTGTGAAACATAGCATGCCTGTAGAAGCTCAGCAGATCAGATTGCCACAAGCATGTGTCCTGAGTAATTGATAAAGGTCATTTAGGGTTGGGTCACCAGCTGAAATGATGTGATGAACCTACACTTATCCAAGTTTCCATCATAAGAACTGGAACTGATTTTTTTAAAGATTTTATTTTTATTATATATTTTAGAAAGCAGGGGAGAGGGGAGGAGCAGAGGGAGAGGGAGAAGCAGACTCCACGCTGAGCATGGAGCCCAACTTGGGGCTCGATCCCACGACTCTGAGATCATGACGAGCCAAAACTAAAAGTCAGATACTCAACTGACTGAGCCACCCAGGCGCCCCTGGAACTGATTTTTTTTAAACTAATTTTTAATGCCAAAAAATGACTTTTAGGGGTGGCTACCTGTCAGAACTTTTATTTATTATTTTGGGTGGTAGTTGGTTATTGTTTGTTTATTTATTTCAAACATATAGAAAAGTATTCAAAATAATATAACAGAAATGCTTATGACCTTCCAGCTTTGTATATCTCAGTATATCATAATCCTGCTTCAGATATTCATACTTAAAAAAACAAACCAGAGTGAAGATATTTAACTTCTTAGTCCCATTTACTTCCTTACCCCAGCAGTAACACTATTCTGAATTACATATTATTCTCATGCATGTTTTCCTTCTTTTACTGCATGTATGTTACAACATACATCCTTACAACATTGGGTGTTGTTTTGTGTATTTTAAAACTTTATATAAGTGGTTATTATCGTGTATTTATCTTTCTATAATTTTCTTTTTCACTTAATATTATGTCATTGAGGTTTATCCATATTGATTTATGTTATATTCTAGTTCATTTATTTCAAGTTGTACAATATTCCATTGGATGAGAGGGCTATAATATAATTGCATTTTTTTAAAAGATTTTATTTATTTATTTGACAGAGAGAGAGAGAGAGAGCACAAGCAGGGGAAGCAGGAGAGGGAGAAGCAGGCTCCCCGCTGAGCAGGGAGTCCGATGCGGGGCTCGATCCCAGGACCCTGGGATCATGACCTGAGCCGAAGGCAGATGCTTAACTGACTGAGCCACCCAAGTGCCCCGATTTGTGCATTTTCTTATTAATAAGTATTTAGATTGCTTTTTTTTTTCACCAGTCCTTAACAATGATACAATGTAGATTCAAAATTCCCTTGTATACCTGTTCTAGAATTTTCCTAGGAGCAAAATTTATGAATCATAGTGCTGGGGTATCTTTAACCTTGCTAGATATTTCCAATTATTCAAAGTATCAGTTTGCACTCCCACCAGTTGTCTGTAAAAACCCTTACTTAGTAGCTTCTCCAGCACTTTGTACTGTCGGACTGTGGCAAAAACTATCTAATGTGTGTGAAATGTTTTTTGATCATTTGAATTTTCTCTTCTAAGAGTTACCTATTCTTTATCTTCTTACTGGTTTTTAAGAGTTCCTCATATATTGTGGATACTAATCCTTCACTCGTTCTATGCTTGCAGATATCCCCCAGAGTATGGATTATCAGGCTTTGTTTATTTTCTTACGCAGACATTTTCATTTTCGATATAGTGAAATTTATTGATCTTTCCCTTTATAGTTTATACATTTTGTGCCTTGGGATTTTGATTAGAAGTGCATTGAGTTTTTAGGGAGAATTGACATAATAAGTCTTCATCTTGGAACATGTCACATCTTTCTGATTATTTAGGTCTCGTTAAGTGAGGTTGTTATACTTTTTACCACAAGTTTTAGATATCTTTCCCTAGATTTATTGCCAGATAACATGGTTATTGTTGCTATTCTAAATAATATTTTTAAAGTTATACTTTCTTTCTAAATGGGTATTGAATGCATATAGAAATAAGATAGATTTGGGGCGCCTGGGTGGCTCAGTCGGTTAAGGGCATACCTTTGGCTCAGGTCATAATCCTGGAGCCTGGGATCGAGCCCCAGGCTCCCGGCTTAGCACAGAGTCTGCTTGTCCCTCTCCCTCTGCCCCCCCCCTGCTCATGCACGCCCTCTCTCTTTCTCTCAAATAAATAAAAATAAAATCTTAAAAAAGAAGATAGATTTTTCTGTATTGTTCTTCCATCTAACTGCCTTACTAAGCTCTCCTGTATTTCTAATAATAGTTTAACTGTAGATTTTCTATGTTGAATAAATAGGATCCTCTGTTGTTGACAGTTTTCTTTTTCTTTCTCTGTACTGATCTTTATGCTTTGTGTGTGTGTGTCTTGTTTGTTTGTTAGAATCTCTAACAACTTGGGGGCGCTTAGGTGGCTCAGTTAGTTGAGCGTCCTGATCTCATGGGTGGTGGGATTGAGCCCTGTGTCAGGCTCCGTGCTCAGTGGGAGTCTGCTTTGATATTCTCTCCCTCTGCCCCTTCCCCTGCTTGCGCTCATTCTTTCTCTCTCTAGAGTAAATAAATAAATCTTAAAAAAAAATCTCTAACAACTTGGTGTTGATAGAAATATTGATAGCATGCAACCATATCTCGTTCCTGAATTTATAGCGTATGCTTCTAGTGTCTCATACTAAATGTGTTGTGGTGGCTTTCGGTAGATTCCTTTTATCCAGTGAAAGAAGTTTTCATTTGGTTTGCAAAGAGTTTGTTTGCTTTTGTCATCATGAATGGGTTTTAAATTTTATGAAAGTTTTTTCTGCCTCTTTTCCGATAGTATATAGTTTATCTCTTTTAATCTGGTAGTTTTATTATCAGAAGTTTTTAGGAAACTAGTTTTAGTGTTACCCTGTTGGCTCTTGCTTTTGTTTGATTGTTGCTCATGTGTTTGTACTTTTGGATTGTGAGCTCATCTTCAATAACGCATTATCTGTGACTCTTATGTGGCCTAAGTAGAGGTATGTCCCAGAGATGTTTTATATTTACTTCTAGGTGACTAGTGTGTATCACTTGTCTGGGATCACTTTAGTTTAGTTTAGTTTTTTTTTTAGATTTATTTATTTATTTATTTGAGGCAGGGAGGGGCTGAGGGAGAGGGAGAGAGAGTCCCAAGCAGGCTCCATACTCAGCAGAGTGGGGCTTGATCTCATGACCCTGAGATCACCACCTGAACTGAAACCAAGAGTTGGACGCCTAACTGACTATGCCACCCAGGCACCCCTCCCCCTGCTTTTTTAAAGTAGGCTCTATGCCCAGTGTGGAGCCCAGTGCGGGGCTTGAACTCATGACCCTGAGGTCAAGACCTGAGCTGAGATCAAGAGTTGGACGCTTTACTGAGCCACCCAGGTGCCCCTGGACCACTTCAGCTTTTTTTTTTTTTTTTAAGATTTTATTTATTTATTTGACAGAGACACAGCAAGAGAGGGAACACAAGCAGGGGGAGTGGGAGAGGGAGAAGCAGGCCTCCCACCAAGCAGGGAGCCCAATGCAGGGCTCGATCCCAGGACTCTGGTATCATGACCTGAGCCAAAGGCAGACGCTTAACGGCTGAGCCACCCAGGCACCCCACTTTAGTTTTGATTAATTTCTTGGACCTTGTAGATTGGATACTTTTTTTCCCCTCCTCCAAACTAGGTTGACATAAGCTTTTATGTTGTCTTCTGTATTGGTGGTTAGATTTTTTCTACACCACTCTTTCCTGAGAATATAGCTCTTTAAGTTCCTGTCTTTATGTAGAGGTTGTAGTCTTTCCTTTTTAGCTTCTTTGAATCACAGGGCATTGTTTTTTATCTGACCTCCACCCACCCACAGGTTTGGCACCCTCTTCTTCTGCCTGCCATAGCATCAGCTCTCAAGAGTATTTGTCTGTATTTTCAGTTTGCCTTTCATTCTTGGTCCTTGGTCTATTCTATCACTTTTTTTGTGAAAATAGCTGTGCATTTAAAATGGATGTGTATTGTATATAATTTTATTCATATTTCTAGGTGTTTTGCAGTTGGGAGAATTTGCAAGATCTCCTGTCTGCCAAGGTGCCAAGCTGGAAGCCGTTGTCCAAATTGTTAGATGGACCTTGGTCATTGTTGTGGTACCTTGTTGGTTTCTACTAGAAAGCTCTAGAACTGTTAACCTGGCATCATCTTCTGGTGCTGTCCTACCTTCATGACTCTTGTCTATCTAGTATTCAAGTACTCACTCTCAGTTAATAATTTCTTTTGCAGATAATAATTTTATAGGCTTTGGGGCAAAAGTGTAATCAATAGGGATGCTATAAAATAGCACACTAAATCTTGGTTTTTACTAATTATGAAATTTGAAATGGAATGTATTTCATAGTTCTTGATCAAGATAACCGCAGCACTAAAGGCATTTGTAAAATGGCACAGGTTCTTTCCATACTTTTATGTTAGTGGCAGTTTTTAGAAGTCTGACCAAGCTCAAAATATGTAATTATTCTTATAATTTCAATACTTTATTGTAAAGAGTAAACTACAGTTTGTGTAATACTAATATCAAGTCCAAAATATACATAGGGGCACCTGGTCAGTCAGTTAAGCGTCCAACTCTTGACTTCTGCTCAGGTCATGATCTCAGGGTCATGAGATCCAGCCCTGCATTGCTTCCAAGCTCAGCCGGGAGTCTGCTTGAGATTCTCTCCCTCGCTCTCTGCCCCTCCCCCTACTCGCACATGCACATTGCATACACACACTCTCTCTCTTTCCCTCTCTCAAATAAATAGGACTTTAAAAAAATATATATGTATATACATATATGTAGAGGCCTGCCTAGTGTGTCATACCCAAATTAGTGCAAAAATAACTTAATGATAACAACTTCATTAAGAGCAGCACTACTTTAAAATGGGACATTTGGAGTGTGAAGAGGCCCACTTGTCAGAATTATTTGCTATGGAAGCCACTGTTTTTTTTTTATCTTTAGTTAATGGGAGAGATGATTAGGAGATTCTGGAACTACCTGTGATGGTAGTAGTTCAGTAGTTTTTCAGTTAGCTTGGCTGAGTAGCAGCCTCTAGCCCTGCATTTCTGCCGATGCCGCCATTGACTTAGCTGGGTCTTTCGTTCAGCTTCACTGTGATGTAACAGTGAGTTGCACTCATTCTTGCATGCTGTGGTGGGCAGGAGGAAGGATTAACTCCACATCCTGTCCTTTTTCTATCACTCACTTCCTTTCTATTTTTTGTGCATTTTTATTTTGGCCATGGTGCTGGGGCAGTGTCCACTTGAGAGCAAGCTACAAGAATGAGTAATAACTACTTGTTGACTAAATGATCAAAAGATTGGAACTTCCTTAATCTTGCCCAAACACAGGCCTGGAGTCTCTGTCCTTGAGATTTGGCAGTTGTCTCTAGGTGTTCCACTTTTATTCTTCACTCTCAGTCAACTAGATTATTCTTGGATGGTGGTTGCCAACAGTTGTAGGTTGGCATAGTGAGTGCCGATGTGGCAGAGACTTGTGGTTTAATTCCAGGGCAGCCTCACCCTGGTTAGAGAGAAACCACGCAGGCCTAGACTGTACCCTTAACTGCACTAGGGTAAATGAGTATCTTGGGCACCAGGGATCAAGTAAGAGAGTGTGAATGTATTTAGGGCAAATGTTTAGTGTAATTAGGGGAAATAATGCATTGTAAATTTCTTTGTGGGACAAAAATGTCATTTTTCATTTTTGTATTAGGGATAACATTTTAAATTATGATTAGATTTGACTTGGTATTTGTTATTTACTCAAATTACAGACTTCTTTGGTGTCCCAAAATGACATTGTTATTGATTCTTTCTGTTTTGGAGTCAGATAGTCTTATGGCTTCTTGCTCCACATCATTCTTTGAGACATGTATTTGTATCACTCCCACAATGCCTGGCATAGTGTCCTTATTATATCATACCCAGGCTTTGGACTAATTAATTGCTAACCTTTCTGTCTTTTCCTTTGACCATTCTTTCTACAGGATAACTGTCAGCTACTTTTTTCTTTAAATTATTTCCTGAAACTTTTTGTTCATCTCAGTCTGTGACCTTTGTCTCCTCTACCAAGACAGTATCATGGCCCTAAGATTCTTGTTTGAATTATTTTGGTCTCTACCTCCTATATGGTGTAATGAAGTTAATGGCCTTGCCTCCATGGAATAAGCATCTTTATCTGAAGAGTGATGAGAGATAACTGGTTTGTTGTGTGCATCCACACAAGCCATGTTCCAGTCTTTGAGAGATGGCTCTTCTTCCCAAGGGTCAACATCCATTATTTTCTGTTTACAGAGATGAGGTTTTCCTGTACGTCCTCTTCTTACTTGCAAAATCTATAGCCTGAGTTTTGTCCAGACTCCATGTGCTTTTCCCCAGAAAGATATAGGAGTATTAGTTCGAAAGAAGCAGCTTTTTTTCTACTTCACTATATTGGCTTTAGGTCAAGTGCACATTCTTTTTCCCACTTATTTTTAATCTTCAGATGTCACTGTTTTCGTCCATATTCATGTCCAGTGTTAGACCAGAGAGAGACACAGGGCAAGTGTACTTAAGTAAGTGGTTCAGTGGTATGAATCTTAAGCTACTTATTTCTATAATGCTGAAGTGCTTGCGCACATGCATGTGTGCGCACGTGCACGTGTGTGTGTGTGTGTGTGTGTGTGTAGGAGCCTAAGAACTGGGCACAGGTTGAATAACCTTGGTCATAAATAATAGTGAAACACGTAATCTAGATAGATTACATAAGTCTCCTTAGAAGACTGTTCAGAATTGGGCCACATCTATACAAAGAGGGAGGGTGAGCTGGTGAGTCCAATTTCTACCTGCCTGTAGGGTGCTATTTGTTTATGACATTGACTAGACCTAGAGCCTTCCAGAGGGAACCCAGGTGAGACTTGCCTCAGAGATGATTCCAGTTCCTGCTGGGCTCAGGGGAAGAGGGAGAGAGGCCTATCCCCTACCAAGAGGACATCCTGTCTGCACATAGGGATGCTGGGAGGCTTAATTAGCCTTTTTAACCCTACATTTTGTGTCTTAAAGGAAAGGAAATTTCATACTAATTTGTTACTAATTAACTATAGAGAATATTCAGCTAGGTAATCTTTCAAATCTGTACTTGGAAATAAGATATTTCGTACTTGTTAAGTGTTTAAATCTTTGGAGAACTAGGAATAGATTATTTTATTCTCTTGTTAAACTGTCTTTTAGAAGGTTTTTTATTTATTTTTACCTCTAAATACTTCATTGTGTATTTCCTAAAGACATTTTTTAAAGATTTATTTATTTGAAAGAGAGAGAGAGCATGCACACGCACATGAGTGGGGTGAGGGGCAGAGGGAGAGAGAGGGGAAGCAGACTTCCCCCCTGCATGGGGAGCCTGACACGGGGCTTAGTCCCATGACCTGACTGAAATCAAGAGTCAGAGGCTCAACGACTGAGCCACCTGGGATGTCCTGAGGCTATCTGGGAGCCCCACCGTAAGTCACTTCATTGGCACAAATTCAGGTGTGATCAAAAGGGGGCTCAATGTAAACAACAAAAGACACTCCTGTCACTCAGAAAATTCCAAGGGTTTTGGGAGCTTTGCCAGGAACCAGGGGGAAAAGACCAAATATATTTTTATTTTGTATCACAGGCACCATAGGGGTCTGCACCTGGCTAGCATTACCATTTATAGAACTATGAGAAGTTGAGCCAGAAGAATTTACCTATGTTGGGGCACCTGGCTGGCTTCGTTGGTAGAGCATGCAACTCTTGATCTCAAGGTGCCGAGTTCGAGCCCCAGGTTGAGTGTGAAGCCTACTTTAAAAAAAAAAAAGATATTAAGAAGAATTTACCTATGTCTTTAAGGAGCTAATCCCACAGAGTGCCCAAGTCACTTGGCAAAGCCAAAGTGAAAAACTTGAGTAACCATGTAAATACAATGATGTTAGTATGTTAAATTTTTCCTGCAGAATATTTGGAAAATATATGTCACAAAATAGTAGTGGTCCATTAAAACTTTCATTTGCAGTTGATGCCAATTTAGGAAGAACCATAGTATGCAATCTGTATACCATGTGGTTATAGCTGTTTTAAAATGAATGACAATTGAGAATCTAAAGTGATCAATATCAACTCAGAAAATTGTGGTTATTATTTGCATTATAGAAGGATTTATGTAGAGTTCTTGTTATAGTCATTTTTAAAAGCTTTGATTTGTGAAAATGCTACTGGCACAGAGCTTTTCAGGATTGTGTCTAGTGGATAAGTTGACTAGATACAGAGAAGTCTTCACCAAAGTTTGTCTGAATGTTTGCAGGGCTGTGAACCATCCCCTCTCTGCTCAGCTTGTGTTTGTCTGGGTTTGTAGGCATCCAGTGTGAGCTCTATGGCTCAGTGATAGAACTCCTAGGAGAAGGGAGGAGCGTCGGAGGGCTCGGGCTTTGGGAAGAGACTGGTGAGGGGGGAGTGGAGGTGGTTGTAGTGGGATTTGGAGGAATGGGACGCCAACCATGGTTTGTCTTCTCTCTGAGCCTCTTCAGTCTTACCATCTAGTAGATAAACCTGACCTGTTTTTAGGCTGATCTGGACTCAGGGCTGGCTTGGGCTTCAGGAAACCTAGGGAAAGTAGGCCAAACATGCCCCTGCCATGTAGGCCCTTATCTCTATCATCTCCACTTTAAGAATTGAGAGCTGGGTGGAAAGAGATACAGGGCTCACAAGTTGAATGGTAACATATTTAGCCAAGATTGCTTTTACTCTTGCCTGATCCTCAGTATTCAGAGATCCTGGGACCTTACTTTCTTTTTCTTTCTTTCTTTTTTAATCACCCTCACATTATACTGATGGTTTAAAATGTTCATGTGGTGCACGCGCGCGTGCGCGCGCATGTATGTGTGTTGATTGAGAGAGAGGGAGAGGGGCGCCTGGGTGGCTCAGTCGTTAAGCGTCTGCTCTTGGCTCAGGTTATGATCCCAGGGTCCTGGGATGGAGCCCTGCATCAGGCTCCCTGCTCGGCGGGAAGCCTGCTTCTCCCTCTCCCACTCCCCATGCTTGTGTTCACTCTCTCACTGTCTCTCTCTCTCTGTCAAATAAATAAATAAAATCTTAAAAAAAAAAAAAAAAAAAGAGGGAGAGAATTTTTCAGAGCCCAGGTCCCTCTGGGCAGCAGTGGCTATGTCACCTAGCCTTCTCACAGCCAAAGCTGTCACCCCTGCTTTAGCTCATATCCACCCCACTCAGTTGTTTGTCACCCTCCCTCCCCCTTTTTTTCCAGCTGACTCCATGGAGAATGAAATGAGTCTTTAATTGCTTCCCTCAGCAGTGGCCTTTTAGAGTTTTATTCCTATTTATTCAAGATACCTGGGACTGACCCTGCAGGGATATGCTGCTCAGTGACCTCTTGGGTGAATGACCTAAGTCAGGGGAGCTTTGGGGGCAAACACAAGGAACCTCAGCCCTTGGCCATTTTAAAGGGCATGTGGATAGCAAAGATTCAGTAATAAATGTAAAAATTTGACTTTGCAAATGTAATACTAACTTCAGTCACTGAGAAAGTTTGCCCTTGATGGTTACATTTATAAGTAATCTATGTATATCATTAATAGAGTAATCTTGTACTTTTTATTTGAATATAGCGTGGAACTGTTTAGATATTTTATGTTTATGTAATGTGGTCCTATCTTACATTTTTAAAATTTTTATTTTTTATTTCTTTTTTTTAAGATTTTATTTATTTATTTGACAGAGACACAGCGAGAGAGGGAACACAAGCAGGGGGAGTGGGAGAGGAAGAAGCAGGCTTCCCGCCGAGCGGGAGCCTGATGTGGGGCTTGATTCCAGGACCTGAGCGGAAGGCAGACGCTTAATGACTGAGCCACTCAGGCGCCCCTACATTTTTTTTTTAAATGCTAGTTTTTCTTTGTGATACCTGAAAATAGGGGCTCTAAGACCATAGATCTCAAACTTTTTGGTCTTAAATCCTTTTATACTTTAAAAATTACTGAAGATCCCAAAAAGCTTTTGTTTATATGGGTTATAATGGTCAATATTCACTGTATTAGAAATTTTAAAACATCAATTTCTTTAAAAAATAATAAACTCATTATTTATTAACATATTTTTTAATGAAAAATGACTATATTTTCCAAAACAAAAAAATTAGAAGAGTAGAATTATTTTACACATTTGAAAATTTGAAAATGTCTGATTGAATAGAGATAGATTCTCAGATCTGCTTCTGCATGTTGTGACTTATTTTTTTGTTGACTTACTGTATTGTTAAAGTAGAGGAAGAACATAGTTGGAAAAGGGAGGAGTGTTTTAGCAGCCTTTTCAGATAATTGTGGGTATTCTTTGATACTGTACCAAAACTCTGACATGTGGTAGTTTCTTCAAGGTTAATTGTAATATGGAATTTGAAACTATATCAAGGAACTTTTTGTATTCTGTTACATTAAAATCCACTGGTCTGTCTTGCACTTTGAATGGCTCTTTAACCCATGCATGATTTGACTTTGTGGCTCCCTTGAAAGGGTCTTGAGGATCCCAGGGGTCCCTGGACCACCCTTTGGGAACTGCTGTCATAGAATCCGGAAGGGATCTTGTAGACGAATTCTGGTCTGTCTCTCTCCTGGCTAGTATAAGAGGGATAATGGAAGCTGAGGGAGAACTGATTTGACCAAGGTCATGCAGCCAGTTTCCCATGGAGCTGTGGCTAGAATTTAGGTTTCTTGACTGATTCTGTAAACATGGCTCCAGTGTCTCTGTTGTGCTTGGTGCTGAGTCCCTGGACCTGGCTCCACTGCATTGCCTTTTAGAGAGAGTTGTCTCCTGTGGCCCTGCGCCTTGGAGTCCTGAATGTTTTGTTCACCTCTTCCTTACTTTGTCTTAATTAAGCTCCATATTGCCGAAAGTCTCCTTAGATTTCCAAATAAAATATATTGAGCTCTGTCACTTTCTAGCTTTGTGGCTGCTTTGTGTGTATTAAATGTGATTTTAAGTAGCTGAAAGATAATCAAAAGGCATTTGGACTACATGTACGCATCGGGTTTTTGTCCTGCCCAGGAAAGGTGTTTTGAAATAACTTCAGAGATCCATAGTGGATCTTTCAGCAGGCTGGAAGAATCCTGTTGATACCCTTTGAGTACTGGAAATGGACTGAACTCTATTTTTTCCTTACGTCTTTGAATTATATAAATTGCTTGACTAATGCACTTCTTTGAAGAAGTGTTGCCTAAAGTTTTTAGACTGAATGTTTTCATGCTCTTAAGCCCCCGCCCCGTAAATTAGCATAAATGCATGGTTTTGTTGGTACTCTTAATGGAAAACGAAGTGTGCATGGCACGCTGTGGAATTGCTTTGAGATAATTTGAGGAAATTTAATACAACTCAAGGTCACCAAAATTAATGAGGACATGGCAGTTTGGAATGGTTTCTTTTATATCAAACACAGCATCAGGATGCTGCCAAGGACCAGAAAGACATCTCTGAAATTGTACGGGCTGCCCTGCAGGGGTGAGGAAGTGTGTGCCACAGTTTTACGATTTCAGTGTGGACTCTCCAAGCATGGTCTGCTTTGTGAACAAAGGCTTTGCTAGTTTGTGTGTGTCTTTGTGTTTTTCTCTTCTGTGTATTCTCCTCCCCAGAGGTGTGTCTTAGGGCTGTGCCTGCGTGATTAATTTCACTGATTCTTGGCCAGGCACCGCTCTATAGACGGGTGTTGATGTTTTTGAACTTAGCAGGGCAGAGGAACCTTTTCCTTCACTCTCAAGATTGCTGTAAAGGCCTGGAGTGGGATTGGCTGTGGGTTTCTTCATAATTATAGCCTCTTTTAGCAAACCCAATATATTAAACTGTAGACATTAACATATTACTTAGGGATTGAATATTTACTTTTCAGAGTGGTTCTTTTTGGAGCTTTTTTAAATAGCTAGTTCTCCAGTTTCATTAAAATAGAATTTGATTCCCAGAATTTGCTTTGTAAGAATACAGGTCCTCATTAAGGCACAGCACACCCATAATCTCTGCTAGAGCTCCTCTTCCCTGGAGATTGAGACAGAGTTTCACGTGAGTTGGGGAGCAAATGAGGGAGATGCATTTTTTTCCTTATCAACTTTTTTCCTCGTGTCTGCCTAACAGTTCTACTGAGAGCTAATTTCTTGAATCAGGGCTGCCTTCCCTGTGTTTGAAAGGCTGTGCCCACTTGGAAGTGTTTGTATGTGTGGGTGGAGCCCTGTAGAGACAAAATGTAATTGACTGTGCTGCTGCCAGCCAAGATCAGCTTTTCTCCTGCCAGTTTCCCTTTGTTGCTTTTTTGAAGGAGATCAGTAACAGCAAAACCTGCCCCTTAAGTAGTTGGTATGATTCTGAAGAGCAGAGAAAAGAATTCATTGTGTCATCTCTGTAAAGAAATTTAGTGGCTCATGGAAGGTAGGGAAAGAGAATAACCAAATTTGGTGGGACTTAAATCCATCACTTTCCAGTTTATTTTCTGTTTGGGGCATCTGATCACCTGGGTACTATTTTAAAGTGTCCTGTTTAAAGTGTTTTGAGTAGGGCCCTGGACCAGTGTCTCATATTCTAATAGTATGTGTGGTTGTTGATGTTTAATTGCTGTTTGCTTCTGTCTATCAGGAGCTTGGGGCTGAGGTTGTTTTGAAGATGTTCATTAACTGGGGGTTTACAGGAGGCTTCTCCTTGTTACTGTTTGCCTCCAAGTGATTGTCATCCTTCCACTACCACACAATTTCTTCTCTAAAATGACAGGCATTCAGATTACCTAAAGGTACTTGCTAATTAAAAATTGTCCTCCAATGGACTCTGAAAAACAAACTGAGGGTTCTAGAGGGGCAGGGGGTGGGAGGATGGGTTAGCCTGGTGATGGGTATTAAAGAGGGCACGTTCTTCATGGAGCACTGGGTGTTATGCACAAACAATGAATCATGGAACACTACATCTAAAACAAATGATGTATGGGGATTAACATAACAATAAAAAATAAAAATAAAATAAAATAAAATTAAATTTAAAAAAATCTGAAAAAAAAATTGTCCTCTAAAAGCCACTCCATAATCAGCCAAACACACTGTAATCAAAACACTTAAGAAGTCTGGGATGAACCAGGGGTTTATGCTGATTACAAATATTGACTTCCGCACACAGAGTAGCTGCTGTTGAATTATCATACTCATATTCAGAATAAATTTCACTTTCAAAGCTGATGACAGATTGATTTACTGCTTCCTTTCTAAAACCTAATGAACTTAAAGACATGGGATAGTTATTCCCTCAGAAATTTGGAATCAGCTTTGTCACTCAGTGAATGAAAGTTCAGCATTAGTTGTATTAATTTGTATTTGTGGAACATCTTTCTTCCCTGTGTCTTAACACTCTTTGTAGGTGTTTTTGGAAGTGCGTTATTAATGCAAAAATTTAAATTTTATTACTAAATCATTTTTACAGCTGTTTTTTGCTTTCATTGCCTTGAGAGGCTAGTACATGACCCATCAGGACACACACACTCGTAATTCCTATGGTTGTTAACTAGACAGTCTTAAATTCTAGTTTTCCAGAACTCTAGAGGATTTAGTTTATTTCATTTTGTTTCTGTTTCTTTTTAGGAGAACATAAAAGTTCTGTTTCAAATTGTGTCTGGACCTTAATAAGAGATTTCAGTTCTAGAATAGTTTTTATGTTGAATAATTAGAGACTTGTGTTTTGGTTTTTATTTTGGGAGATGGGAGGAATTTTAGGATAACCTGATTGTGGATGTGGTTGTCTGTAGCAGTTTGTCTTAGAAAAGATTATTTATTTTGTGTTCCTCCCCCACATTATGAAAAATTTGAAATATATAGAAAAATTGAAAGAATTGGTCAGTGAATCTTTATGTTAACATTTTGCTAATGTTTGCTTTATCACAAAGTAGTCTATCTAGCTTTCTCATTATCTTTTTTCTTCCCTCAAGAAGAAATGATCTTTATAGCTAATAGTAAAGTAGAGCAAGCAAGAGAGAAAGAGAAGACAGACAGACATGTGTGCAGTACCTGGCATATAGTAGACATAATAGAGCAAGTTGACAAACAAGGGAGTAAATGTGAATGAATGAATGATCTGAATAGGACATGCTTCCAGCTCCAGGATACAAAGAAACAGTTCCCACCTAATTCCCTGCCCTTAGGGATTTACTGTCTGGTCTGGAAGTGAGAAAGCACAGAAGGAAACCACTTTGCCAGGTAGCCGATATGAAGGCTTCAGTGAAGGTCAGCATGGTCAAGCATGGCTACTGGAGTTCAGAAGAGGGAATATGACCCCAGAAGACTGGGGCAGTTGACCAAGACTTCTTGGAAGAAATGGAGCTGGAGGGGCGCCTGGGTGGCTCAGTTGTTAAGCGTCTGCCTTCGGCTCATGTCATGATCCCAGGGTCCTGGGATTGAGCCCCGCATCGGGCTCCCTGCTCAGCGGGAAGCCTGCTTCTCCCTCTCCCACTTCCCCTGCTTGTGTTCCCTCTCTCGCTGTGTCTTTCACTGTCAAATAAATAAATAAATAAAATCTTAAAAAAAAAAAGAAATGGAGCTGGAACTGGGCTAAGAGGTAGGGCAGAGCCTGAGAGCAGAGATGGTCACAGGGGCATTCTGAGTCATGGGGAGTGTGAGGCTCCCCACATGTTGGGAGGAGTGGCAGTGTGGTACCTGCTGGAAGCCCTCCATTCAGGTGATTGGAGAGTATACTATCTTTCAGGTTGTACTCTAAGGCAGCTCCAGGCAGGACCCACTCCCTGTTCCCTGAGCACTCCCATTTACTCTCACTCCAGGACTCTGCCCTTGCTGCTCACTCTGCCTGGAACACACTCCCTCCAGATGTCTGTGTGGCTCCCTCTGCCCTCTGGCCTCTGCTCAGTGAGAACTTCTCCCTGATCTCCTTCTGGCATGCACCAACTCCCCAACATGATTTGTTGTGCTTCCTACTGCATTCCCAAAGCCTAGTGGTAGTGTCTGTGATTATATATCCTTAATGTGTATATGTATGGATATATAGAGATATAAAGAAGAAAACTGAAGGAATGAACAAGTGGGAATTCTGAGGCATAAGAGTGTGTTTGTTTGGTCACTTTAAGATATTTTCTTGTCCAAGCACCGAAGAGAAGCTTGAGCTGGGCAGAGTCACCAAAACATATGTCAGGGTCAGTGCACTTGTGAGGAAGGTTGAAATTTGGGTATGGTTAGTTTGCCCCTCTAGGGCATTCATCCGTGGCATTTTCTCTTTTGAAAGATTCATGTTCCTAAGTGAAGTGCTTGGTGATTCTGATGCCTCTTGTCCTCCTTCCAGGACCCCCGCAGTGGATCATGAGTCGGTAATGCCCACTGAGGACCTCTGGGAGCCATGTCAGACGAATCCGCCTCAGGGAGCGATCCAGACCTGGACCCGGACGTGGAGCTGGAGGATGCGGAAGAGGAGGAGGAGGAGGAGGAAGTGGCAGTGGAGGAGCACGGCAGGGATGACACGGAAGACCTACTGGATGGTGAGTGGCTCTAGTTAGTGACATAGGTTGCCATATCTTTTCTTCTCCTGGGTTTTTGGCTGGGAGAGCATGGTGTTTCCAGTTGGATTTCTTAGATCATCTATTGTGAGAAGGCAGAGACTGGGAACACAACAACAATTAACTCATATGCTATTCCTCAAGAAATGGATTGTTGTCCCTCTACATAGATCTCACTTTAGTGCTGGATGAACCTTTAGCATTTAACTCATCTTTGACAGATGTGCAGATGCAGATCTAAAGATTTGAGAGTGGAGCATTCTTGCCCAAGTCATGGAGGAGTCAGTGGCAGAGTCCTTGTGGTGAGACTTTGTGGTCTGGGGTCATGAATTCATCGGGTGGCCACAGGCAGGCATGGGGGTAACCGTGAGTTTCCTGAAATTATATTTACAGTTCTGCTTGTATGGACATGAGGGGGTTATGTGGGGAGAGATTTTCAGATGATAGGCTCACAACTCCAGAAAGCTTATTGCATTTCCTGTGGTGCTGCTCTGCCTCCCAGCCACTTCCAGTGACTGCACATTGCTCCTAATGGGAGAGAACTGCACCTCCATAGCTGGTAGACACCCCTCTGGATTCCTGTTTGGCTCACCCCTTCCCTTGCCCCCAACTTATTGAAGTGGCATTGACTTTTTCTTTTCATCTTCAGTCTAATATCAGGTCATCTGGCCAGCCACAGGCTTCTCAGTTAATTCCAGCCTTTAATGGCACAGGATTTAGTTGTTTGTAAGCTTCCTATTGACTAAGGAATAAAGTTTTGTCTGTTTATAACAAACCACCTTGGTAGGACTGAACATGGCACTAGATTATCACTGCTTGCATCTGAAGGAGCCTAGGAAACTGTGCTACTGCTTTTCTCCAGATTCAAGAAGAATAAACATGGATCCTCTTTCTTTGCTGTACTATCTTCAGTTCTCATTCATCCTACCAGATGTCATATGGTTCAGGGATCAGTTTTCCCTCATTTATACTGTCTAGGAGTCTCTGCCCCATTTCCACTTCACCTCTGGCAGGGAAATTACCATTTTCTTTTCTTTTCTTTTTTTTTTTAATATTTTATTTATTTGACAGAGAGACAGCGAGAGAGGGAACATAAGTAGGGGGGAGTGGGAAAGGGAGAAGCAGGCTCCCCGCTGAGCAGGGAGTCCGATGTGGGGCTCGATCCCAGGACCCTGGGATCATGACCTGAGCCAAAGGCAGACGCTTAACCGACTGAGCCACCCAGGTGCCCCTATTTTATTTTTTTCTTGATATCATTTGCTGTCCACTGCTAGTTTATTCAGTTGGAGTCTCCCCAACTGGTTCTGTAGTTCCTTTCTATAAAGTAGAATAAGTAGAAATAATGGAAGGTAGTGCTGGAAGGGTACACCATCAGACTGCCTTGCTTGGCTCTCATGGTTCTTAAGATGGCATTAGAGTCCCCAGGTATCTGCATCACTTTTTGCTTTTTATCATTTGGGTTCTCAGAAGTATATTTTCAGGCACCCCCTAGAACTCTTGTCAGTTTTAGATTGGATTTTAGATGCTGCTGGTGGGTATAATGGATATATACACATTGTCTTTTCTCTTAGCTTTTTGGAATTCTATTTTCCGTATTAGGTTCTTAATTATTAAAAAAAAATCGTATGCTTCAGTGGACTTTACTATTATTTATTTAGAAGCGGCGAAAATTGTGATTTGTCTCAGAATAGTGTAGCTGTGCAACTGGAGTGGGTTTTTTTGTTGTTTTGCTTTTTTAGATTTTATTTATTGAGAGAGAGAGAGATAGCAAGGGAAAGCATGAGTAGGGTGGTGGGGAGAGGGAGACGCAGGCTCCCTGCTAAGCAGGGAGCCCGACATGGGGCTCAATCGCAGGACCCTGGGATCATGACCTGTGCCCCTGTAACTGGAGTTTTTAAAAAAGAATATTGATATAATTCTCAGATGACATGATTTTTAAAAATTTGAAATGAGTTATTTTTATTGCTTATGAAGTTCAGAGTGTTAAAAAAAATGTTCCATAGGTACTGTCTTCTTCTCTTGCTCTGCTAGGTTCTTGGAATTTGATCAAGGATCCTTTTGATGTTTCACAGTAGTGTTAGAGCTCTACTCACCCAGTCACTCCCAAGTAGAATTGATGCTTCTGTTACTTGTGGCAACTCCGCTGCTGTCTTAGAGCTTCTAGTTTTCCTGGTTCTCTTATTTTGAACACTATGCAATTTTGCTGAACCATCTGAGACCTGCCTATTCAGTCTTGCCCTTCCTGCCTTGGCTTGCTGGTCATCCCACAGTCTTAATGGGTAGAGCAGCCAGCTATTCTAAAATTAGAAATAGCTATGAATAGTCTTAGCTGGTATAGTGTGATGTGGCCTTTTGTTGTCCTAGAGCAGTGGTTCTTAACCTGGGATGATTTTGCCTCCCAGGGGACAATTTACAATGTCTGAAAACAGTTTTGACTGTCATGACTTCTGGAAGGTGAGGGAAGAATACTACTGGCATCTTGTGGGCAGAGACCAGGGATGCTGCTAAACATCCTACATTGCATAGGACAACTCCGTCCTACACATAGTTATTGTCCCCAGATATCAATAGTGCTGAGGTTGAGAAACCCTTTCAAAAAGGCAACTGTTACTTCAGCTCTTTTTATTTGAAGTTTCATCTCTACTGGATGATAATAACTCACTTTTATAGTGCTTCCTCATCATTTACGCAAACATCTGAACAATCATACTAACCTTTTCAAAGAACTGTCTTTTGGTTTTGGTGATTCCCTCTATTTGTGTTTGTTTTCTTTGTAATTTCTACTTTATAATATTCTTCCTCCTACTTCTTTTGGGTTTATTTAGCAGTACTTCCAAACTTCTTAAGAATGTGCTTACCAGGGCGCCTGGGTGGCGCAGTTGGTTAAGCAGCCAACTCTTGGTTTTGGCTCAGGTCATGGTCTTAGGGTCATGATGTCGAACCTCAGGCTCTGCGCTCAACAGGGAGTCTGCTTGAGATTCTCTCTGCTTCTCCCTCTGCCCCTCCCACTCGTGCTCTCTCTCTCAAATAAATAAATAAATCTTAAAAAAAAAAAAAGGATGTGCTTACATTTGTTCCCCTAATAAAAACAATTAAAACTATAAATTTCCCTCTAAGTACTGCTGTAATTCATCCCCTCACAAGCATTTTGACACACTTTACCCTACTTGATCATCTTGATAATCCTATGTGTTAGGTAGGGCAGGTACATTTTAGAGATAAGGAAATTGAGGCTCAGAAAGGCAAATGGCTCACTCAGTATAACTTTGCAAGAAAGTGGCAAAGCTGGGCCTTTGGTTTCCAAAGTGGTGCTCCTTTTCCAAACCCATGCTGCTTCTGAGACCATAGATTCATATCCTTCCCTTGCCTGTAACGGGTTGCTTTCTCTCTTAGTTGGTGCTGTCAAGAAAGAAGCTGATTAATACTGTTGACCAGAGATGAGAGGACAATTAGAAGTAATAGTAAAGGCATAGTAGAAGGGCAAGTATGACATATGCTAGAGAATGATGACCTATCTTACTTGGTGTAGAACTGGACACATTAGGGGGAAGACCAGAGTGAGACTGGAGTGACAGCCTGGAATTGGGTTGGAGCGGGGGGAGTTTAGAATTTGTTTTAAAGGCAGCATGGAATTGATGGAAGTTTTTACCAAGGAGCATTCATTAAAACTTTGATTTTTAAGAATGTTATTTAGCAGTGTACAGAAGAGATGGCCTGTAGATAGTGAAGACCAGTTAGGTCTGTGGTAAAACTTTACGGGAAGGGTGATGAGATTTTGAACTGTTAGGGTCAGTTGACCTGCATAGGAGGAGTAAATGGTCAGATTTGTTGCAGTGGAATTTATAGGACTTGGTGACTTATTGCATATGTGGGGCAGGTTGAAGACAGAATAGGTGAAGCCTGGGAGGATGATGAAATCTTTACAAAGGTGGGAAGAATGGGATAGATAGGAAGTGGATGGAGGAATTAGGGATATTTTTAGCTTTGCTGCATTAAGATGGGGCATTATCTCCCCCTTGATATTGACCTTTGAATGTTGACTTGTAGGATAGTAGTCTGACATCATGGAGGCTTTGGCTCTTGGGGAGCAGCACCATGATTTTGTCTTTTAAAAGGTGGGGAGAAGACAGTTCTTTCCATTTCTAACATATTGGGGGGCTCATGGAATGTTGTAAGACATTTTGATTGTGTTTTCATTGCCCTGTTTTTCTCTTCTCCTAATGTCTGTGTTGGATTTTCTCTATTCTCTTGGAATGGTGGGAGAAGTTAGGTGTCAGCACCTTTGGGGTCTATCATTATCAGAGGCAGAAGTTCAAGACCTGGTGCCTGTGGGGTGCCTGTGCCTGGGTTGTCAGTCGGTTAAGCATCTGCCTGCAGCTTGGGTCATGATCCTGGGGTCCTGGAGTTGAGCCCTGTGTGTGTGGGGGAGTTCCCTGCTCTGCAGGGAGTCTGCTGCTCCCTCTCCCTCTGCCCCACGGCCCCCGTGCTTGTGTTCTCTCTCTCTCAAATAAATAAATAAAATATTTAAAAACAAAACAAAAAACCTGGTGCCTCTGGAATTGGCTTTCCTTATGCAAAGTGGTCTTTCTGGCTCAGTATTTTCTTCTAGCTCAGCTTCGGGTCCAGTGTCTTGCCCCAGATAAGGTACTTTGAAATATTTAGATGAAGGGAACTCCTAGAATAATCTAGCTTTTACCAAAAAAAGTTTGTTTTCAGTTGCCATTTAATGTGAATGTAAAAGTGTGACACGGCTGGTTCATGTCAGAGTCCTATGCTTACTTGGCTTTGTAAAGAGATTTTCCTTTGCCATGGTGGTTTGTTGGCACATTTGCTTTCCTCAGTGTCACTCCACTCTAAGCCTACAGTAGATTCTTCCTTTCATGGCTTTGGCAACCATAAGTGATAAAGTTTAGATCAAGAGATATTTCCAAGGGTTTTCCTGTCTATACAAATGGCAAAAATCTTAACATCTGTTTCCCCAAGGTAGCTTCTTGTACCCCTGCAGCAGGAAGACGTGGGAGAAAAGTAGCAAAAAACCTGGGTCTAAATATGCCCTTAAAGGTTAGATGAAAAAAAAAAAGGTTGGATGGGTGGAGGAGATGCTTAAAATTTTAAATGTTTGTTTAGGGGTGCCTGGGTGGCTCAGTCGTTAAGCGTCTGTTCAGGTCGTGATCCCAGGGTCCTGGGATCGAGCCCCACATCGGGCTCCCCGCTCCACGGGAAGCCTGCTTCTCCCCCTCCCACTCTCCCTGCTTGTGTTCACTCTCTCGCTGTGTCTCTCTCTGTCAAATAAATAAAATCTTTAAAAAACTAAAATAAAATAAAATGTTTAACAAGAACTTCATGTGTTTCTTATTAATATTCATCTGGATTAATGGATCTAATTCCTGATTTCGCTTGTTCTGCAGGTGTGTGATGAATCTTAGTTAATAATATGATCCCCCTTCCACTACCACTTGCACTTCTTATAGGCTACCTTTATTCTTGTGAAATATTTGCAGGGAAAATCCAGATGCCCCACTTCTTTCCTGTGGTATTGGTATTTTTATTTCATTACTTGTGCGGGTTTCTCTGGTCTTCACCTGGTTCTCCAGCAGGGTTCTGGGGCCACCACCACCCTTTTCTTCTGAGAGCATTCTACTCATCCAAGCTGTTTGGCCCATGTTGTGAACAGCCTTGTTAAGCTAAGACAAGAGTAGGGTTTTTCTAAAGGAATTTTACTGGAGAAAAAACCAAAGCCCTAGCCAGAAACTGCAGACTTAAAGAACTTACTGGTTATTCTAAGAATGATTGCTTGCCAAAGGATTTTATTTCCAAACTTGGCTCCCCGGGTTGTGGTAGGCATATTGGGAGTTTATGGAGCTTCAGGATGAACACGACAAACCTTGTTGGAGTGCCAGTTTTATCAGGCAATTGGGGGAGTGGTGTTGGGGGTTGAGAGTTTAGTACTTTAACTGGTAAGGAATTAAAAATATTTTTGTAATGAAAATTAGGCATAGGAACCAGAATTCATATGCATTTTTAAGGTAAAATAGGACTTTTTTCAAATAAATGTTAGAGTTTGAGTACTTTTTGTTTTTGTTTGTTTTTTAAAGCTTTTATTTGACAGAGATAGAGCACAAGCAGGGGGAGCAGCAGGCAGAGGGAGAGGGAGAAACAGGCCCCCCGCGGAGCAGGGAGCCCAGTGCGGGGCTCGATCACAGAACTCTGGGATCATGACCTGAGCCGAAGGCAGATGCTTAACCAACTGAGCCACCCAGGTGCCCCAGTTTGAGTGATTTTTGAATGGTACCCTGAGAGTCCCAAAGGGATAAGAACATTTTCTGCAGGCATTTAGGACTCCTCAGTGGAAAAGTTTGAGAAGTCCTGGTTTAGGTTAGTCAAGATCTGGACACAGGCTGCCTTGATGAGTACATCTTTTTAGAACGTGAAGACTGCTTTTTTGTTTGTTTGTTTTATTTTTGTCTGTTTTACATGGTGTATCAGGATACTGAGATACTGGAATTGCAACTAGATATGTTCCTTCTGGAACCTGCTTCATAGCCATCTTGTTGACAGAAAGCTAACCTCCTGCTTGTCAACTTTGGCCTCAGGCTGACCTCCTTCAGCTTGGACCACTGGGTAGGGAAAGCTGATCTCCTTCTTACCCCTAGATCTCTGACTCTTCTGCAGGGAGTTTGTTTTTTGCTTTTTCTCTGACCCCTTTCTATTTGTCTTCTTTGCTTACAATGTAAAGAATCAGGGGTAAGGTGTTCTAGGGCAAAGGCCCTGGTGTGGGAACAAATGTGCTTAAGAACCAGGAACGTAGAGGCCATGGTGTCTGGAGCATAGAGAGTAAGGGCCAGAGTGGTCTGGGATGAGATAGGCAGGGGCCTGAGCATGTAGGGCCAGTGGTGGCAGTTTGAAATATACCTGGAATCCTGGGTTTATTTGTTTGGGTTCTAATAGTTGCTCTTTCAGATTCTCACTGTGAGTTCTGGACATATCAGTAAATAGTAGCAGTCTGCAGGAAAAGTCATGCTCTCTGAGCAGCTGGAAGTAGAAATGTGGGGGAGCTTCCAGAAATTTGTACTAAGATCAGAATGGGTGGTTTTGTTTCATAAAGAATTGCACCTGGGAGGAGTGATTTCAGCAGTCTAATGGGAATCCTACCCAATGTTCTCTCCCTCATATGGAAGCCCGCAGAGCCCTCACAAGGCAGCATAGGTTATGGAGTTATGGTTCTCACCACTTATTATGGCCTCTCTGTCACATTAGACATCCTTATTTTGAGCCTAGATTTATTTTCTAAGAATAGTTTTAAAGAAACGTTATGAACCCTGTGATTGCCTAATGTCCTAGATCCTTCTTTGGAGAGTGCATCTGGAATTTGGATAATATTTCAAAATCTATAATGCCAAATGGCTTATTGATTTTACTGTTTAATAACTTTGTGATTATGAGTAATATGTGCTTATTAAATAAGTTTGAGAAATACAGAATATTATAAAGGACACAAAAATCACCCATAATTCCATCAGCCAGTGATAGCAAGATATTTTGTTGTAGTTTTCCTAGTCTTTTTGCTATGCAAATGTGTATTTTTACAAAACTAGAATCCTATTGTGTATCCCTTTTTGCGTGTGCCATTTAAAGGTCTTCATAATTATAATAGCTTTGTAATTCCATGGCATTTCACTCATTTTTACTTTTCTAAGTTTTTATTTTTAAAAAATGAAAAATAGAGATGCCTGGATGGCTCGGTTGGGCGTCTGCCTTTGGCTCAGGTCATGATCCCAGGGTCCTGGGATCGAGCCCTGGGTTGGGCTTCCTGCTTAGTGGGGAGCCTGATTCTCCCTCTGCTTGTGCTTGCTCTCTCTCTCACTGACAAATTAATAAATAAAATCTTAAAAATTAAAAATAAATAAATAAAAACAAAAAGATCGGTGGTTGCCAGGGGTTTAGAGAGGGGTGGGGGGTGAATTGGTAGAGCACAGAGGATTTTTAGGGCAGTGAAACTACTCTGTATGATACTTTAATGGTGGATACATGTCATTATGTATTATCCAAACCCATAAAATGTACAACACCAAGAGCGAATCCTAATGTAAACTATGGGTTTTGGGTAATAATGGTGTGGCTATGTAGGTTCATCCACTGTATACAACAAATGGACCATTCTGCTGGGCAGTATTGATAATGGGGGAGGCTATGCATGTATTGGGGCAGGGGTATATGGTAAATCTCTGTACCTTTCTCAGTTTTTCTGTGAACCTAAAACTATGGGAATATCCTGTGCCTCCAGTCTTTTACCCAGTGTTTTCAGTTTCCATTTATGATTCCTGCTTGTATCACTTATTAATATGTTGGCTGCAAAATGGTGATTTTTGTGATTCTGTATTCCTTCTACATTTATTTGTGTTTTTTGGCAAAGATGAGCTTTCCCTCCGCACTTTATTTTTCCTCTTCTTCATCATCATCATCATTATTATTTTTTTATTTTTAACTTCTTTTTATTTCTTTTTTGAAAAGATTTTATGGGCACCTGGGTGGCTCAGTTGGTTAAGCGACTGCCTTCGGCTCAGGTCATGATCCCAGGGTCCTGGGATCGAGTCCCACATCGGGCTCCCGGCTCAGCAGGGAGCCTGCTTCTCCCTCTGACCCTCTCCTCTCTCATGCTGTTTCTCTCTCGCTCGCTCTCTAATAAATAAATAAATAAATAAAATCTTTAAAAAAAAAAAAAGATTCTATTTATTTATTTGACAGAGAGAGAGAAAGCACAAGTAGGCAGAGCGGCAGGCAGAGGGAGAGGGAGAAGCAGGCTCTCCACTGAGCAGGGAGCTGGACGTGGGGCTCGATCCCAGGACCCTGGGATCATGACCTGAGCGAAGACAGCTGCTTAACCGACTGAGCCACCCAGGCGCCCGTTTTTTTGTTTTTGTTTTTGTTTTTTAATATCAGTAGGGTCTCAGATCCTTTTTAAAAAAATTCAGTGTGATAGAGGCACCTGGGTGGCTGAGTCACCCATGGTTAACCATCTGACTTTGGCTCAGGTCATGATCTCAGAGTCCTGGGATTGAGCCCTGCATTGGGCTCCATGCTCAGTGGGGAGTCTCCCTCTCCCTCTGGCTGTCCCCCTGCTCATGCTCTCTCTCTCAAATAAATAAATAAAATATTTAAAAAGTTCAGTGTGATAGAATCCATTCCTGTTGTTCATTTTGATGCTCAGATTGTCCCAGATTTGACTAGTGGGAGCACTTTCCAGCCAACTTCAGTGTTCCTTTGACATGTTCCCTACAATTTGTGAGCATTTCCTTTTCTTTCTGGCACAGGAGTGTTCAGGCCTAGCTTGTATTTTCTCTGTTCCAACCTGGGAATTGGCTTTTTCTCCAAAGATTGCTGGTTTCTTTTAGAGGGAAATGGTACTTAGAAACCAAGATCTGAGCTATACATGTGCTCATTATTACTGGGATATCATTGATTATAAGCTCTTTTGGTCTTTAGAGCTAGGAAATACATTTATTTAAAAAATTGTATTCATACACAATGCTCTAAACTTTAATCCTTCTCCCATTCCATATTTGTATCTCTGTTCACCCACAGTGAGAACCTAGTTCTCAGAATCAGTGTATTTATTCATTTGCTTGGTTTTACAGTAGGTTCAAAATAGTTTCAGATATTTCCACTACAAACAATAAATCTAAAGTTCAAGAGTTTTTTTTAAAATATATCCCACTTAAGCTATTTAGTCAGAGTACTGTATAATTGGATTTTTGTTTGTTTTTTTTCCAGCCTTATTGAGGTTTAATTGTATGCTATGTATATATCCCCAGAACTATCATCAAAATCAAGATAATGAGCCTATTCATTACCCCTGAAAGTTTCCTTATCCCCTTTTAAAGTCCTTCCCTCCTTTTCCTGCCCTCTAATCCTGTCCCTAGTGAACCACTGATCTGCTTCCTGTCCTTATGGATTATATTTTGGTATAAATGAAACCACATAGGGTATTCATTCTCCTTTGGGGCATCTGGCTTCTTTCACCCAGCATAATTATTTTAAGATTCATCCATGTTGTGTATATCAACTGTTCATTTCTTTTCATTGCTGAGTAGTATTCCATTGTATGGATATACCCCAATTTATTTATCTATTCCCTGTGGGTTCTTTCTTCTTCCCTCCCTCCCCTTCTCCCCCCGCTTTCTTTCTTTCTTTTCTTTTCTTTTCTTTCTTTCTTTGCTATTGTAAATAAAGCCACTATGAACATTCATGTAAAGGCTTTCTTTCTGTGCTATTATAAATAAAGCCACTATGAACATTCATGTAAAGGCTTTGTATTCTGTGCTTTCATTTTACTTGGATAATGGATTTTGTCATCTCTATCAGCTATCCATGTCATGGGGAATCGCATAGAACTGAGTGAGAATAGAACATAGTGACATTTTGCTAGAGACTTTCCTTTAGATTAAACATTAATGTTCAGTGAATAAGATTATTTATCTGTCTGTAGATCCAAGTGACTGTTTTCTAGCCCACAGACCACCATCTATTTGCAAGACTCTCGGAGTAGACTGTTAAATGCATTCGTTGAAATGAAGTTTTTTTTTAATGTTTTATTTATTTGGGAGAGCATGAGCAGGGGGAAGGGGCAGAGGGAGAAGCAGGCTCCCTGATGAGCAAGAAGCCAGACATGGGGCTCTATCCCAGAACCCTGGGATCATGACCTGACCTGAAGGCAGACACTTAATCGACTGAGCCACCCAGGTACCCGGAATGAAGTTTTTGTGAGGAAGGTACCTAATAGAGTCTTTTAGGAGTCAAACTGTGTAAAAAGCTGTGTAGTCCAGTAAGTTTCAGTGCCTTAAAAGAGTGGCAGGTTCCAAAGAGAGCAGAGGACATCAGGAGAGCAATACTGTGTGCCAGAGTGGCAGGGGAAAGGAATGCATTCATTTAGTCATTCAGTAATACTTATTGAGCACTTACTCTTTGCTAGGCATTGTTGTGGGTGTTGGGAATATAGCAGGGAATAAAATTGCCTCTACACATGGGATTTTCATTTATTAGGTAGAGACAGATGATAGGTACATAAACAAGGTGTCAGAAGGTTTTAAGTGCTATGAAGAAAGGGGGACTAGGTAAAGTATAAATGTGGTGTGATGCTATTTTATGTAGCATGGTCAAGAGAGACCTTGCTTGATCAGGTGACTTATGAGTGAACCATGAAAGAAGTTAGGGCTAGACTGGTGGTTGTCTAGGGAAAGAGCATTCAAGACAGGTAGGATAGCAAGAGCAAAGATCCAAAGGCAGGAGCTTTCTCGATGTGTGGAAGAAACAAGGAGCCGTGGTAACTAAAGCAGAATATCCTGCGATGAGGGTTGTAGAAGAGAGGCCATGGGATCAGACTGCATGGGACCTTATTATGTGAGGTGGGAGCTATTGGAGGGTTTGAGCAGAGGAATGAGATCTGGTCTAGGTTTTTTTGCTTTTTTCTTTTAAAGATTTTTATTTATTTGACAGAGACAGCGAGAGAGGGAACACAAGCAGGGGGAGTGGGAGAGGGAGAAGCAGGCCTCCCGCCGAGCAGGGAGCCCGATGCAGGGCTCAATCCCAGGACCCCGGGATCATGACCTGAGCTGAAGGCAGACGCCCAATGACTGAGCCACCCAGGCGCCCCAGATCTGGTCTAGGTTTTAAAATATCACTGTCACTGATATGTAGGGAACAGGCTAAGGGAGATAAGGTCAAAAGACTAATTAGAAGGATTCTGCAAAATCCAGGCAAGAGGTGATGGTGGTTTGGTGGTTAGTAGTTGGATTCTGGATATGTTTTGAAGATAGAGCAATAGGATTTGTTGATGAAGTGGATGTAGATTGTGTGAAAGAGCGAAGATAAGGATGGATTCCGAAGTTTTTGGATTGAACAACTTGAACATGCCATTTTCTGAGCTTGGGAAGATTGGGCGAGAGGCACAGACTGGGGACAGATAAAAGTTTAGTTTTGGAAACATGTTAAATTTGACATGTCTTATGCCTCCAAATTGAGATGTCTAGAGGGCAGTTAGATTATGGAATTGAAGTTCAGAGGAAAACTCTACGTTGAAGATAAAAACATGGGCTATATCTCTATACATCATGGAACAGGATGAGATCATCCCAGAGATAAGAGAAGTGGTCTGAGAGACTAAGTGCTGGGCACTCAAAGGTGGGGAGGGGGATGAAGATTGTCTAGGAAAGAAGATTGAGAAGAAATGGCTACTGAGGTAGTAGAAAAGAGAAAAATGCTACGGTTACCACCCCCCCCCCCCAAAAAAAAGTGTATTTCACAGAGGAAGTGATCAACCGTGTTAAAGATTAGCAATAGGGCCACCTGGGTGGCTCCATCGTTAAGCCTCTGCCTTGGGCTCGGGTCATGATCCCAGGGTCCTGGGATTGAGCCCCACATCCGGCTCTCTGCTCAGCGGGAAGCCTGCTTCTCCCTCTCCCACTCCCCCTGCTTGTGTTCCCTCTCTCACTGTCTCTCTCTCTGTCAAAAAATAAGTCAAAAATCTTTAAAAAAATAAAAAATAAAGGTTAGCAATAGCTAGGATAGTATGAGGAGTAAGAATTGACTGTTGGATATTTGCAATATTTGCAAACCAATCAACATGATACATCACATCAATTAAGAGAAAGGATAAAAAACCATATCATCATTTCAACAGATGCAGAAAAAGCATTTGACAAAGTACATCCATTCATGATAGAATCACTCAATAAAGTAGGTTTAGAGGGAACATACCTCAACATAATAAAGGCTTTATATAAAAAACCCACAGCTAACATCATCATCAGTGGGGAAGGAACAAGACAAGGATGTACACTCTCACCATTTTTATTCAACAGTGTACTGGAAGTCCTAGCCACAGCAGTCAGACAACAAAAAGAAGTAAAAGACATCCACGTCAGCAAGGAAGAAGTAAAACTTCTATTTGTAGATGACATGATGCTATATATAGAAAACCCTAAAGACTCCACCAAAAAACTACTAGAACTGATAAATGAGTTCAGTAAGATCACAGGATACAAAATCAACATACAGAAATCTGTTGCATTTTCATACGCTAATAAAGAAGCAGCAGAAAGAGAAATTAAGAAAACAGTCCTGTTTATAGTTGCGCCAAAAATAGTAAAATACCTGGGAATAAACTTAACCAAAGAGGTGAAAGACCTGTACTCTAAAAACTATAAAATATTGGGGCGCCTGGGTGGCTCAGTTGTTAAGCATCTGCCTTCGGCTCAGGTCATGATCCCAGGGTCCTGGGATCTAGCCCCGCATCGGGCTCCCTGCTCCGCGGGAAGCCTGCTTCTCCCTCTCCCACTCCCCCTGCTTGTGTTCCCTCTCTCGCTGTGTCTCTCTCTGTCAAATAAATAAATAAAATCTTTAAAAAAATAAAAAATAAAAAATAAAATAAAAACTATAAAATATTGATGAAAGAAATTGAAGATGACACAAAGAAATGGAAAGACATTCTATATACTTATGGATCAAAAGAACAGATATGAATAAAATGTCTATAGTACCCAAAGCTATCTACAGATTTAATGCAATCCCTATCAAAATACCAACAGCATTTTTCACAGGACTAGAACAAATAATTCTAAAATTTGTATGGAACCAAGAAGGACCCCAAATAGCCAAAGCAATCTTGAAAAAAAATTGGAGGTATCACAATTCCAGACTTCAAGTTATATTACAAAGCTGTAGTAATAAAACCAGTATGGTACTGGCACAAAACGTAGACACACAGATCAATGGAACAGAATAGAAAGCCTAGAAATAAACCCATAATTATAATTATATAGTCAATTAATCTTTGACAAAGGAGGAAAGAATATGCAATAGAAAAGCTCCCTTCAACAAATGGTGTTGGGAAAATTGGACAGCTACATGCTAAAGAATGCAAGCGGACCACTTTCTTTCACCATACACAAAAATAAACTCTAAATGGATTAAGGACCATATGAAACCTGAAACCATAAAAATCCTAGAAGAGAGCACAGGCAGTAATTTCTCTGACACTGGTTATAGCAATATCTTTCTAAATATGTCTCTCGAGGGCAATGGAAAGAAAAGCAAAAATAAACTTTTGAGACTGCATCAAAATAAGCTTCTGCACAACAAAAGAAACAACCAACAAAATTGAAAGACAGCCTACTAAATGGGAGAAGATATTTGCAAATGACATATTTGATAAAGGGTTAGTACCCAAAGTATATAAAGAACTTACACAACTCAACACTTGAACAAAACAAATAATCCAATTAAAAAATGGGCAGAACAGACATTTCTCCAAAGAAGATATCCAGATGGCCAACAGATACATGAAAAGATGCTCAACATCGTACTCATTATCAGGGAAATGCAAATCAAAATAACAATGAGCTATCACCTCATACCTGTCAGAAATGCTAAAATGAAAAACACAAGAAATAAGTTTTGGCGAGGATGTGGAGAAAAAGGAACCCTTGTGTACTGTTGGTGGGAATGCACACTGGTACAGCCACTGTGGAAGAGAGTATGGAGGTTCCTCAAAAATTTTGAAACAGGACTGACTACCCTGTAACCCAGGAATTGCACTACTGGGTATTTACCCCAAAATTACAAAAACACTAATTCAAAGACATACATGCACCACTATGTTTATTGAGGCATTATTTACGATAGCCAAATTATGGCAGCAGCCGAAGTATCCATCAGTAGATGAATGAATAAAGAAGATGTGGTATACACACGCATGCATGCACACACACATACACACATATACACGCAATGGAATATTATTCGGCCATAAAAAAAGAATGAAATCTTGCCATTTGCAACAACATGGATGGACCTAGAGAGTATAATGCTAAGTGAAATAAGCCAGTCAGGGAAAGACAAATACCATATGATTTCACTCATATGTGAAATTAAAAAAATGAACAAAGGAAAAAAAACAAAGATACAAACCCAAAACCAGACTCTTAACCATAGAGAACAAACTGATGCTTACTATAGAGAACAAACAAAGGGGAGGTGGGTGGGGGCATGGGTAAAATAGGTGAAGGGGATTAAGAATAGATTTACCTATTTTTTTTTTAAGATTTTATTTATTTATTTGACAGAGCAAGAGAGCACAAGCAGGGGGAGCAGCAGAGGGAGAGGGAGAAGCAGGCTCCCCATGAGCAGGGAGCCCGACACAGGGCTTGATCCCAGGACCCTGGGATCATCATGACCTGAGCCGAAGGCAGACACTTAACCCACTGAGCCATCCAGGCTCCCCAAGAATAGACTTATCTATTTTTTTAAAAGATTTTATTTATTTGAGAGAGAGAGCATACATGAGCAAGGGGAGGGGCAAAGGGAGGGAGAGAAGCAGACTGCCCACTGAGCATGGAGCCTGATGTGGGGCTCAATCCCAGAACCCTGAGATCATGATCTGAGCGGAAGTCAGCTGCTTAACTGAATGAGCCACCCAGGTGGCCCAAGACTAGACTTATCTTGATGAGCACTGAGTAACATATGGAACTGTTGAATCACTGTAATGTACACCTGCAATTAATATAACACTGTTAACTACACTGGAATTAAAATAAAATTAAAATTAAAAAAGAATAATTGGCTGTTGGATTTAGCAGTGTGGGAGTCCTTGCTGCCCTTGATGAGCAGTTTCAGTGCCATGATAGGGGCTTAAACAAGAACAGGTGGAGAGAAATTGGAGACCCCAAGAGTAGACAATGTTTTGAGGAGTTTGGTATACAAGGAAATGAAAAAAGCAGTAAATGAAGGGGTATCTGAGATCAAGGAAAGGCTTTTTTAAAAGTTAAAAGATTTTATCCTCTTGACTTTTTGCCAGTGGGGCTTATCAGGTAGGGAGGGAGAAATGGATGATGCAGGAGAGTTGGGGGGCAGTACATACTGGCTCAAGCCAAGGCCTGGGAAAAAGCCTTTGCCTCAGCCTTAGTGTTTGATAGAGAGGAATGCCCCTCAGGGCAAGGTAATCATCTTCATCTAAACTTCTGTGATCTTGGGCAAGACCTTGCTGAGCCTCTAGGTTCACTTCCACAAGACGAAATTCTGCAACCTGAACTCTAGATCTGTTGTTTTCTTGTTCCGGATGAAGACAGGGAAGGATGTGCATGTTTTTAGGAACAAAGAAGAATCACCAAAGCAGAGAAAAGGGCTGTGAATCAGCTTGGAAGGCCAGTTTAGCCATGTGACTGAATGTAATACAGACAGTTTAAGTAGCTCTCTATTGCATTTCAGCATTTTTTTCTCAACTTAGACGACCAGCATCTTTCCTTAAATTACAGATTTAAGACAGGGGCCCTTGGGTGGCTCAGTCAGTTAAGTGTCCTACTCTTAGTTTTGGCTCAGGTCATGATATCAGCATCCTGGGATCCAGCCCTGTGTCAGGCTCAGGGCTCAGTGTGGAGTCTGCTTGTCCCTTTCCCTTTGCTCCTCCCTGCTCACTCACTTGCTCTCTCTCTCTCTCTCTAGAATAAATAAATAAAATCTTTTTTAAAAATTACAGATTTAATGGGGCGCCTGGATGGCTCAGTCGTTAAGCGTCTGCCTTCGGCTCAGGTCATGGTCCCAGGGTCCTGGGATCGAGCCCCGCATCAGGCTCCCTGCTCGGCGGGAAGCCTGCTTCTCCCTCTCCCTCTCCCCTGCTTGTGTTCCCTCTCTCACTGTCTCTCTCTCTGTCAAATAAATAAATAAAATCTTAAGAAAAAAATTCAGATGCTTAAGCAACTGAGCTACCCAAGGTGCCTCAAGACAGACCTTTTTATTATGTATTTGTTCTATCCTCCTTCTCTCTTGCCCCAGAAAGTTGTACCACCTTTTCCTGAGACAACTTGAATATTATTGGACTGATTTTTTCAGAATAACCTAAATCAAGAGTTTAAGGTGACTTCTTTTTTTAATTTAAATTTTATTTAGTTAACAGTACAGTATTGGTTTTTGGAGTAGAATTCAGTGATTCATCACTTATATATAGCACCCAGTGCTCATCACAACATGTGTCCTCCTTAAGAATGCAAACTGGTGCAGCCACTCGAAAGAACAGTATGGAGATTCCTCAGAAAGTTAAAAATAGAACTACCCTATGATCCAGCAATTGCACTACTAGGTATTTACACAAAGGATACAGAAATACAGGTTTGAAGGGGTACATGCACCCTGATGTTTATAGCAGCATTGTCAACAATAGCCAAACTATGGAGAGAGCCTAGATGTACATCAGTTGATGAATGGATAAAGAAGGGGTGTGTGTGTGTGTGTGTGTGTGTGTGTGTGTGTGTGTGTAAACAGGAATATTACTCAGCCATCAAAAAGAATGAAAACTTATCATTTGCAATGACGTGGATGGAGCTAGAGTGTATTTCAGTCAGAGAAAGGGTGATTTCTTGTTAGAAATGAGGTAGTGCCAATTTTGATACCATTTCCTGTCCTTTTCTGCGTGCCAGGCTTAAAGACACAAAGGGGCAGAGTTCGGGTGTGCTGGGAGCAGAAGATTGTTTTGTAATCTGCATCAGGAAAGCATGTCAGATAATGACCCAGTTGTTCAGAGTGACTTTAAAGACCTTTAACCCTCCTTCCCAATAATCCAGGGGGTGGGAGCCTCTGTTTGTGGGTTTAATTTGTATTTCCTTGATTACTTAAGTTCTTAGCCTTTTTCCATATGCTTATGACCAATTTCACTTTTGAGTGAAATTTTTGGAGCACTTTTCTTTCCTTTCATCTATTTCTTACTGATTTATAGAAATTCTTCATATCTGGATATGAATCTTATTGGGTACATGTAAACACACATCTTTTCCTTTATGTTGCTTGATTTTTTTACCCTCTTGTGTTTTCTTTTTTTTGCAGTTTTATGCTCCTTTTTAAATTGTATTTTTAATGAATAGATGTGTTAATTATAATGAAATTGAATTTATTTTTTCTCTTTATGTTTAGTGCTTTAGGGCTACCCCAAGGTCATAAAGATATTCTGCTATTTTCTAGAAGCTTTAAATGTTTTACCTTCACATTTAGGTCAATGATCCATCATGAAATGATTTTTGTATGGTATAAGGTAGGGGTCAAGGTTCATCCCTCTCTTCCCCAAATATGATTATCTAATTGATCCAGCACTCTGCATTGCATTTTCTTGTACCTTTTGTTGTAAAGCGAGGCCTAGTACATACGTAGTTCTGCCTCTGAACTGTTTTTTTTTTCCCACATAACTTTCATGAAGGGAAATGGGAGTAGAGGAGAAATTATGCAGTGTGTTGGCTAAGAGCATATGCTCTGGAGACAGATCAATCACCTGGGTTCAAACTCTCTCTATACTACTTACAGCTCTTTGAGCAAGTTTCCTTATCTGTAAAATGGGAATAATTGTGACATCATCTACTTAATAGGGCTGGTTTGAGGACTGAATGAGTTAGTGTTATGTATGTATGTAGACTCCATGCCCGGCATGGAGCCCAATGTCGGGCTCAAACTCGACTGAGATCAAGACCTCAGCTGAGACTAAGAGTCTGACACTTAACTGACTGAGCCACCCAGGCGCCCCAGTGTTTATAATATGTGTAACATGAATAAATCTAACTGATAAGAAGCATTACTGGTGGGGTGAGCCCCAATGCTAGTGACTGGGGCAGTTACTGTCCTCGGGCACGACTGGGGAGGCAGTGCATTGGGTCCATATCTAGCAGGGCTCACCACAGACCTGGTGCTGGGCCTACAGCCATTCACCAACTGCTTCATCTGTCCTGACTTCAGAGTTCCCAGCAACCCTCCTGAAGGGAAGGTCTTCTGAAGTCTTAAAGTAGTCTTCGGTCCAATTTAGAGTACAGAAGCAGGATGTGCCAATTTTAAATAAAATTCCCCAAACAGCATACCAAGAGAGAAAGCAGCAGTTATTAACCTTTTCTCCTCAGATATATTGACAGGCACTGTAACCTAGCAATGTTGGGCACACACTGAAGTAAAAATAAAAAGGAAGAAACCTAGAGAAGGCTTTCAAGAGGCTAACATTTAGGCAGAGACCTGAAAGAAAGTATGGGTTAGAAGTAAATTAGAATCTAACGCTTACCTGTTAGATAAGGAGATGGGGAAAGAGGGACACAGCATCCTGCTTTTGAGGCTAGAGAGCATGGAATGGAGGGTGTGTGGGTGGAGGGAGGTAGTTGGTGGTTAGAGAGAAGGCTGGAGGCTAGCAATCAGGAAAGGCCTGATGGATTTCAGATTTTATCCTAAGGGCAGAAGGGACAATTATAAAGTGTTTTTATTTTTATTGATTGATTGATTTTATTTATTTGACAGAGACACAGCGAGAGAAGGAACACCAGCAGGGGGAGTGGGAGAGGGAGAAGCAGGCTTTCCGTGGAGCAGGGAGCCTGATGGGGGGCTTAATCCCAGGACCCTGGGATCATGACCTGAGCCAAAGGCAGATGCTTAACGACTGAGCCACCCAGGCTCCCCTTTAAAGTGTTCTTAAAAGATCCTGGGTGGGTAGAGACTGACTGGAGCAGATTCAGAAAACTCACTCTTTCTGCAGTGTGGATTGCAGGGGGAATAGTCAGGAGGCAGGGAGACTGGAGGCCAGAGCAGGAACCAGACCAGGTAGTACAGTGGTATGGAGAGAAGAGGAGAGGATATTTAGGTACCTTCTTCAGGCACAGAATTCATGACTAAATTTGAGGAGCGGAGAGAAGGAAGGATGAGGCTTTTTTCCCTTGACGGTGACCACTCAAGTATGGTGGAGGTCTAAAGAGTTGCTACTCTGTGGGGTGCAAGGTGTTGGGAGAGCCACTGTGGAATGCTCTTTCACCATAGAGACTTTGTACTTCTGTTCTTAGCCACTCTTTGTTTAATTGCCCCTTTCACCCATTAGGAAGCAAGCCTGCAGTGTGCTTCTGGATAAGTACATATTTTCTTTGCATTTTCTACAGCCCCACAGAAAAGGTTTGTTGTTTTATTTTTAATATGATCTGTCAGAAAAGGCCTTACCTGTCTTTCTCTGATCAGAGTTACTCTCCAGCCTTTTGCATTCAGAGTTAACATTTAAGGTTACAACCAACAAGACTGTTCCGAAGGTCTGTGATGTGCACTAGTTTATTATTTTGCCAAGGTGTGACTTTCAGTGATGCTCTCTTGAGGCTGGGCTGTGGGGACAGATCATTGGGCCCTGCCCTCCACAGCATCTGCTCCTCAACCTACCCTGTTCTCTGCTCTCAGATCAGAAATTCTGATCATTAAGAGTCTGAAGGGATCATTTAAATGTTTCAGTTATACATGAATGCATTTTGTGGAGGAAATTATGTGCTGTAGCAGGATTCTCTAATTGGGACATTTTACGAAGGTATCTTCTCTTTCCTCCTGTGCTTTCCCACCATGACATCTGTTGTGAAGTCTGATTGACGCTGTGCTTGTGAAACCCCAGTCTTTGTTCACAGCCTCTTCTCAACTAACGAATCCTTCTGGGAATTTGGTGGTTTTATTCTTTGTGGTTTGTAGCCTCAGTGCTTTAAAGCGTTCATTGGTAGAATGGAATAGTAAAAGGAGTTCTGTTGATTACCCTGCCCCCCCATACAGGTTACTGGCGTGCTTTTGTTTGTCCATTGGACCAGTTTTACTGTCTTCTTCACTCTTAGGTTAACAGATGCAAGAACAGATTTTGGAGGATTATCACCTTACTGTATGTACCCAAGTCCTCTCTCAAAAGAAACGAAATGAGCTGTTGGTATTTATTTCTCTTTGCTCATTCCCTCTTAAAAGAGACAGCACTTATGCTGTCCTAGTTTCCTCTTGCTTGTTGTGGACACCCTTACATGGGGCCCTAGTGGAGTTTGCATGTTATGGAAAGATTAGTATGTTATTCTGTGTTTCTGCCACCATTTAAAATGGATTTCCAGGTGGGGGAATGGGTGTGGGGCTTTACCAGCCTGAGCTCCAAAGGGAGGGGCCACAGGTCCCCAAGGCCACAAACAGGCTTGTTCTCTTCATTCTTCCTTTAAAATCCCCACTTTGGGATGCAGAGATCCTGTTTGCCCCTCTAAATCTCAACTCTCAGGCTCAATGGGGATGCCAGGAGATTGCTTTCTAGCCTCTTTGAGAGAGGCTTGTCAGTTGTAGTCCCCATGAAGAGCAGGAAGTCCAGCATGGACTGACATGGCCCTTGAACCAGCTCCAGTTCTGACACCTCTTTCTGGTTATATAACATCAGCAGCTGTAGCTTCCGGAACCACTTTATTCCTTGTAGTGCTGAATGGCAGGTGGAGGAAGCACTGACCCTTTAGTGATTCTGAAGTTTCCAGGAATAATTTAAGCTTGAGTATTTAATTCTATTTTTATTTCTCCCATGTTTGAATCACTCATACTTTGGGAAACAAGCATGGAAACATTCTATTGCTTCTGTCTTCCCATTAAGATCCCTAGCCTATTCCTTTTTACTGGAGAGATGAAGAGACCTTTGGGAGTAAAATTGCAAGTGGAAATCTTGAGGAAGGAGTGGCCAGTCTATTATCACTTGAGGCCTTTAGCAGAGTCTGGAAGGAAGAACTACCCCCCCATCCCCTGCCCCGGGCAGCTGGCCGCAGGTCGCTACGTGCCTCAGTCACGATGTGCCTTGGCTTAGGTAGTGCTCTTGGATGTGCTGCAGCTGGTTTCAGATAGGCTTCAGCTCTTTCTACACCTTCACACCTTGGGCACTGGGGTTTCCTTTCCTTAATGTGTTGTGATGGCTAGGTGCGGGGTTGCTTCCAGAATCCTGGGGGGTGGAAGGATGGTATAAATCAGGCTGAGTGTGTGATTCAGCATTCATGTTTAGCGTGAAGACTTCAGTTAAGGAGAGACAAAATTAGTGGATGTTTTCTCATGGCTGATGGAATAATAAAGTTGAGTGGAGAAAGTGGGGAAATACTTCAAGAACCAGCTTAAATTTCTGAAGTAATAATTTCAGTTTTGACTACTAGAGGTACTGAAGTTTTTCAGATTTATAATTGTTCTTATTATATTCTGGATATACTAATCCTTTGTTATTTATATTGTAAATAGCATCTAGTCTGTGGCTTATCTCTTAACATCGTTCATAGTGTTCTTTGTTGTAAAAAAAAAAAATCTGTAATTTCATTGTAGTTTAAATAAGCTTTTCCATTGTTTGATAGTCATCTATTTCATGGGTGAAAAAGTGAGAGGATATAGGAGAGGCTTATTTTAAAGATTGGAATGTGCTTTTCATCAGCATCTTTTGTTTTATTTGGATTTTTAAATTTTGATTTTATGAAATTATTTTAGATATTACCTTGTCTGTAAGACTTTAGTAGAGCCAGACATTTGCTTTACATTTTCTCATAACTCCTTAAATGTTATTCAGAAATTAGGCTAGACTCTTTCAAGGTATCAGCCTTAGTCTGTCTTCTTTTCCACCTTTTGCTCAGAGGTTCCTGCTTTCCTGCTTTGCTGAGAACCCAGTAATTCTTACCTGTGGTTGCAGAGATGGCCAAAAATCATCATGATTCTGAGCAGAATCAAGATTAAATTGGTCTGCAACACAGGGTTAGAATTTCAGATTGGTTGAAAAGATGTGTAGTTGTGTTTACAAATGATTGTTTCTTTATAGTTTTTGCCTTTATTGTGCTAAAAGCGGTGGTTCTCAACAGGGAGTGGTTTTGTTCCCAAGGGGACATTTGGCAATGTCTGGAGACATTTTTGGTTTGTCACAACTGGGAAGGTGTGACTACAGTCTGGCCGGGGATGCTGCTAAATGTCCCACAATGCATGAGATAGTCTTCCACAACAAAGCATTATCCAGTCTAAAATGTCAGCAGTGCTGAGGTTGAGAAACCCTGTGCAGGCTTGGTATCTGAAAATGATTTGCATTCCTTCCCCTCCCCTGTGAGAGCCAAGTGGGAAGGCTGGCCATTTCTTTTCTTTGTGTCTTAGGTTATTCATGAGTTAGTCAGAATGGTATTGGTTCCCTTGCTCTCAGATCTCATTTTTAAAACTGTGTTTAATTTAGAATCTACTAATGCTTTTTAGTATTAATACTATGAAGATTTATTCTTCCCAAGGAGCAAGTATGATGAGAATTTTTTTTTTCTGTCTGGCTTCCATGACTATTTTGAAGGTGAATCACATTTTGGCTTGCATGAGTTTTAAACTTTTTTAAGACCTATTGGCAAATATACCATGACATTTATACAGTCAGGGAAAGCTTGGTCCCAGAGAATCATCAATATGTGCCTACATATGATAAATAAACATATTTAATAAGATCTGATATACTTTAGATTTTTTATTCATATATATTTTTCTCTAGTACCAATTTTTTAAAGATTAATTTATTTATTTATTTTAGAGAGAGAGTGTGTGTGTGTGCATGTGAGTGGTAGGGGGAGGGATATAGGGAGAGAGAGAAGGTGGAAGCAGACTCCCCGCTGAGCGTGGAGCCCACCATGGGGCACTTGATCCTATGACTCTGAAATAATGACCTGAGCCCAAATCAAGAGTTGGTTGCTTAACCAACTGAGCCACCCAGGTGCCCCTCTAGTAGCAATTTTTATAAAAACAAGCTCATTAAAAAAAATTCAAGACTTTTTTTTTGAGCATCTCTTAATGTGGCAGGCATTTTAAGTTTGGCTTTAGAGATACAGTGGTGAATGAGATGGACAGAATCCCTGCCCTGAAGGATCTACAGACTAGGAGAGACAGATGGTAAGTGTTGAATCAAATTATTAAAATACTTCAGATTTTGATAGGAACCATGTAGACCAAGGAAGGGAAAGAGTCCCAGGGGTAGGGAGGAGGGTCTACTTTAGCCAGGGTGGTGGTGGGGAAGGGTGGGTAGGGCTCTCCGAGGATGTAGCATTATGCTTGTCTTTCCAAAGAACCAACTTTTGGTTTTGTTTTGCTCTTAAAGTAGTTTTTCTCTATTTCATTCATCTGCTCTTACTGTTTTGTTTTGTTTTAAAGTCAGCTTCACACCCAGTGTGGAGCCTAATGCAGGGCTTAAACTCAGAACCCTGAGATCAAGACCTGCGCTGAGATCAAGAGTTGGACGCTTAACTGACTGAGCCACCCGGGCACCCCATCTGCTCTTATCTATATTGTTTTCTTCCTACTGCTTTCTTTAGGTTTAATTTCCTGTTCTATTTCTAATTTTTGAGAAGAAAATTTACAACACTGGTTTTCACTATTATTTTTTGACACTGATTTTAGTCTGTGGATTTACCTTTAAGTATAACTTTAGCAATATCACAATTTTTTTAGAAATCAATTTTAGGGGCACCTGGGTGGCTCAGTCAGTTAAGCTTCTGCCTTCAGTTCAGGTTAATCCTGGGATCCTGGGATTGAGCCCCACATCAGACTCCCTGCTGAGCTCTCCCTCTCCCTCTCCCTTTGCTCCTCCCCCGCTCATGCTCTCTCTCTCTCTCAAATAAATAGATAAAATCTGTTTTTAAAAAATCAACTTTACTATAAAATTTACATACAGTAAAATTCATATCTTCTACATGTATAGATTGATGACGGTTGACAAATATGATTGCCCTGATCAAGATATAGAAAATACCCATTTTCCCAGAAAGTTCTCTCATGCCCTTTTGTAGTCAGTTTTCTGGGCAACCACTTGAATGGATTTCTGTCATTATAGATTGGCTTTGCCTGTTATAGAATTTCATATAAATGGAATTATACAGTACATATTCTTTTGTGTTTAGCCTCTTGCTCAGCATAATGTCTGTGAGAGTCATCTGTTGTTGCACATGTCCCTAGTTTGTTTGTTTTTATTGTTAAGTAGTATTCCAATTGCAAAAAGTTAAATACAACTTGTTTATCCATTCACCTGCTGATAGACATTTAATCTAATGAGTAAACCTGAACATTCCTGTGAAGTTGACTTGGTTTTTAATAATTAGAGGAAGTTTTCAGTTTCCCTTGGATAAAATGCCAAGATACGAATTGCTGTGGAGGTATACGTTTAACTTTATTAGAAAATGCCAGAATGTTTTCCAAAGTGATTGCACCACTTTACACTCCTGCCAGTAGTGTGTGAGAATTCCAGGTGCTCCATATCCTTGTGAGCACTTGGTATGGTCATGTAGTCAAGTGCAGGGGTGCAAGAGCACCTGGCTCTAGGGTCCCAAACAGCACAGGTTTGACCACTTGCTGCTGACAAAATCTAAAGGCAGAGAGACTAGTGGTGGTGAAACAAGAAAGGAATTTATTTTAGTGATGCCAGCATGGGGTAGATAGTTGAGTAGCGTCCCAAAGCTGTCTCCAAAGTGCTGAAAATACTTCCAGGTTTATATAAGGAAAATGTGGGACAAAGGTCAGTGGGTATGTGCAGGTGGGCAGTGAAGGTCAAATCAATCATTGTCTTGGGGTCAATCACTACCGGAGTTCTTGCTGGCTCAGGAAGGTCCTTATTGCTTGAAGTGTGGTAGTTTTGGTTCCCATCAGGGGATGCTTTTGCCTGCAGGGTCTTTTACCTGAGTTAAGAGATAAGCTGGAAAGAACTTAATCAGTTAGAAATTTTGAGGTCAGAATGGAAGTAGTTGAAGTCCTCTTTCAGCCAGTATTACGATATGTGCTACCGAAGCAAGCACATGAGTCAGTATTATTTATTTTAGCCATTCTAGTGATTATCAAGTGGCATCTGATTATAGTTTAAATGTGCATTTCCCTAATGATATTGAACATCTTTTCATGTGTTCATTGAACATATGTATATCTCTTGTGGAATATCTGTTCCTTCTCTTTTGCTTTTCTTACTGGGTTGTTTGTCTTCTTCATATTGAGTTGTAGAGGTGTTTTTTTTTTTTTAAGATTTTATTTATTTAACAGAGATAGCGAGATAGGGAACACAAGCAGGGGGAGTGGGAGAGGGAGAAGCAGGCTTCCCGCTGAGCAGGGAGGCCGATGCGGGGCTCGATCTCAGGACCCTGGGATCATGACCCGAGCCGAAGGCAGATGCTTAACAACTGAGCCACCCAGGCACCCCGAGTTGTAGAGTTTTTAAGGAATATATTCTAGGGGTGTCTGGGTGGCTCAGTCGGTTAAGCGTATGACTCTTGATTTCACCTTGGGTCATGATCTCAGGGTTGTGGATCGAGCCTCATGTTGGTCTCTGTGCCCAGCGCAGTCTGCTTGAGATGCTCTCTCTCCCTCTCCCTCTGCCCACCCCTTCCCCCACTGCACACGTGCACTCTCTCTCCTAATAAATAACTAAAATCTTTAAAAAGAGAATATATTCTGGATACAAGTCTTTTATCAGATATATATAGATATACACACACAGACACACTGTTAATGTTTTCACAAGACTACAAGACTGTGACTTGTCATTTTTCTTTTAAGGATACCTTTTGAAGAGCAGATGTTTTTAATTTTGATGAAGCACACTTTATCAGGTTTTTCCCTTGTGGCTCAAGCTTTTTGTGTCCTGCTTAAGAAATCTTTACTTACCCTAAAGTTGCAAATATTTTCTACCAGAAGTTTTATAGTTTAAGCTTTTATGTTTAGGCCTTGATCCATTTTGAATTGTTGTTTCTGTATGATATGGAATGAGGTGAGGATTGTATCTATTGCAGATGGTGTATTGGAAAGATTATCTTTCTCCATTGAATTACTTTGGTACCTTTGTAAAGAATCAATTGATTATAAACGTGCAGTCTAATTCTAGACTCTATTACATTAATAACTATATCCTTACTCAAAATCATAATTACTGTAGTTTGAATCAGGTAGTATAAAAATTCTAATTTCATTGTTGTCTTTAAAAATTACTTTGATTACTCTAGGACCTTTGCATTTTCCTAAAAATTTTAGACTCATCAATCTCAGTTGCAGTCAGATAGTGGCCATGGTTAAATAGCAACCAAGGTGGAAGCTGCATTGCCTTTTATGCTAGCCTTGGAAGTTACAGTGTCACTTCTGTGTTATTCTTTTGGTTATAACCAAGTCATAAGTCTACCCAGATTCAAAAGAAAAAGATTAGAATTTACTTCTCAATAGGAGATGGATCAAGGTCAAACTGTAGGAAAGCATTGGGATAAAAGATACTGTTGCATTCATCTTTGGAAAAAACTGTCTGCCACATTCTACTCTCTGGCCACAGTAATTCATATCATCCCACATGAAAAATACACTGCCCCTTTCCTCAAGACCCCCAAAGTTTCATCCCAGTACAGCATCAGCTTATAGTCCAAGATCTTGTCCTCTAACTCAGATCCATGTGTGAGTGTGGCTTTCAGTTGTAGTTTCTTGAGTTCACTCCTTAAGTAGTTTCTCTTATTTGAAGACTTTTATGAGCTAAAGAGACCAGTTATCTGCCCCTCCACCAACTTAAGATGTTATGGGGACAAGATAGATATCTCATTCAAAAGATGGGGCAGACAAAGTGGGGGAGAGAGAAGGGAATGAGGCACAGAGCAGTCATTGATCTATAGCAGTTCTAAAATCCCTAGCTGTCGGGCGCCTGGGTGGCTCAGTCGTTAAGCGTCTGCCTTCGGCTTGGGTCGTGGTCCCAGGGTCCTGGGATCGAGCCCCACACTGGACTCCCTGCTCGGCAGGAAACCTGCTTCTCCCTCTCCCACTACCCCTGCTTGTGTTCCTGCTCTCGCTCTCTCTCTCTCTCTCTGTCAAATAAATAAATAAAAAATCTTAAAAAAAATAAAATAAAATCCCTAGCTGAGCACATTTTGCTAGTTCCTTGATTAGAACTCAGTATTACTCATTGGGAACTCAATATTTCTCCAGGGCTTTTGGTGTTATCCTCTAGGATCTTAGTTCTGCCTTCTGAATAATCCTTCCATTTCACAAAAAGTAACCTGGATTACAGTTGAACCCCAGCTTGCTGACTGCCTCTAGAAGTTTGAGGGTCCAAAGCCTTTTTCATTTTGTATTGTTTATATCCCTTCCAGTTCAGGCTCATATATTTGCTTTATAAACTTGTGTATCAGTGTAAAATCTACTTCACTAGACAAAAGCTATACCCACAAATCTCTTCAAGATAATTTCTTTTCTGGTTGGCCTTCTAGGGAGGCTGCTATAGGATAATACTCTTAAGATTTTTCTAAGTTTTGTTTTTTAACAGAGAAGATCTGCTAGGCATGCCAGCAGAATCTTTAGGAGGCCTTTTGTCTGAAAAGGTCAATGAGGCACTACTTTAAATATTTCTGAGATCATAACAAAGGATCTTACAGGTCTACCCTGGATTTGATCTCAATTTTCCTTTTTTTTAGGATTTTATTTATTAGAGAGAAAGAGTGTGTGCATGAGCAGGGGGAGGTGCAGAGAGAGAGGGACAAGCAGACTCCCCGCTGAGCATGGAGCCCAGTGCAGGCCAATCCCAGGACCCTGAGATCATGACCTGAGCTGAAGTCAGACACTTAACGGACTCAGCCAGGTGCCCCATTAATTTTCCATGTTACTGCTGCTGATAGAGTTGCTAAACTTTCTGAAACAGTGTTTCTTTTCCTTTAGCTTCCTATAACATTTTCCTTTAAACCTTCATCTATAATCTCCTTGAAGCCCTTTGGGCTTTTATGACCAGTCTCTTCACTAACTTCCACTTACTTGACCCCAAACACGAGCCCATAGTTTAATTTTTTATTGAATTTTTAATTTTTATATACCCCAAGTACCAAGTTTCTGTTTCAGTTACTAATACTATGTCATAAGTTTCCCCCAAACTTAAGTGATTTAAGACAGTAACATTTATTATTTCTCAGTTACTGCTTGGCTGACAGTCCTAACATCTAGGCCATCAAGGTTTCCCTCCCTCCCTCCCTCCCTTCCTAAAGTAAGGTCTGTACCCAATGTTGGGCTCGAACTCACTACCCCGAAATCAAGAGTTGCAAGCTCTACCGACTGAGCCAGCCAGGCACCCCTAGATGTCCCTTGATTGTATTTTTCTTGACTGTAGATATTTTTCCTGTTTCTTTGCATATCTGGTGATTTTTGATTAAATAAAATGGTCTTTGCACATAATATATTATAGAGGCTCTGCATTCTGTTATCTTCCTCTAAAGAGTGTACATTTTAGTTTTAGCAGGCAGTTCGGTTACTGATTGATCCCCTTGAACTTGTGAAGCCTTGGTTTTATGCCATTTTAGTACCAATCTGTGAAAAGCCTGAGGTGTTTGCCATTTGGTAGGATTCAATCTCTAAATTCTCTCTTCTTGCAGACCATATCAGGGCTTGGTTTTAGGCTTTGTTAGGGAGGATATAGTATAGGTCTTACTCTAGAGTGTGGTTCTTACTCTGAGGGACAGCCTTTCTTTTGTCTCAGCTGGATGGTAGGGGTGTTATATAAGATCTTAATGAGATACTTCAACTCTGGCAAGTCTAGAACTCCCCAGTTCCCCTGGCACTGCTCTTTCCCTAGCACTGCTAGACTTCTAGTATCTCTGTCTTGCTCTCATTGTGGCCATATACATACTCTGAATGATTTCACATGTTTGAAATTTGTTAAGGTTTGCTTTATGGTGCAGTAAATGGGTAGTTTTGATAAATGGTGCATAAGCTGTTGAAAAGAATGTGTGTTTTGTCATTGTCGAGTGAAGTGTTCTAAATATGTTTGTTAATTCAGGTTTGTTAATTGTTTCATTCAGTTCTTGTATGGCCTTACTGGTACTTTTGTCTGTTGGCTCTTATTCTTGAAAAAGGCATGTTAGTCTTTTGTAGATTTGTAGATTTCTGTGTTTCTTCTTTCAGTTTTGTCAGTTTTGATGTATTTTGAGGCTAAGCTATTGTGTGCACACAGATTTGATACTGCTATATCTTCTTTGTACATTGACCTTTTGTCATTATGAAACGTCCCTTTTTATTTCTAGTATGCTTCTTACCCTAATGTCTGTTTCACGTGATATGAGTATAGATATGTCAGCTTTTGGTTAGCATTTCTTAGTGTCTTTTTTTCAACTTTTTTTTGTATTCTCTTTCAACTTTTTTCCTATTATTTAAGTTGTTTTTCATGCTAGCACCAGTTAGTTGGGTTTTGTTTTTTTAATCCAGTCTTAGTCTTTTAATTGGACTTTAGTTCATTTATATTCAATGTAATTATTTTTTTTTTAATTTTTTTTATTGTTATGTTAATCCCCATACATTACATCATTAGTTTTAGATATAGTGTTCCATGATTCATTGTTTGTGCATAACACCCAGTGCTCCATGCAGAACGTGCCCTCCTCAATACCCATCACCAGGCTAACCCATCCTCCCAACCCCCTCCCCTCTAGAACCCTCAGTTTCAATGTAATTATTGATATAGTTGTGTTAAAATTTATCATCTTGGTATTTATTTTCTATCTCATCTTCTATCTTGTTCTTTTTCTTCCTTTGGATTAATCAAGTTTTTTTTATGTGTGTTTTGTTGTTGTTGTTGTTGTTGTTTTAGATTCAGTTTTCTCCCTACAGGCTTGTTAGTTATACAGTCTTTTACTATGCTTTTAGTGGTTATCCTAGATTACAGTATCTATCCTTGTCTAATATAAATCATTGCTTTTATTACTTCCCCAACTATATTAGAATCTTAGAACTTTTTTAAATTTTTAATTTTTAAGAAGATTTATTTATTTATTTATTTATTTGAGAGAGAGAGAGCTAGCACAAGCAGAAAGGACAAAGGGAGAGGGAGAGAGAATCTCAAGTAGACTGCTGAGCGTGGAGCCTGATATGGGGCTCTATCTCACCACCCTAAGATCACAACCTGAGCCGAAACCAAGAGTCAGACGCTTAACCAACTGCACCACGCAGGTGCCCCACCTTAGAACATTTTAAATCTGTTTACCTCTTTCCTGCATTTTATATTATATATCCTTATTTTAATTCTATACATTTTAAATGCCACAAAATGTTGTTTTTCTCTGGTCAGTATTTATATTTTCCACACATACACCCTTTTTGTTATTCTTTTCAATTTCTAAGAGTTTATTTGAGCAAACATCAAATCAAGCAGTGCCAATTGGAAATGGTTAGGAGCACTTCCCTTTTTGTTGTTTTTCATTCCTTCCTTCATTTCTGTTTTTTTGTCTGAGATCATTTTCTTTCTGTCTAAAGGATTTCCTTTGGTATTTATTTTTGGGTATGTTTCTGGGCAACAAATTTAATCTCTATTTTTGTTTGTCTGAAAGTTGCTTTATTTTGCCCTCATTTTTGAGTCCTGTATTAGCTGGTACAAAATTCTAGGTTGCCATTTATTTTCTTTAAAAACTTAGAAATTTTCCACTGTCTTCTAGTGTCTTTCATGTCTCAAGAATCCATTGTTATTGTTGCTCCTTTGAAGGTATTGTGTTCTCCCCCACTCATGACTGCTTGTACAATTTTTTTCTTTGTTATTAATTTTCAGCATTTTGCTATATAATCTCCCTAGGAATGGTTTTTTGTTGTGTTTTTGTTTTTTTTTCTGTTTATCCTACCTGTCATCTACAGAGCTTCTTGATTCGTTACTATATATTTATTGTTTCTAGAATATCTCTTTTTTTTTTTTTTTTTAAAGATTTTATTTATTTATTTGACAGAGAGAGACACAGCGAGAGAGGGAACACAAGCAGGGGGAGTGGGAGAGGGAGAAGCAGGCTTCCCGCTGAGCAGGGAGCCCGATGCGGGGCTCGATCCCAGGACCCTGGAATCATGACCTGAGCCGAAGGCAGACGCTTAACGACTGAGCCACCCAGGTGCCCCTCTAGAATATCTCTTTGATTCTCTTTTTTTTAATTTATTTTTAAAATTTAAATTCAATTAACATATAATGTATTATTGGTTTCAGAGGTAGAGGTCAGTGATTCATCAGTCTTATATAATACCCAGTGCTCAGTATATCACGTGCCCTTCTTAATGTCTATCACCCAGTTACCCCATCCCCCCCCCCACCTCCCCTCCAGCAGCCATCAGTTTGTTTCCTATGATTAAGGGTCTCTTATGGTTTGTCTCCCTCTCTGGTTTCCTCTTGTTCTATTTTTTCCTATTTTCCCCTATGATCCTCTGTTTTGTTTCTTAAATTCCACATATCGGTGAGAATTGATTCTCTTCTTTTATATATTCTGATTATCTGGTGACATTATCAATCTTTTCATTTATTTTCTCCATTTCTTTGTTTTTTTTACACATTTTATCAGTTGTTTTATTTTTTATTTTTTAGTATCTAGATCACCAGTGATTCTGGTTCTATTGTCTGTCCTTCTTCGTTTTTGATCATTTGATCTTGTCTCCTGGCATAGCTGGTAATTTTTCATTGAATGCTGGGCAGTGTGTATAGAAAGTTTTAGAGACTATGGATGATATCTTTAGAGAGGGTTTCCTTTTCCTCTTCTAGGCACATATAGTGGGGCTGATCACCTTAATCCAGCAGGACAAAGTGCAATAAATGCTGATCATAGTTTAGAAGCCTTTGTTTACTTCTGGCACACCCCTGTTTCTAGAGTGTGGTCATCCCATAAGTTCCAACTGAGAGCCAAGATGTTCACTGGGACCATCTGCTCTGATGGTTCCTAAATTCTAATCCTTATCTTCTCTGCACCTCAAGATTGCAGAAACATCTGCTCTGCTTTTCAGTGGTATTCTGCTTAGCTTCTTAACCTCCCATCTCACTCAGCTTTAGAGTGAAGTAAATGGCTTGAATGGAAATGAACTGAGTTTTTGGCTCAGTTCTGCGTTTCCCCTTTTCACCAGGATCGTGGTCCCTCATGTCTTCAAGTTTTGTCTTTTTAGTCCAATGAAATTGTCAAAAGTTCTTCTGGTTTCTTTGCTTATTAACAGCCCTCTGTTTGGGTGACTCTCAGCTTGCCCCAGCAACCAGACTTGGCGAAAGAGGGGAATAAATGGCAGTACAATGCTGGGTCATCTCTTCTTGATTTCCCTTTCTCTGGAATCTCGTCCCTTCTACTTCTGGTCCTCTCAGCATCTCTTCAGTGCCTTCAAAAGGCTTTGTTGTTGTTGCTCTTGTTGTTTTTTAATTTGATAACATATTTCTAGCTATTCTTAGGGCAAGCATTGGTTTGCCTCAGGCTATTCCACCTTAGCTGGAAGCAGAAGCAGCAAGCCAACATTTAAAAATATGTATATATTCTTATTGAGAATATGTATATATTCTCACCATTTTGAAGTGTACAATTCAATGATTTTTAGTATATCAAGGTTGTTGAACCATCAACACTGTCTAATTTCAGAACATGTTCATCACCCCAAAAAGAAAACCCCCTTATCCATAAGCAGTCACTCCCATTATCCTCTCTCTCAGTCCCTGGCAACCACTATCATACTTCTGTCTATAGAGATTTACTTGTTCTGGACATTTCTATAAATGGAATTATACAATATGAGGCCTTTTGTGTCAGACTTCTTTAACTTAGCATAATGACTAAGTCAACTGTGTGTGTTAAAATATATGTAAAATACAATTTACCATTTTAGCCATTTTCATCTTTTATTTTTTAAGTAGGCTCTATGTCCAATGTGGAGCCCAGTGCAGGGCTTGAACTCATGACCCTGAGATTGAGACCGGAGCTGAGATCAAGAGTCAGATGAACAACCAACTAAGCCACCCAGGCACCCTATTTTAGCCATCTTAAAGTGTAGAATTTAGTGGCATTAAGTAAATTTACATTGTTCTGCAACCATCACCACTGTGCATCACCAAAACTTTTTCATCATCCCATATTGAAACGCTATACCCGTTAAACCATCACTCCATTACTTTTTCTTCCTAGCCCTTGGGAACCACCATTCTGCTTTTTGTCTTTATGATTTTAACTACCTTAAGTACCTCATATAAATGGAATCATATAGTATTTGTCCTTTTGTGACTGAACTACTTCACTTAACATAATGTCCTCAAGATTCACTCATGCTGTAGCGTGTGTTAGAATTTCCTTCCTTTTTAAGGCTGTATACTATTCCATTATGTGCATATATCACATTTTGCTTATCCCTTCATCCATCAGTGGATACTTAGGTTGTTTCCACATCTTAGCTATTATAAATAATGATGCTATGAAAACGGCTGTATGTCATGTCAAGAGCCTACTGTCAGTTTGAGTATACATCCAGAAGTGGAATGGCTGGATCATATGGCAATCCAGTGTTTTAACTTTTTGAGGGGTTGCCATACTGTTTTCCATAGCAGCTTTGTCATTGTAAATTCTTGCCAACAGCGCACAAGGGTTCCAATTTCTTCACATTCTTGCTAATGCTGGTTCTTTGTTTTTTTTTTGGTAGTAGCCATCCTAAATGGCTGTGAGGTGATACATTATTGTAGTGTCAGTTTACGTTTCCCTAATGATTTGTGATTTTATGCATCTTTTCAGTTGCTTATTGGCCATTTATAGATCTTCTTTGGAGAAATGTCTGTTTATATCCTTTGCCATTTTTGAATCAGTTTGGTTTTTGTTGTTGAGTCTTAGGAGTTCTTTATATATTCTGGATATTAATCCCTCATCAGATACATGGCTTGCAAATATTTACTCCCATTCCATGGGTTGTCTTTTCACTCTGTTGATAGTGTCTTTTCATGCCCACAATTTTAAGTTTTCATGAAGTCCAGTTTGTCTTTTTTTTTCTTTCTTTTGTTGCCTGTGCCTTTGGTTTCCTATCCAAGAGCTCATTGCCAAATCCAGTGTCATCAAGTTTTCCTCTTTTGTTTTCTTCTAAGTTTTATATAATTTTAGGTTTTACATTTAGGTCTTTGATCCATTTTGAGTTAATTTTTGTATATGGTGTAGGGTAAGGGTCCAGTTTCATTCTTCTGCATGTGGATATTTGGTTTTCCCAGCACTGCTTGCTGAAGAGACTGTCCTTTTCCTGTGAATGGTATTGGCACTCTTATTGAAAATCCTTTGACCATATATGTGAGGGTTTATTTCTGTGCTGTCTGTCCTATTTTATTGGTGTATATGGCTGTCTTTATGCTAGTTCCACGTTGTTTTGATCACTGTAGCTTCATAGTTTTGAAATCAGGAAGTGTATGTCCTCCTTTGTTCTTTTTCAAAATTGTTTTGGCCTATTTTTATAAACAAAATTGTGCTGGAACACAGCTGTCCTTGTTCACTTACATGTGTATGTATGGCTGCTTTTGAGCTACTCTGGTAAAGTTGAGTAGTTACAACAGAGACCTATGACCCACAAAACCTGAAGTGTTTACTATCAGGCTTTTTATGGAAAAAGTTTACCAATATCTGAACATTTAAACTCTTTGCTCATTTCCCCAACTGTAGTGGATTGTACCACAAATAAGTAAATCAAAAGGAAAAGTAATTTGTACAAAGATATTTATGCCACTAAAGATACAAATAAAAACTAAGAAAGAGCCTGAATGACAAAGCATTCTGTGATTTACTGATAGCCTGCCATTAAAATGATGAGTATGTGGACTATGTCAAAGAAATATTTATATGTATGTAACATGTGACCACAACAACACAAAATGATGTATACTCATTGGTTAACAGTATAAACTATGCAAATGTATATTAACAAATGTGGAAAAGTTGAGATCTAAATAGTTTAGAGATTAGTGCTTATTATATTTTATCTTCTGTTAAGACTTCTAAAATTAAAATAGTCTTGAAGTTTTATTCTGGAAAATCTCAAATGAAATAGAAAAAGAGACAATAGTAAAATGAACCCTGTATTTCCAGTATTCTCTTCAATAGTTGTGAATACAAGGCTAGTCTTGTTTCATTTGTTCTCCCGAACCTTGGATTATTTGGAAGTAGATCCTTAATGTTGTAACATTTTATCTGTAAACTTCAGAATGTATTTACTCTATCTTCTAACATTAAAGTCCTAGAAACAAAAACAAAAATAAACACAATACCATTATCACACTTAAATATTTTAAATCAGTAATTCCTTAAATCATGAACTATCCAGATAATCCCTGATTATCTTTTAAAGATTATTTTTATTGTTATTTCATTAAAATCCCTACAAATTCCACATTTAGTTCATTTGTCTTTTAAATCTCTTTAATCTGAGCTTTTCTTACCTCTTTTTCATTTTCTTTTTTTCCTTGCAACTTATTTGCAGAAGAAAAGGATTCACTTGTTACTGTAGTTTCATACATTTCTAGATTTTGCTGAATGCATCCTTGTGGTCTTGCTTAACAAATTTAACATAATTCTTTTGTTTTCTGAAAATCATGGTTATTATCTTTATTACATTGTCAGCTGATTCAAATACATCAATACACTGTCAGCTGGTTTTTTGCTTGGAAAGCAGCTACCTGGATGTTCTAATACTGCTTTAACCATGTCTTGGTGTCTCAGCTAAGAATGCCTCAGTTCGCCTGGAAATCCACCACAGGTACTGGCTGCTGCTGAAATCACTTCGGGTACAGATGACACTCTTGGTTGTTCAGTGAGGCTGTCCTACTGTGTTTGACTTGGACTTCCACCTCTGGTATGTGCTGCCCTATAGTCTATCTCAGGTGTAAGCGGTCCCTGGCCTGCTTCATCACACTGCTGGTTGCTCCTTAGAACAGAGTGCATACATCTCCAGTGGCCACTCCACTCTGTCAACATGGTCCTTCTTCCCTGTATTTTTGCAAACTGGTAGTGAGATCTCAAGGTGTGTTGAGATTCAAGTAATGTTTTGGCACACATACATAATAGTTGTGGTGTATACATCCTATTGCATCACATCAGGAGGCATATGGTAAGACTTGGAATTCACTGAGCTTTGTTTATACAGATGGGATTGGGAAGGAAGAAGAGAGAGGGTCCTGGAAGTGTGTTTGTACCTTATACCTCCAACAAGTGAAACATAGAGATTTTTCTTTCAATGTTCCTCGTTTGCCTAGTCATATTTGTCGTGGTGGTGTTCATAACTCATTCCTGAGAAGCTTATGTAAGTGTTCATTGGTGTTTATATAACTCTAGTGATTGCTGCTCACAGCTGGCTCACGTGAAGGAGAAAGTTCAGGGGTATTTGTGACCAGATCTGATTCTATGATCCTGAATTTGGGTGGTAATAATCATTGACTTTTAAACCACATGTCTCTTTACCTCCTTGTTGACCCTTTTCTCTTTTTCCTTAGCAGCTTTTGGTGGATTATATTCCAGAAGTTTAGGGAGGGCTATTTTTGAAAGTTAAATTAATGATTTTGATTAGGTTGTAAATTCACATGGTTCATTATTCAGAAGATACAAAAGAGCATGCAGTAGAAAGTTACATTTTGACTTGGGGAAAAATTAATTATAGAAATTTTGAAATAATAGTTTATTATTAAGAATAGTTTAAGATGTGGTATATATTATAGTGTTATGTAAAAACCAGAAACTTCATAATAAGCATCATGAAGCAGCAATGAAGCACTTGTAAACCATTGACTTACATGACAACAAACTTTAAATATTAGTACATCTGTAAACTAAAGCTTTAACAAGCAGTGTTGTTGAATCCAGAAGCTGAAGATTCATTCAAAGAATACTGGTTGGTAAGGAGTTGGTTTAGACCTGTATCCTCTGTGTAAAGGGGAAACCTGTGTCTGAACTAAGTGTACATGAGAATTGTATATACTATGATCATTTTAAAATTGCTACTGTACTTGGCCACATTCAACCCTGAGTCAGACAGGAATTCAAAGCTAGACCTTACAAGTTGGAATGTTTGATTGTGAATTTGTCTCTGATATTGAAAGATTATCAGATTTTGTTCTTCCTTCTCCCAGAAACAGCCCACTCTGCAAGGCAGAAACCAGAAGAAGGAAATACAACAGTTGGCAACAAATTCCCACTGCCCAGTAGATGAAAATCAGACCCCTTGACCTGACATTCAAGGCCTGCCCTCTATACTCTGACTCTGTCCTATCTGCCTGCTTTCTAACCTTGCTTCCAGCTGTTCCTCCAAGTGGTTACTCAATAAATTTGCTTGTGAAATAGAAACAAAAGGCCTTAAGGCCAGGAGAACATCAAATTTCATTATCCGAACCAGGTCAGAGGACCTAGCAAAACACCAAGTTGAGGTGTGCCAACCCAGCCTCAGTGTAATTGTGTAGAGCAAGCTGCAGTATTGGTCAAGTAGCCATTTAGCAAGAGATATCCCCTCTTAGGGACTCTGCTGTCCAGCAACCTATTCCTTTGGGACGAAGAACATGATAGCCCCCCACTTTATGAGGGAAGAATTGAGGGCTATAAGTTAGGAGAGAGGTGACAGTAATACTATGGGACAATGCCATGGAAGTATCAGCTCTTTGGAGGGGTGGGGGCCTGAAGCAATGGTAGTTCTTCTTAAGGAAAACAGAATTGCTGACCTTTCTTTCCTCATGTAGTGCTTCAGGTAGAAATAGGAGAGGACTGTTTGAGGGGAGGGTAGCCAGTCAGATTTGCTGAGAAGCTCCTTTGGAGCTACTCTTTTAGTTCTCGTGTCTGGCTGGACACACAAAGCAGTAGCACCTTACTTTCTCAGTGGGTGGAAGATGTCCACAAGCCAAGGCTCGTGTTGTGTTCCCAGTGCTTCTTGTCACCGTGGACTCTGCTGTCTTTGGGAGGCCTTTTGTAAAAGGCCTGCTGTGGATCCTGTGGTAACAGAGAAGGGACTGTGATGTTTTAACCTCTCGCTCCTGTTAATGGAATTGCATTGTCCCCTCATGAACATTTCTTGTCTGGTACCTCCCTTAGCCATTTCCCCTTTGCTCTTCAAAAAGCAAGGTATCTACCTAAAACCCTTCAGTGGTCTCTCAGTGTGAGAGCCAAGGAAGGTGCTTCCACCGCTGCTGTAGGAGAGTGAATCACCCCGGGTACTTACATGTGTGTGTGTGCATTTGTGCACACATGTCCACACCCACTACCCCCTTCCAGCCCCAAATTTTACATTGGCCACATTAGCTTCCTCTCCCCACCCAAATAGTTGTCAGTGGAATGGAGAAGGCTAAGAAGAAAGGGCCTTGGAACTAGTCCTCCCCTGGACAGGGGTTGATGTCTGTGCCAGCATGTAGGAAGGATCTTGGGTCTACACCTTAGTCTGTCTTGGATGAGGGGCTCCTGGGGAGAGATAGGGAAGTGGTTGTTGGGTTGGAAGGCCCTTCGTGCTGCTGTTTTGCTTAATTTTAGCCAGTATTGAACTGCATGTATTTTCTTAACTATTCCACCTTGTTTAAAGTATCTATTCCTTTTGCTTATGTTCCTGTATCTGCCTAGAATGTTCTTTCTTTCCTTTTACTAGTTGGTGGCTACTTATTATATTAGATTAAACCCAGGTTTCACCTCTCCCGAGGAGGACATGGGAGGACTAGACGAAGTGCTGGAACAATGCTCAGCACTAGTAAACACCATATAAAACAGCTGCTGCTTTTCCTGGGACTACTACCCCCATGCCCAGCCCTAGGCAAGGCTGGATTGGGTGTCCTTTCCCCAAGTGTTGTTGTTGTTAGGTGCTCACCTCACGTGTTTCCCCATGTGGACCATTCCATTGTGCCTTGGTACAGGGCCTGGTACTCAGATGCTCCTGGTATGTTAGGCTAGACTAAAAGGCAAGGGGCAGGAGAGGCAACAGTGGCTAGTTTGTGGTAGTCTCATGTGGAGAGGTTTAGAATGAAGATGTGGTCTACAGTCTCATGTGGCTGGTTTGTGTGTGTGTGTGTACACGTGTATACATGTGCACCTGCGTATTTGTAAGAAATGCTCATTTTGTGAGAACGATGCAGTTTGTGTCATTTCTGCTTCTCCTTTTGCTTTCTTATTTCTGATTTTTTATTAGAATATATAATATATATAGAATATATAGTTAAAGTTTGAATTTTCCACATAAATAAATACTGCTACCCAGCATGGCTGAGTAAGCCCTGTAGCTTTGTTTGCTCCTAGACTGTTCAGTGTGGTTGGGAGTATGAAGTTTCATGGAGTGTGGCAGACCTGGGTTTAAAGAAGGATATTTTCCTTAAGAGAGCTGTTGACATCCCGATTTTACAAATGTGGAGAACTAGGGCTCAGAAAAGTTGAACTCGTGAACATAGAGCTAGTAAGTAAGTGACAGCACCAGGATTGAACAGTAGCACTGCCTGACATGAAGCTCGTTCTGTTAACGGTCTTCTCCTGTTTTCCTGCTTATTTCCTATATACCCATAGGCAAGCTATTTCTTTCTTTCTTTTTTTTTTTTTAACTTTTTAGGGCTTTGGTTTCTCAAATTTAGAATGAGGGGAGCAAAATTCACCTTGTAGTTATCATAACAAAGAGAGGAGATAAGAAACCAAACTCATTCCTTATAGCTGGAATGGTAGTAGTCCTAGGAAAAGCAGCAGCTGTTTTATATGGTGTTTACCATGTGCATTGTTCCAGCACTTCGTCTAGGCTGTCTCACATAACCATCTCCCCATTGTCAGGCTAAGGAATAGCATGACAGTTGTTATTCCCTTTATATAATTGAGGAACAAATAAGGGACAGCTGGTGTCACACCCCAGAAGCCTGGTTTCAGTGTCCATAGTGAACCCCTATGCTTGGTTATCTCTCAGGAAATGTTAGTTCCCAACTCCATGCTGTTCTAGAACCTGACATCCATATGAAAGAGACCATAAGGAACCCACAGTGATAATAGGGGCTATACCAAACCACAGAAGATAAGCAGTGATAGAGTGTCTGGAACACTCATGATTCTGTGACTTGGCCACTGGCTGATGATACAGTCCATTTGTTATTTTTTGGTGATTAAGTGCATATGATGATGACCCATGATACATCTTTCTTTGGGTTTGGGGACATCAGCTTACTGGTTCACTCATTGAAGTCTATGGCAGCACTGTCTCCCTTTACCAAAGCCTACAGTGTTCAGTGTTTCTTACCCTATTGGCACCTGAGTCCATACTGATATAAACAAATGTTGAATATATAAATGAGGGAGAAGGGACAGATCTTCCTCACAGAAGAATTCCAATAATGAATGTAGATGTAAAGAGGAAAATGGAAAACCACTATTAGAACACCATAGTAATAATTCCTCCTGGTAAGATCCACTAATGAATGTTAAAACGAGTGGGTAAATTTTAAGAAACTGGATATTTGCATTCTCAAAGCCTCACAGTTCCCTACCACCCCAAATATTTGCATGTGATTTTGACATATGTCCAGAAATTCTTTGATGCCCCTCTCTCAGGAAATAGTGTTTAATTCTCTTCCCCTTGAATGTGGGCTGGGCTTAGTGATTTGCTTCTAAAATATGGAAGGGGGAAAATAGTAATTTTACAGTGGAGAAATCTGGCAGACACCACTTTAAACAAGTGATGAAGTTTAACATCACCAGTAGTAAGTCATGTTGATAGCATGTATCCTGATAAGATGTGATGAGAAGGAAGGACACTTTACTTCTGTGCTATTCTTTCCCTGCAAAGCATAACTCCAATCTGATCATGAGAAAACATCAGATGCTCAAATTAGGGGACAGTCTACAAAACACCTGACCAGTACTTTTCATAAAACTGTCGAGGTCATGAAAGACAAGAATAGACTGAGAAACTGCCACAGTTTAGAGAGACTGAGACATGAGAGCTAGATGCAACATGATATCCTGGATGGAATCCTGTAGCAGAAAAAGGACATTAGTGGAAAACTGGTGAAATCCAAATAAAGTTTAAAGTTTAGTTAAAAACATGGGGTGCCTGTGTGGTGTGGTTGGTTGAGCGTCCAACTCTTGACTTCGGCTCAGGTTGTGATCTTGGGGTCATGGGATTGAACCCCACATCAGGCTCTGTGCTCAGCATGGAGTCTGCTTGAGATTCCCTCTCCCTCTGCCCACCCCCCACTCGTGCTCTCTATCTCTCTCTCTAAAATAAATAAGCAAATCTTTAAAGTTTAGTTAAAAACAAACAAAAATCATCCCACCAAAACCCTAGACTTCCTGAGTCCTTCCTGCCTGAGAGCGAAGTGGCATTGATCAGCCCATCTCAGTTATAGCATTTATGTTCTAGCTTTACATTGCTCTTACCTTTGGGAAAGACTTTTTGGTTGTGTACTTCTTGTATCTGGGAGGCTCTGGTGGATTTGGAGACAGGCTTATGATTTATGTGACTGTCAAAGCTTACCCATCACATAAACAGAATGCTGCTCGGCAGGCTGCGGAAGAGGGGTGTGCACTCGGACCCTGCTTTTCCAACCCCAGTCCTTGCCGGTGTTTGATGACACAAATGACATTCCCTCCACCAGGAATTTCCTCCTTTTTTCCCCCTCCTCAAGGCAGTACCTTTAGACATTCTCACCTTTCAAGGCTTCACTTATATTTTACCTCTCATATAATTCCTTGTGTGATCACACCACAAAGTAGTGTATTTCATATTCCTGTGTGACCCTAAGGCAATTATTCTTGATTTAGCGAATTATCTCTGGCTGGAAAAATGATGTCTTATATTTTTAAGTTCTTTAGGCCAGTTAGCCTGCCCTTCCTGTGGTGTTTAGCACACCTTGTTTTATTATGTCTAGAAAACAAACAAGCTCCTTGCAAGGAAGAAGTCTTAAAAACATCCCTTGAAGCATCTTGGACAGTGTTTGCTGTGTTGTAGGCCCTCATTGAATGGCCAGTGAATCAAAGGAGTGAACACTTTAAAACACTGAAAGGAGGGATATTCCCCTTGTTGGCAGATGAGACACAAGTGAGTGTGAGCTGTATTTAGAAACCTGTTTTCCCTTTCAGAACATTCTGAGGCCATGAAGCTTCCTCACTCTCCTCAGAGTGCTAAATTATAGCAAGAGTGATGGCTGTCATTTGTTGTGAGCCTACTCTGAAGCAGGCTTGGTTCTAGACATGCACACTATTTAGTCCTCATAACAACTCTGAAATGTAGGCATCACTATTCTCATTTTATAAATCAGTCTACTGAGTTTCAGAGAGCTGTAAGTCACTTGCCTTAGCTTACCAGCTAATAAGTTGCTGAATTGAGATTGGAACCCAGGTGTGCCTGGCGTCAAAACCCACTTTTCGGGACGCCTGGGTGGCTCAGTCATTAAGCGTCTGCCTTCGGCTCAGGTCATGATCCCAGGGTCCTGGGATGGAGCCCTGCATCGGGCTCCCTGCTCAGCGAGGAGCCTGCTTCTCCCTCTCCCTCTGCCTGCTGCTCTGCCTACTTGTGCTATCTCTCCGTCAAATAAATAAATAAAATTAAAAAAAAAAAAACACCCCACTTTTCTCCCTGTAAAGGTCAGTCCCTGGCACCTCTCTCCCTTGTCTTTTCAGACCCATCCCTGGAAGACATGTGTGGCACTGAGTGTGCCCAGCTGGAGGAAGATGGGCAGCGGCCACCGCGGTGCACTTCAACTACCTCATCTCAGTCTGAGCCTTCAGAGCAGCTCAGGCGCCACCAAGGCAAGAGCCTAGCCTCCGAGGACCCCAAAAAGAAGAGAGCTCAGAAGCCCTCCCACATGAGGAGAAACATACGGTGAGCTGTGCTCAGGGTGAGAGGAGAAGGGAAGGAGTAGAGGTATTACCTTCACTTGAAGGCTGTCAGTAGTAGGACTGGTTTGAGCAGGAGAGTCTCCTTTCCAAAGAAGAAAAGTGTAAGCTGTGTGCCCCGATTAACAGTGGAGATGCAGCTCAGGATCACTTCAGGCTGTCAGAGGTTGTGGGGCAAACGTGGCGGGCGCTCAGGCTGTGCTGGGGAGTCTCCTACTCTCTGGAGGCCCTGGGGGCAGCCCAAGGATGATAGGTTGTTCTGGTTGGACTCTGTTTTTTCCTTTATTTTTCCCTTAGGTTTCAAAACAGGAGGAGATAAAAGAAGTTGAATTCTCATTTTCTTAGAGCTCAACTTTGGTTGGCAGGGGACTGTCTGGTCCAAAGCAGGGCTTTTTCCTTGAGCTAAGTGAATGGCAGATGTGAGCTTCCTTAACTGTCCAAATCCCCCACAACCCTTCCTTCAGTCACAGCCCTTCTTTTGCTACTGAAAGGAGATCAATGTGGGGCGCCTGGGTGGCTCAGTCATTAAGCGTGTGCCTTCAGCTCAGGTCATGATCCCAGGGTTCTGGGATCGAGCCCCACATCGGGCTCCCTGCTCGGCGGGAAGGCAGCTTCTCCCTGTCCCACTCCCCCTGCTTGTATTCCCTCTCTTGCTGTGTCTCTCTGTCAAATAAATAAAATCTTTAAAAAAAAAAAAAAGAAAGGAGATCAATGAGATCTTTTTCTCCTCCTAACCTCATCTATTTTTTGTGGGGTTTTTTGTTGTTTTTTTTTTTTTAAAACATAATAGCTTAAAAATTTTACTCCTGGATATTTACCCCAAAGACACAGATGTAGTGAAAAGAAGGGCCACATGCATCCCAATGTTCATAGCAGCAATGTCCGCAATAGCCAAACCGTGGGAAGAGCCGAGATGCCCTTCAACAGATGAATGGATAAAGAAGATGTGGTCCATATATACAATGGAATATTACTCAGCCATCAGAAAGGATGAATACCCAACTTTTACATCAAAATGGATGGGACTGGAGGAGATTATGCTAAGTGAAATAGGTCAAGCAGAGAAAGTCAATTATCATATGGTTTCACTTATCTGTGGAACATAAGGAATAGCATGGAGGACATTAGGAGAAGGAAGGGAAAAATGAAGGGGGGGAAATTGGAGGGAGAGATGAACCAAGAGAGACTATGGCCTCCGAGAAACAAACTGAGGGTTTTAGAGGGGAAGGGGGTGGGGGAATGGGTTAGCCTGGTGATGGGTATTAAGGAGGGCACGTACTGCATGGAGCACTGGGTGTTATACGAAAACAATGAATCGTGGATCACCACATCAAAAACTAATGATGTATCATATGGTGACTAACATAACATAATAAAATAAAATAAAATAAATTGAATGGTGATTAACATAACATAATAAAATAAAATTTAAAAAAAATTTTACTCAAAGTTTGGGAAATAAAGATGCAGAATCATCTATAATCCTACTTTCCCACATAACAACTCTATTTTTTAATACTGTTTTTCAACTTGATGAATCATGAATTACTCTGTTTTACTCTTGATCTGTTATGTGCAAAGATGAATCTTTAGGGGCATGTTTCAGGAAGTTAAATAATATGAAAAAATGTTAGCCCAGAATCACCTGAGCCTTGTAGTCTCCCCCACCTCTTTTTTTTTTTTTTTTTTTTTAACCTTGCCTGTTGCATGGATGTGTGGGACTGATGGGGCTTCTCTTCCTCCTGCCTCAGATCTGTGAGCTCAGCAATGAGCTTTTTAGCTTGACATTACATTGCCCAAATCTCAAGTAAACCAACCCAAGTGCTCACTCTTGTAATGTTTAGAAAGCTGCTCCGGGAGGATCAGTTGGAGCCGGTTACCAAAGCAGCACAACAGGAAGAGTTGGAAAGAAGGAAACGCCTGGAGCAACAGAGGAAGGATTATGCCGCCCCCATTCCTACAGTTCCCCTGGAGTTCCTTCCCGGTAAGCAGTGGAGGTGGCGGGAAAGGCCCTGAAGTGTAGGGAGAAGAGGCCTTGGGCACACACAGTGGTGAGGGCAGATCTGAAATAAGACTGTGGCCTCTCAGGAATCTTTTTGAGTCATTCAGTTTCTTAGGAGCAAATGATCAGAAACATCTAAAATTTTAAGATGGGTAAAAATGTACCCCTCAGGGGTCCCGGCTGGCTTAGTGGGTAGAGCATGAGACTCTTGGTCTCAGGGTTGTGAGTTCAAGCCCCACATTGAGCGTAGACTTTACTTAAAAAAAAAAAAAAGAAGAAGAAGTAATTGTGTGTGGTTTTTTTTTTTAATGTACTCCTCGGATCTTACTTGAATTTTTTCTACCATAACTTTGGATCTTAACATGCCAAGGGATTAGGATCTTTTCTAGTGGTCAGGTGGACACCAGGAGGTAAGAACCAGTAAAGACAAGGGAAGTTAGAAAGGGGACTGAGGTATTTGAGACACCCCTCTGCTTCTCTCCTCAGGGGATAGTCCCCTTGAGAGCAACAAAGGAAGAAGGTTGAAAAGTCATTTGGGGAGGTAGGTTTGAGCTAAATGTGGTTTTGACATTCCCTTCCATCTTTCCTTCCCTAGAGGAAATTGTCTTAAGAGCAAGCGATGGTCCGCAACTGCCTCCTCGGGTCCTGGCCCAGGAAGTCATTTGTTTGGACAGCAGCAGTGGCAGTGAGGACGAAAAAAGCAGTCGAGATGGTAAGGTCGAGCCAGAGGTCCCTCCACTTCCTCCTGACTCAATGTTTACCCTGAGTAATTGGCTGTACCTCTGAATCGAAATCAGTCCTTCCCCATTCGGTTTGGGGTCCGACTGTGACAAATGTCCCAGAGTCTCCTTATAAATGTAGGGTTTTCCCTTGTCTTAACTTGAAGCTGGAAGAGAGAAATAATAAAACTCAAAATTTACAAGTGATGACAAGTTCTAACTTTGTTTCCATGCTGTAATGCTTTAATGATAGGCAGTAAATTATCTCCGCTCCCTGGGTTTTTGTTTTGTTTTGTTGGCTGTCTCAGAGGTGATTGAACTGAGCTCTGGAGAGGAGGACACTCTGCACATTGTGGACAGCAGTGAGTCTGTCAGTGAGGAGGATGAAGAAGAGGAGAAGGGTGGCACCCATGTGAACGATATTTTAAATCAGCGTGATGCTCTGGGGCGGGTCCTCGTCAACCTGAACCACCCTCCAGAGGAGGAGAATGTCTTCCTGGCCCCGCAGTTGGCACGGGCAGTGAAACCTCATCAGGTACAGCAAATCTTGACTCTCCTCTTTGTTTCCTTTCAGCTTCCTTGCTGAAAGCATCACCTGCTGGTGGCTTTTAGCATCACAGCCTGTGAAGTACTTGTTTGGTACCTAGAGCAGGTTATTGGAAAGGCCTGTGTCCTTCCTCTTAGCAGTTGATGCTTCAGAATTTCTGATGAATGGGAAGGGCAAACTTTAGGTTTGCCCTATTGTGTAGAAGGTGCTGGGTCTCTCGGTTTAATGATCTTGAGCTTCCTTCTGTGAGATCTGCAAGACTGATTGGGATGCTATCTGGAGGGCAGTGCTTTGATTAGGAAATTGATTTGATTCTGGAAGTAGTTCCAGAAGAGATTTAAGAGTCAGAAGTCTGAAGGACTTCCTGATAGGAGGGAACAGAGTAGTTTGTGTTGACCCAGAGCCCCGAACCAAGACCAAGTGGTGTTCCATGTGGAACCAAATGGAACCAAGTGGAAGTTCCATGAAGACAGAGGTTGACTCAACATAATAACTCTTAATAAGAACTGCTCCTCATGGAATGGGCTATCTTGAGGTAAGCAACCAAGGGCTGAGTGAGAGACGCTGTGAAGAATTTGGTACTGCAGGAACTTTCCAGAATGCTTGGTGAGACGCGGAGGAGCGGCGGCTGCCTGAGCTACGCCCAGCAACGTGCTTCTTCCCGCTCCCCCACACTGGCCTCGGCCCTCTCACCGGCTGTAGAAAATGGTGAAAGAACCACTTACTATGATGTTTTGGGGGTCAAACCCAACGCCACCCAAGAGGAATTGAAAAAGGCCTACAGGAAACTGGCCTTGAAGTACCACCCTGATAAGAATCCAAATGAAGGAGAGACGTTTAAACAGATTTCTCAAGCTTACGAAGTACTCTCTGATGCAAAGAAAAGGGAATTATATGACAAAGGAGGAGAATAGGCAATTAAAGAAGGTGGAGCTGGTGGTGGTTTTGGCTCCCCCATGGACATCTTTGATATGTTTTTTGGAGGAGGAGGAATGATGCAGAGAGAAAAGAGAGGTAAAAATGTTGTGCACCACCTCTCAGTAATCTTAGAAGATTTGTATAATGGTGCAAGAAGAAAACTTAGCTCTGCAGAAGAATGTGATTTGCGATAAATGTGAAGGCCGAGGTGGTAAGAAAGGAGCAATCGAATGTTGTCCCAATTGCCGAGGTACTGGAATGCAAATAAGAACTCATCAGATAGGACCTGGAATGGTTCAGCAAATTCAGTCTGTGTGCACGGAGTGCCAGGGCCATGGGGAACAGATCAGTCCCAAAGATAGATGTAAAAGCTGCAATGGGAGGAAGATAGTTCGAGAGAAGATTCTAGAAGTTCATATTGATAAAGGTATGAAGGATGGCCAGAAGATAACATTCCATGGTGAAGGAGACCAAGAACCAGGACTGGAACCAGGAGATATTATCATTATTTTAGATCAGAAGGACCACACTGTTTTTACCTGGCGAGGAGAAGACCTTTTCATGTGTATGGACATACAGCTGGTTGAAGCACTGTGCAGCCTTCAAAAGCCAATATCTACTCTTGACAACCGAACCATCGTCATCACCTCTCACCCAGGTCAAATTGTCAAGCATGGAGATATCAAGTGTGTGCTAAATTAAGGCATGCCAATTTATCGTAGACCATATGAGGAGGGTCGCCTAATCATCGAATTTAAGGTAAACTTTCCTGAGAATGGCTTTCTCTCTCCTGATAAACTCTCTTTGCTGGAAAAACTCCTACCTGAGAGGAAGGAAGTAGAAGAGACTGATGAAATGGACCAGGTAGAACTGGTGGACTTTGATCCAAATCAGGAAAGACGGCGCCATTACAATGGGGAAGCCTATGAGGATGATGAACATCATCCCAGGGGTGGTGTTCAGTGTCAGACCTCTTAATGGGGTCAGTGAGTAACACTGCTGGCATTTTATATGCAGTAGTGAATGAGTGAAGGACTATAATCATAACTCACTACTTGCTATTGTTTTTGTTTTAATATTCAACTATAGTAGTGTTTTAAAAGTTAAATGAAGAATAAACTCAAATATAAAAGCTAAAAAAAAAAAATAGAATTTGGTACTGCAGATTTTTGCCTTAGATGGGCCATTGTACCAGGTGAATGATTTTCTGTGTTTTCTCTAAGAAGACTGTCACCAGCCAATAGACTAGTCAGGGTTCAGGGGAACTTCTGTAGCCATTCACACCAACTGTCTGTTGTGGTATCTGCTCATTTACTTAATTCTGACTAGTTCCAAGATGAATAAAACTAAAGCCCTGGTCTTTGCCAGCTCCTTTAACTATGCCTGTGTTTGTCCCTTGTCAGATTGGTGGGATCCGGTTCCTGTATGATAACCTGGTTGAATCCCTGGAGAGGTTTAAGACCAGTAGTGGCTTTGGCTGTATCCTGGCCCACAGCATGGGTCTGGGGAAAACTTTGCAAGTGATATCCTTCATCGATGTCCTCTTCCGCCACACGCCAGCCAAAACTGTCCTTGCCATTGTGCCGGTAAGAGTTAGGGAAGGCATCATTTAGTCAGCCCTCTGAGGAGCTCTGGGTTAATGCCTTGCTGGGTACTGAAAAGCTCAATGAGCTCAACTTTGAGCTTGTTTCTTAAAACTCTTCCTGGACTTGGCTTTCTGACAGGTTAATACTCTTCAGAATTGGCTGGCAGAGTTCAACATGTGGCTTCCAGCTCCTGAAGCCCTTCCAGCTGACAACAAGCCTGAAGAAGTCCAGCCTCGCTTCTTTAAAGTTCACATCTTGAATGATGAGCACAAGTAGGTGGTCTACCTTCTCCTCTTTGCTCTTTCCTTTTAGACTTCTTCCTGGGGTCTGGATATCGAGGCAATCTATTTGCATATGAACCCTGTCTTCCCAGATTCTTTTTGGTTTCTCGATGTGCCCCCCACCCCTTATTACTCATTTTTTCCTCTACCTGGCTTTTCAGTAAAGTCAGTTAGGTAGCCTGGGAAATTTCTTAAGTTCTGCTTGAAGATGCTTTTATATCCTGAAAAATATGCATATTTCGTCCTATTTTCCCATGTAGATAGTAAAATTCAACATGATGAAATGAAACTGTCCACCTTCTAACTTTTCACCTTTTACATTTCTCTTTCTTAGAAGCCTAATCAACAGTCTCTTTTTAGCACTGATCTACAGTTGACCTTTAATGGTACAACTTTCAAGCTTTGAAAAGTGCAAACTTTTGCTTTAGATGTAAATAAAATTATTTATATTTCCATTTCATAAATTCAACTTAATTTCCCAAATTCTAAAGCTATTTCTTGGTTCAAGCCAGCTATCCATGTTATCCTTTCCCCTCGCTGGCATGGATAATTGAGAAGATAGCCTTTATTTTCTGCAGAGGCTGCCTTTTGTGATGTTTGGTCACACACATCAAAATGAGGAGACTGTGAGTGGCCTCCTAGATGGTTGATCACCTGCTCTTGTTTCTTGGGTTTCAGGACCGTTTGTCCACATGCAGTTAATGAATTAGTCAGGGCTCAGTTGTTTAGGAGTGGAGGAACTGTGCTGAGTGTCATCTGGGCTCTGCTGCTCTTTCTCCTTTATTGCTTGTCCTTGGCTCTTTATTCACCAGGGCCCGGGCAGGTAAAATGCAGAATATTGTCCTTGCTTTTACTACCTTGTATTTATTATGGGAATAACTTGAAATTTTCTCTCAAATGTAGAATTGTAGCCATGCATGTATATCCAAGGGAGTTGTCACCTTTTTTTTTTTTTTTAAGAGATGGAGAGGGCGTGGGTGGGAGTGGAGGGAGAGAGAGAATCTTAAGCAGGCTTCACGCCCAGCACGGAGCCCAACACGGGGTTCAATCTCACAACCCTGAGACCATGACCTGAGCCAAAATCAAGAGTCAGACGCTTAACCAACTGAGCCACCAAGGCGTCCCAGGAGTTGTCACTTTTGCTTGCCTTGTGCCGTTGCATTTTTGTTTTTCTGCTGTGTAACTGTCATCGGTGACCCAGTCCATCCTCAGTGACATGAGCGTCTCTGGGATGCTGGGGAGTCCTTGGGCAGCTGGCCAGCCACGGCGATGCCACCACTGAATGTACATCAGCACGGCTCTGATTGTGAGCGGTTCTTCCTGGGGAGCAGTGGAAGCAGTAATTTTTTCTCTGTTCACTCTTGCAGGACAATGGCAGCTCGTGCTAAAGTGATGGCTGATTGGGTGTCAGAGGGTGGGGTGCTGCTGATGGGGTACGAAATGTACAGACTCCTCACCCTGAAGAAATCCTTTGCCACAGGTAGATCGAAGAAAACCAAGAAACGTTCTCACCCGGTCATCATTGATCTGGATGAGGAAGATCGACAGCAGGAGTTTCGGAGAGGTGGGCAGCCTATCCCTGGGATACCCTTAGGGGTGGTGTTTTAGGAGAAAGGAAATAGTGTCTGTAGTAGCACCAAGTGAAATTTGAAGGTTATTGATATGAGTTGTATTGTCACGTGCCAGAAATCTTGGTCCCTAAGATCGGTGGGATGACCTCCCCTGGCTCTCAGAAGGTGCTGCTTTCCTTGCCTGCTGTGGAATTCTGGGTGGGCCATGCATAGGCTGGCTCAAGGAGACTCCCCTGCCCATTTGGCCCTGTTTCTCTCACAGAGCAGCTGGGAGAGTGACTGTTCCCCTCACCTCGCCCTAGAGGTGTTCTGGGATAGCATTAAGAAAATATAAAGTATTTAAATCACTAGCATACAGTGTGGTAATAATATTATGAATTTATAAAAGAATTTACCTCCGTTTTTTTTAGGGAAAGCCATTCTTCTCATAGTTGTAGTTCTGTTTCCTCTTCTAAGGGGTTTTTGCCCATTTGGGGACAAAAGTTTTTTTTAGGTTCAGTGGCTGTTTCATTTTATATAGGTCTCTTCATCTGTAGATTGTTCTAGGTTTGCTTCTGTGGTAGAGCTGGGATGAATTTGCCATTTAGCAATGACTGGCAGGTAACACCAGGAAGATTCTATCCTTTAGCTAACTTCCCACCAGCCAGCCTGCAGATGGTGCCAAGTCGCTGACGAGGGTGAGAGCCGACTGCAGTGTCTGGATGATTCCATCAGTCTCACCCAGACCCGTTTTTAATCCTAGTCTGGTACTCTGTAAAGTCACGCTCTCTGCTACCCAGTTGGCATAAGCCCTAGGAATGCAAGGTGTTTTACTTTTAGCCTAAAGGAAAAAAAAGCAAAAATAAGGAAAGGAAAGAGGGAAAAGAGGTATTTACTGCAAGAGTCAATAGTCCAGGTTACCATGTCACACCAAATGCGCAGGAGCCTGGATGTTGGCTCCCTTTCACTAATGGGGGCTGACTCTTGCTTTCCTGCTTCCTTCATTTCTTCTGTCTCCTCCAGGGTGCACCCCTACTTCTCATATTGTTGACTAAGAGCAGGCCCTCTCACCCTCTGACTCCGGATCCTCTTCCCTCCCTAGAGTTTGAGAAGGCCTTATGCCGCCCTGGCCCTGATGTGGTGATCTGTGACGAGGGACACCGCATCAAAAACTGCCAGGCCAGCACCTCACAGGCCCTGAAGAACATTCGCTCTCGCCGTCGGGTGGTGCTGACCGGGTACCCCCTGCAGAACAACCTCATTGAGTACTGGTGCATGGTCGACTTTGTTCGCCCAGACTTCCTCGGCACCCGGCAGGAGTTCAGCAACATGTTTGAGCGCCCTATCCTGAATGGACAGTGTATTGACAGCACGCCTCAGGATGTCCGCCTAATGCGGTACCGGAGCCATGTCTTGCACAGCCTCCTGGAGGGCTTTGTGCAGAGGTGAGCCATCTTTAGGGCCCTGTCTTTTGAATCCTCAGAGAGACCTTGGTGTAATGGGCATGTGGAGCTTTCCCAAAGGGGAACTGTTACAACAGGAGGGTCCCTTCTTAGTGGGTGATAGTAAAACTTCCCTTTTAATGAGTAGCTTTTCCTGAATAGCACACAAATGGTGGATAGCCGCTGTTTCAGTCCTCTGAAAGTTTGGCCTAGAAGTGCTTCCCTCAAAGTTAATCTTTAAAGTTTCTAGAGATACCTGCCACCTGCTTACTTGCTGAGAAGCAAAAGAGAGCTAGCCTTCTGCTGACTTAGTGAAAACACAGAAGTGCTGGTTTTCGGGGCATGGCCTCACCAGTTTTAGCATCTCGGTGGATGTAGATAGGGTAGTCTAAAGCAATCCCCTTGTTTTTCCTTGTTAAGACGGCATGTGTGCAGAAAGCTTAGAGAAACAGCCCTGAATCTGGGTAGGAACCTGAAGTTTCCAATCTCTGCCACCCAGTCCTCTTTGCTCTAGTTCTTATCCTTAAAATGAGTTTCCTCTGAGGGTCGCTAAACCAATCCTCATTATTGCAAGGCTGCTGTGAATGTGGAGATCCTCAAGAGGAGATGTGGCAGAAATGCAGAGTTCTTTTGTTTTCCTGCACTGACCCATCCTGGCCACACAGGCTTGACAATTCTGATCTCTGCCTTTGTAGGAGAGGCCACACTGTGCTGAAGATTCATCTCCCTGCCAAGGAAGAAAATGTAATCCTGGTGCGGCTCTCGAAGATCCAGCGAGATTTGTACACACAGTTCATGGACCGCTTCCGAGACTGTGGTAGCAGTGGCTGGCTGGGGCTGAACCCCCTTAAGGCTTTCTGCGTGTGCTGCAAGGTATGTTGAGGCCTCAGGGAATACTGACATACGGATGAAGGGTGCACATGGTCCCAAGGGAGTTATTTCTGCTGGGAGTCCTTGATAAAGGAAGAATAAAGTGAGAGGGGCCACCTTTGGTTGGCTGCATCAGAGAATAGGGGTCCCCAAGGAGAGATGTGCCAGTGTGTGCTGCACAGTTCCTGGGGGGTTGCTAGTCATAGCCTGAGATATAATTGGTGCTCCTTGCGGTTGTGCAGTTCATTTGAACAACTTGTACCAAATTTGAGAAATCACTTCCTTTCTCACTGATTTTTTTCCCTTGCAAAGAAGGGGTAATGGAAGAACATTGTAGGGCAGTTTTTGACTGCTAGTGTAATCAAGATTCAAGAAATATATAGCTTAGACAAGTTGTTGGGGTACCTTCTGTTTGATTCTGTGTTTAATGAGATTGAGATCTCTTTCATCCTGATAATGCTTGAGATGGTTTGAGGACAGAAGGGCCCAGGTATCTTTAGCACTAAGCTTCATGAACAGGTGAGCATTTTAGCACATCTTTAGTATGTGCTCCCTGTTGCATAATGAGGGACCTGTTTCTTTGACAGCTCTCAGCCAACCTATTGGGTATTATTCCCGATTGACCACTGCTTTAATAAGTCAGCTGAAGGTGTGTGTCAGGGGACAGATGGGATTTCAAAATGGTTGTTTTTTTTTTTTTTGTAGCTATAGTCCTAGACCAGGGCCAGGAAGCTACAGCAGACATGGTCTTTGAGGATGCTACAGTGCCAACGTGCCCTTCCTTTCCCCCCCCACCCCACCCCTCTGGTCCCCCGCACCCCAGGAATTCTCAACTCCTGCCAGAAATAGTCCCTGAAATGACTTCTGGTTGGTCATTTGTAAGTCAGATACATTTGTCCATAGGGAGAGATTAGTCTTGTTTCATATAGTAGTCGGCTGTAGCCACGCAAAACGGGAACATTATTATTCTTATTTAAATAAGAAAGCAAGGCTTTTGACATAGCCTTTCTGATTATGTACCAAACATATGGGCATGCCCACTGGTAGGAACTCTTCCACTCGTGTTATGGCGATCACAGTTGGTTAGTTAAAATGAATGTGTCGGCTCTTTGGCTATGAGGGGGTTGGAGATACTTTGATTTTTGATGTGACAGTGTATGCTGTGGGAGGTGTGTGTTTGAGCAAGTGCATGTTTCCAGACTCCCTGGGATACCCTTAGACTGTTCCCTGCCCTGTGCCACTTCTCCTTTAACTTGAATCTCAGATCTGGAATCACCCGGATGTGCTATATGAAGCCCTTCAGAAGGAGAGTCTGGCCAATGAGCAAGACCTAGATGTGGAAGAGCTTGGCTCAGCGGGGACTAGTGCCCGCTGCCCGTCACAGGGAACAAAAGGCAAGGGGGAGGACAGCACCTTGGCCTCCTCAATGGGAGAGGCAACCAACAGCAAATACCTACAGGGGGTTGGCTTCAACCCTTTCCAGGAGCGCGGCAACAACATTGTCACATATGAATGGGTGAGTCAAGCAGATCCTTCTGTGCCCATAAACCACTGCTGAGAAGGGATGGTACAAATCCTATGTGGGGAAAGGGTGGGGGTTGCACAGTGTACTGTACTGCCAAGGTCTCTGCGGGGCATTATAAAGTTGTCCATGAGCTTCTGCTTTGGGAGGAGTGAATTTTATATCTAGTGTTCTGGCATGGACCTGCTGTAAGCTGCCTCATTTCTCTCTTGCAGGCCAAGGACCTTTTGACTAATTACCAGACTGGGGTCTTAGAGAACTCTCCCAAGATGGTACTGCTTTTCCACCTGATTGAGGAAAGTGTGAAGCTTGGGGATAAGATTCTCGTGTTCAGGTAGGAAGAGAAATTCCCCTATGACATCGTGTATCTGTAGTAGAGTGACACAGCCCCTACAGAGTGAGACCGTCTGGGGTCGCCACAACTCCCCCTACTTTTTTTTCTTCATGCCTCTGCAGCCCAGTGCTTCTTGTGAGGACCTTCTTGCATTTCATCTCTTTCTTGGAGTTTCTTATTTTGCCCAATGTGATTTCTCTGCAGAGAACAATTTAAACATTGGGGAATACTGACATCAGAGGTCATAGTCTAATCCTTCAAATTATGGCCCAGGTCAGATCTGGCCTGTGGCCTGCCTGAGAGCTAGTTTTTACATTTTTTTTTTTTTTTAAGATTTTATTTATTTATTTTAGATAGAGTGTGCATGTAAGCAAGCTGGGTGGTGGTGGGGCAGCCAGAGGGGGAGGGAGAGGGACAAACAGACTCCCCACTAAGCATGGAGCCCAACGTGGGGCTCACTCTCACGACCCTGAGAGCCAAAAGAGAGACCTGAGCCAAAATCAAGAGTCAGACATTCAACCAACTGAGCCACCTAGGCACCTAGTTGTTACATTTTTAAAGGGTTTTTTAAAAAAAGAAGAAGAATATTTGACAGATTGTATGTGGTCTACAAAGCCTAAAAATATTTACTATCTGGCCCTTTACAGAAAACATTTGCTGACTTCTGGTCTAATGTGCTTTGGTCTTTCCCCAGCTTTTATTTTTATTTTTTTTAATTAAAAGATTTTTGTGGGGGCACCTGGCTGGGTCAGTCAGTAGAGCATGCAGTTCTTACTTTCAGGGTTTTAAGTTCAAACCCCACGTTGAGTGTGTAACTTACTTTAAAAAAAAATTATTTGTTTATGTATTTATGTATTTATTTTTATGCTTTGTGTATAAAGTCAAATAAGTTAATGTGATTTGTTCCAGAGTCACATTCTCAGTCTGGCCAGAACTGTGATGTCCATCAAGACCTGACTCCTCAGGGAAACAGATATAAAATTGATTGTTTTTTTTGTTGTTGTTCTGACTAGATTATGCTCCAATGAGAGCTAAATGGCAGGAGCCTGGCTTGGGAGCCTCGCAGAGTGAGGGTTTCCATGGGTGACACACTTTGAGAGGATACCAGTGATTCTAACTGGGGGAGTCTAGTGTTCCATTTCAAGTTATCACTTCTGAGGAGACTGCCTCTCTGTATAACTTGAAAGTAGCCAAGTGATTCTGTCTCCTTAGTAAGACCCATAATATTGATTGTGACCTATAATTAGATCTTATGTATATTCATGTAATGTTAGTTTTTAAAGCTGATGCTGTTTGTTACTATGCACTGAGCTAAACCCCAGAATTTTTCAGTTGAGGAAGTAATAGGGTAGCAGATTTAGTGGGGTGCTGACAATAAGTGTATAGATGACTCTGCTCCCATTATGAGCTAGGGAGAACACCCTTGGTGGTTCTTTGTGGGGTTACCTCTCATGGGGTACAGGTTCTGGAAGCTCCCACTGTCAGAAGGCTGCACATGATGGTGAGCCCATTGGGGAACAAGATTCCCTTGGGTCTGTGAGCCTTCTGAACCAAATGTTGTCCCTTCCAGCCAGAGCCTTTCCACCTTGGCTCTCATCGAGGAGTTCCTAGGGAAACGAGAAGTGCCCTGTCTACCTGGTGCTGATGGGCAAGGAGTACAGAAGTGGGTTCGAAACGTCAGCTACTTCCGTGAGTTCATTGCTGCTTTGTTGCTGGAGTCTTGGCAGGGTCTCCTTAAGGGTTCTCTTTCTTTCTCTGCCTTTTTATCTTCTACTCTGTTCTCCATCAAATGCATAGGAGTATCTGGAGTAGCCAAGGAGCAAGGAGATATTGAGAGCAAGCTGCTGTGTGTGAGGCATTATACTAGGGGCTGGGAAGCTTGGGCAAGATAGGGGAGAGCCGAGAAGTAGAAGGCATAAGCCTTGTCTTCATCTGACAACTCCAGGACAAATACAAAGTAGCACTGGTCGAGTGCCCTAACAGGTTCTAAGGAGAACAGAATCATTGCGGGGAGGATGGTTGGAGAAGGCTTCCTGGAGGAGGTGGAACTTGCAGTAGACTTGGAAAGATGGGGAGAATTTAAATATATAGAGTTAGTGTGGCCCAAAGGTCATTCTAGGAAGAAGGAGCAGAGTGAATATAAATAAGCTCAGATCATGCATTCTCTATAGTGGAGATAGTGTCCCTAAAGGGGTGAAAATTAGTTCTTGAGGGGACAAATTTTTTTTTTTTAACTTTTCAAAAGTATAGAGCACAAATAGGCATGCAGTAAATAAACATATACAGTATATCTGTGGTATTTAAAAATTCTTGAGGGTAATGTTGATTGGGGGAAAAATGTATAAAAAGGCTCCTTAAGAGGGCAGTAATGAAAAACAAAAGTTGAGAAATACTAACTTCAGGTGCTTACTGTCCAGATACTGACATTTGGGCCAGATAATTCTTTTTGTAGGGAGGCTGACCTGTGCATTGTAGGATGTTTAGCAGCGTCCCTGGTCTCTACTCATTAGGTGGCAGTGGTCCACCTAGTGATAACCAAAAATGTCTCCACACGTTGCCAGATGTCCCCTGTAGGATGTGGGGACAGGGATATCACCCTTGTTGAGAAGCAGTGGCCTAAAGGTAGTATTTAGAGAATGGAGGGACAGGGGCTAGTAGGAAGACCCCCAGCACAGGGTCTAGCCCACAGCCTTGTGTTGACTGTAGGCTTGCCCAGTGAGTCAGTGCTGAGCTGTGCTTGGAAATTGTGGGAACTCAGGTTGGAAAGGTAGGTTGGGTGTCAACTGAGAGAGCTTCTAGTACCAGGCAATTAAACTAAGGCTTCCTATAACGGTAGCAATCCAGTTCTCCATGTGGTGTTTCATCTCCTTAGTTTCGCCCTTTTCTCTGGGGTGACAAATGTAGCCCCCCTCCTCTCTTATTCATGCTTCTTCTTAACTGAAGGTTACTTTTTCTTCTTCCTTTGAACTTCCCTCTTTTCAACCATATGCCCTGTCCCACTGCTCCAGATCTATTCCTTTTAATGTCTCCTTAGAGCAAGTTCTTAATCATAGGAGCTTTTAACAATGCAAATTCCTGATGGAGGGACATCATCCATATCAAAACAGAACTCTTGCTCCTTCTGCACTCACCAGGATTTACAGGTCTGAGGCAGAGAGGTCACCCTGAGCCAGTGTTTACCAAGCTTCCCTATTTAGGGTGATTCTTCTTATGCCCCCTGAAGTCTAGGAACCCTGGCCTTAGAATTGACCTAAAATACTAAAGGGAGAAACATAGTTTATAATTCTTGTTGCACATGGGGGTATTTTTAATTATAGGTGTCTGAGTCTCACTGTAGACCCATGGAATGTCCAAGGGAGTGGAATCTGGGTATTGTAGTGTATTTGTTTCTTTCGTTTTTAAAACACATTTGCCCAGTGATTTTGCTGTGTACCCCTGCCCTCATCTGTCCATTTCTTGTGGTTTTTCTTCTCTCCTAGGGCTAGATGGTAGCACCCCTGCCTTTGAGAGGGAGCGGCTCATTAATCAGTTCAATGATCCCAGCAACCTCACCACCTGGCTGTTCCTTCTGTCCACAAGGTGAGTGCATCCTGAGAGGGGAGGTCAGAGGGCTGTGTTCAGGGCAGTTGGTCACATAGGCAGATACCCGAAGACTCATCAGAGTTCTGTCAGAAGAGATCTGCTCAGGTATGTGACTTGTTTTTGAGGTCAGAGAGGAGACCCCAAAATGAAGTTGTGTTAGGAGGGTAATCGTGATAGTGTCATGAAGTTCTTTGAGACCTTCATTAATAATGGGCATAATTAGCTTTTTCTCTCAGGAGTGTTCTGAGCCTTAGATGATGTGATTAATGTGAAAGTGCTTTAAAAAGTGGAAAGTGTAAAAAAAAAAAAGGTAGAAAGTGTAATGTAACTGTAAAAGACTGATGGTAGTAATATTTGTCATGCCAAGCAGTTTGAAGGCTGTGCTGCTTTCTGCCATCACAGTGCCCTTGATGGGTATGAACTAGTCATTTTCCAAGGCTGGTAGACTAAACACACCAGAAACATCTGCATGCAGACGTCTCCCTTCAAGTGACATTACTCTGTGGCCAGGATGCAGGGGCCTTACCCGTTACAGAGGAGTGGAGAGTGGGTTTTCTTTCTGAGCTGGTAGATACTTCTGTGTTGGATTTTCAGGGCATATTTTTCAGTGCTTGAGGAATGTACTGTTCATCGGCAGGACAGTAGAATCCTCCAATGTGTTGTACTTAGGACAAAGGAGGTAATACTGGGGCAGGAGTCACAGAGTGAAACCAATTTAAAATCTGTCTTTAATAACTAAAAGTTCTGTGATCGTTGGCTTGTGTTTTAAAGGGCCGGGTGCTTGGGTGTGAATCTGATCGGTGCCAACCGAGTGGTGGTGTTTGATGCTTCCTGGAACCCTTGCCATGATGCCCAGGCAGTATGTCGGGTATACCGTTATGGCCAGAAAAAGCCCTGTCACATTTATCGCCTTGTGGCTGATTTCACCCTTGAAAAGAAGATCTATGACCGTCAGATTTCCAAGCAGGGCATGTCAGGTGGGGCATCTTTCAGGCTCAATACTATCCTTATTGTATCAGTGGTGGGAGGACAGGGGCAGGCTGTGGGAACACAGGTAGGCTTTGAATCACAGAAAGCAGTTCCTCCCATCTCATTCCGATTCAAATAATTGCTTTAAGGGGCCCCTGAGTGGCTCATTTGTTAAGCGTCCACCTTCTGCTCAGGTCATGATCCCAGGGTCCTGGGATCGAGCCCTGCATCGGGCTCCCTGCTCAGCGGGAAGCCTGCTCCTCCCTCTCCCACTCCCCCTGCTTGTGTTCCCTCTCTCTCTTTGTCTCTCTCTGTCAAATAAATAAATAAAATATTTAAAAAAGAAAAAAAAATAATTGCTTTAAGATGGGGTTGACCTCAACTTGTCGAGGGCAGGTATAATGAAAAGAGCTGAGCTAGGTGTGCAGGTTTCTTTTTTGGTATTTCCATTTCACCAGGGCCTCACACCTGGTCTTTGACTTTGAAATATGGGATAGCCTGAGATAGTTTAGATATCAGTGACAATTATGCCCCCCACAACCTCTCTCTCTGCCAATCTGTGTAGCTGTGCTTTTGTAGTCTTCTCAGCCGTGTAGTGACTTTCTCCATGTCTTCTCCCTTCTAGATCGAGTGGTAGATGATCTTAATCCAATGCTGAACTTTACCCGGAAAGAGGTGGAGAACCTACTGCACTTTGTTGAGAAGGAGCCAGCTCCCCAAGCATCCTTGAACATAAAGGGGATCAAGGAGCCAGTCCTGCAACTTGCCTGTCTGAAGTACCCTCACCTCATCACCAAGGTGAGAACCTGGAGGGAGGCTTATCTGAGGTTTTGTTTCATGCAGAGGACTTGAACTAAGCTCATTCTTCTCCTTGCCACATGCAGTCCCCCAACCACCTATTCCCACCCCAGTCTTGTCCTAGGAGTGCTCAGCTCAGCCATGTGGAATAATTTGGCCAGTGTGAGTTTTTCCTAGCAGAAAGAAGGGGGAAAATTATAGAAATGTAGTCTGTTAATTCTCTGAACGCTCCCATCCTTTTGATATAGAAGGCAGACTTGGGTTTTGTAAAGGTGTGGCTGGGTTAGAGTTGTGAATTATACTTTTGACAAAAAGACAGTAAACCTGCCTGTGTGTCTGTGAGCAGGCTCTTTGCAAGTGCTGGAGATAGCCCTTTTTTGTTTTCAGAGGAAGCCTCATTGTATTTCAGTCATGTTGGCACAAAGAGTGGTAATTAAATCAACATCCTCCTGTGTCGCCAGGAGCCTTTTGAGCATGAGTCATTGCTCCTTAACCGAAAGGATCACAAGCTGACCAAGGCTGAGAAAAAAGCAGCAAAGAAAAGCTATGAGGAAGACAAGCGCACATCCGTCCCCTACACCCGCCCGTCATATGCGCAGTATTACCCTGCCAGTGACCAGAGCCTGACCAGCATCCCTGCTTTCAGTCAGAGAAACTGGTGAGTCACTGAAATGGGAGGAAGGTCTGCTGCTGGGCCAGGCCCAAACCTTTTGACTGGTTCTGTTTTTAAACAAAGGGAAAGCCTACAACTTGCTCGTTGGCTGTTGTGAACTGACAGGTTCTGCTCTTGGATGAGGTGCCGAAGCAGTTCAGCAGCCCTGGTGTTTTAAGTAGTGGCTCTGGCTGGAAGAGTGAGCCACTGGCCTTGTGCCTTAGAAGAGTCTTTCTGAACTCCTGGAGAAGGTGCAGCTTTCTAAGACACAGAGGCCCAACCCTCCCACACCGCTGCCTTCATATCCATAGTGCCTTGGGCCTAGATCTTGCTTAAGCAGTGAAGTTCAAGGGTGAAGGCCAAGTCTTTTGTGAGTCCTGGATTGCAGTCAAGGAATTCTCCTACTCTTAATGGGATTTGATTCCGTGGTTGTGCCACGATCCTGAGGAAAAAAATCTTTTTCTTGAGTACAACTTCTAGAACTGTTCAGAGTATGAACACATTGGAAGCCAATTGCTGAGTGAAGAGAGAGGCTCTCTGTAAGAAATTACCTTTATCTGTGTTTAATTTTTTTTTTTTTTCATTTCAAGACAAAGTACCTCATAGGCCTTACCAGATTAGCCGCCTGATTGAGTGGTTTGTTTAAAAATTTTTTTATTATCTTGAATTAAAGATTATTATTTTATTTGAGGGGGATTTAAAACTTTTTTCTTTTTTTAAAAAAGATTATTTATTTGAGAGAGATTGAGCAAGAACAGAGCATGCGAGAACTGGGGCAGAGGGAGAGGGAGAAGCAGGCTCCTGGCTGAGCAGGGAGCACGATGTGGGGCTCGATCCCAGGACCCTGGGATCATGACCTGAGCCGAAGGCAGACGCTCAACCGATTGAGCCACCCAGGTGCCCTAAAACTTTTTTCTTATGAAGATTCCATGTTAAAAAAAAAAAAAAAACCTGATAAATGAGATTCTAAAGGAGCTGAAACCATGTAAATTTTATGGAAGACTCTAATATTTGGTGAGTAAATTTGCTACTTTTTAAGTATAAGTTGCTTTCAAGAAAAACGTTATTCTATTTCAAAGCCTTCAGACTTTATTTCTGTGTCATTTTCCAGGATACTGTTGCCTGGGAATGTTCTCCTTTCTTGTCCTCCACCCCTTCTGTTCTCTTTTCTGGTCTTTCCCATGTAACAACAGGAATGGACAAAGCCTGAACTCAGTGGGAGAAAAGCCATGTTGGGGGAAGATGTGACAAATGGGCTGGTCTCTGAGGCGATGTCAGCTCCTTTTCTGGTCCAGCTCTGGCCCCGTGGGAGGCACTAGCCTCTCACAATACTTGATGAGCCATACTATGATCCTGCTGATTCCTCATCCCATCTGGGTGTATGTGAGGAGGGTTTCCTGCCCAATTTCCTCGCTTCAGCTCCTCCAGAGTAGGGGGCTTGGGCTGGGTTCCTGTTTTCCTGACTTTTACCCTGATTTGACTTTGGATCCTGGGGAGAGTCCTACTGACATCTGACCAGAGCCCCTACCTCCTGAAAAGCCACCCTGGGCAGATTGAGGAAAAGGGACCCAGACGTGGTGAACTTGGGGTGCTATGTGGCCTATCTGGGAATGTGGGAGTCCAGACAGGGCCCAGAGGGCTGCCCAAAGGTGCCTATAGCAACCTCAGAGCAATGTTCTTCAGTCAGGTAGAAGAATATACCAATCCAAGGAAGTTCTCCCCCAAAACTAAAGACCAAAGGCACGAAACTTTAGAGAGCTTATTGAAAAAAAATCTTAAATCAGGAGTAGCTTTCTCAAGGTACCAACGTCCAGTTGAAAAGAAGGTGGAGAATGAGGAGTGTGTCACTGACCATTTGGCATGCTGGCATAAGACATGCACAGCCAGTGTGCTCAGGCTGGCGATGGCCATGTGCCATTCAGAAGCCTGGATTCTGTGAACAGCTTTTTGGTGGCCACTGCTTTTGTGGTAGTCATGACTTAGAGGGGCACTTTGGACACTGGCCCCTGGAGGAGCCCAATGAAAGGTAATATGGAAGAGAGAGAGGTGTCTGCATTACTTACAGAAACTTGAGGTTCCAGAGAGTAAAGATGGTTGAAGTTGGACAGATGCTCTCTCAAGATCACCTGAATGTGTGGCATCACGTGGCCCTTTTTACTTGGGTGAGGAGGAAAATTCCACCTATTTGTCTTCAACTTGGCATGCACTGTGTTCTGAAGAACTTTTCCTCCCTTATTGCATCTTTACCAAACTTCCCTCAAGGACTAATTCCTAATGTATATAAACAGTCCAAATTCTAAAGGAGTAAATGTCACCTCACATCTCCAAAAAGGTATTATCCTACCAACATCTGATTCTTCTTAGAATCTAAGAGGTTTTATCCCTTGCTGCCATTTGATCTTGGTCCTGCCCCTAGTCTCCTTTTGAACTGGCCATACTCTGCAGGTTCTTTGATCCTTCTCAGCAGCAAGTGAGGCTGTAGAATGGGGGAATCTGGAGAAGCTCTGCAGCCTTTGCAGAACAGTAAGTAAGGGCTCTTCTGCCGAACTCTTAGTGTGTTTGTCCTTCCCTCACAGGCAGCCAACACTGAAGAGTGATGAGAAGCCTGTGGCCAGTGTTCGTCCTGTGCAGTCCACTCCCATCCCCATGATGCCCCGGCATGTCCCACTGGGAGGCAGTGTAAGCTCTGCCTCCAGCACAAATCCAGCTATGAACTTCCCGATCAACTACCTGCAGCGTGCGGGGGTCCTTGTGCAGAAGGTGGTCACCACAACAGGTTGGGAACTCCTAGGTCCTCTTCCAGGGCTGCCTGTCCCTTTACTTTGTTCATTCAGGAAGTATTTATTAAACACCTTTTGTATTCTGGGCCTTACTACGTTAGCACTGTGGGTAAAAATAGAGAAGATAGTCCCTGATCTTGAGGAATTTGCATTCTAATGGAATATCTTAAGAATTATAACACTGGGTTATAGTACTGGGTTTTCTTAAATGTGATGTGTGGGATAGACTGTGAGCACTGCAGAGATTGTGGAAATGTCACTGGGACACAGGGTTGGTCTGAGAGAGGTGTGAATGTGTTGAGTCCTGCCTGACTATAGGGTCAGCTGGGTATAAAGGATGACTGTCAACCTCCCTACTTAATTAGAAGACCTGAAAGTCACTTGCTTCTTTCTTTGTGAGTTTGATACAGGTTGAGCATAGTGGGCCTGTGGTAGGAGGCTGGCAGCCTGTCTGTCTCTGCGATTGGTTCTGTGATTCAGGGTAATTGGGAAGGAAAGCATTTCGTGGAGCTGTGTTTCATTGTATTATCTAGAAATATTCATGGTACATAAATTTTAATAAAAATATCTTGTTTTTTTGAGTATGAAAATAATGCGGGTCCATTGCAAAATCATTGTGAAATGGGCAAAAACAAAAAGAGAGCCCCTTGAGAACCTACTTCTCTGCTGATTCTTGAACATACTTTTTATTCTTTAGTTAGGTGTGGAGTAATGCCAGCAAGGAAGAGGATGAGGCCACTTTTGGGGCCTAAAGTGATGTGGAGCAGATGGATGCAGATAGCTTAGGGGGGAAGAAAATAAACAAACATAGAAATAACCATCTGAACTAGAACTTTCTCCAAATTAAAACTCTATGAATTTTTAATTAAATGAAAGGAAATTGATCAGAAAGATGATTGGATTTCTAAGAAGTTTCTCGTTTTCCTAGTATTCTTTGCTAGACAGCTGCGAGAGGAGGCCCTGCTTGCCCCATCCTCCTTAGTTCAGACCTCCACTCTACTGAGAGGCTTTAGGGAAGCCACTGAGGAACAGGGGTGGATGTGGACTTTGCATCTTCTTTCCCTCTCAGTCAGGTAATCTAAATCTGAGGTCTCTGTCTTCACTAGATATTGTTATTCCTGGACTCAACAGCTCCACAGATGTACAGGCAAGAATTAATGCTGGTGAGAGCATCCACATCATCCGTGGGACAAAAGGTGAGAGCCTGACTAAGATGCCCATCCTCTACCTTTGGTTCAGAGTGTGGGGCTGAGAAGCAGAAGAAATATATATGACTTGAGCTGGAGGAAGGATAGGAATTATCCTATAGAGTGTCACATGTAGGAGAAGCATGAGAAAAAGACATTTCTAGGAGCTTAGCAGAGTTGGGGTGGGCCCAAAAGAGATTTGTCAGTGGCTTAAAAGAAGAGAGTTAGGGTCCATGCATTCCCATATTTGCCATTGTTTTTATGGAGAATCTTGAGGTGGGTTTGGATAGACGCTGTGTTTTGTGTCAGTCTCAGCCTGTTGATAGTGATGCTATCAGCTAGAAGTTCCTCACCACTCACCTAGTAATTGTGGCAAGCCCCCACAGACATTTGTCAGAGCCAGTGTCATGGCTGGACTGGCACTTGTGGTTCTTACTATGATTGCAAGATGTTACCTCAGCTAAACCATCAGTGAACTTTGAAAAAATAAGGTTTATTACTCACAGATCCTGGAGGGTACATAGCACCCCAGGGCCACACAGTGAGGTGATGGGTAAAGAGAGAGAGAGAGAGGGAGAGAAGACTTGGGGCTCTGTTAGAGTCCAGGAGTTGGGGTGGTTAGAGTTCTGTGGGTTTACTCTTCATTGGTGAATTTAAAACATAAGAGCTGGAATTAGGGCATGGGAAGGGAAAAGCAGGGTCCCTCGAGGTTCAGTTTTCTGGATTACTCTGGGATTTCTAAAAGGGGAACTTCATGGATGGGGACAGCCTGGTTCCTTATCTAGTTGTTTAGCTAGTAGCTGTGTCATATAGGTGCAATTTGTTTATTCGAGATAGATACCTTACCCATCAAAAGCTTAGTGCCTGGCATTTAAACTACACACAGGGAGACCAAAAGTGGAGGGAAGGAGCTGTGGAATGGATTATAAACTAACATGTATGTTGTTGTGTCATCTTGCCTACTTGCTCAGAGTGGGGTGGAGGTCTCCAACTAGGAAGTGTGTTGGGTGGATGAATTAGTATATGTGGGTTGCATGACAGATATTTTGAGTGTGGTAATTTAAGATTTATTTATTTATTTTAGAGAGGGGTGGGGGAGGAGCAGAGGGAGATGGGGAGAGTCCTAAGCAGACTGCCCACTGAGTGTGGAACCCAGTGCAGGGCTCGATCCCAGGACCCTGAGATCACGACCTGAGCCAAACCAAGAGTTGGATGCTTAACCAACTACACCAGCCAGGCGCCCCTTGAGTGTAGTAATTTAAAAAGTCTGCTGCCTGTGGCCCCCTTACAGAGGGAGATGAGATTGCTGGGATGAGAATTCTGGACTGGACATTGTCAGGATGTAATCTGAGCCTATCGTTCATATCATCCTTTACTGTATGAGGCTCCCTGAGGTTCTTTGTTTAGCAAGGAGATTTTACCCTAGCCTCTGTTGGGTCAAAGTACCTTTAGGCTCAGGGAAAAGATGCCATGAAGCACATGACACACAGAGATTATACCCAGCCCCCTTACTAGGCTCTTCCTAGCCTAGAGCATGGGTTAGCAAACTATGGCCCATGGGCCAAATCCTGCCTGCTTCCTGTTTCTGTACCTATGAGCTAAGCATGGGTTATACATTTTCAATTGGTTGGAAAAAAAAAAAAGAATAATATTTTGTGGAACCTGAAAATTATATGAAATTCACATTTCAGTGTCCGTAAATAAAGATCTTTGGAGCACAGCCAACCCCAGCTGTTTTCATGCTATAGTAGCAGAGTTGAGTGGTTGCAACACTTTGGCCCACAAAGGCAAAAATATTTGCTCACTGGCCCTTTAAGAAAATGTTTGCTGACCTCTGACTTAGAGGCAACCCTGACCTTCCAGGAGATTGATCAAAAGACAGAGAAGGTAGGTTAGTGCCCTGTGGGAATAGAATGCTGGTCTTGAATTATTCTTACCAAGGGAGAAAAGGGTGTTGAGGCAATGAGGCTCTTTCCTCCCAGATCAAGAGGAGGACCCTTGCCAGAGTACTTTGCCCAGAACCAAGGCAGCCAACTTACTCTCTCTCCCAGCATCCCGTTTATTTCTTCCATTGCATTAACCTTTCCCAGTATTTTCTGGCATCATTGTCTGTCTCCTCCCCATGAGACAGGGCCCTTTTCTGTCTGTGTTCTTCAGTGTTTAGGACAATGCCTCATATGTGGTAATTGTGCCCTGTTTGTGGAATGAATGAATAACATCGGGTCCACAGCTCAGCCACTACACTTGCCATTTCAGGGGTCTTGAGAGAGGGTGTGAGACCTAATTTTATAGCTGTTTCCCAGCCCATGGTGCCTAAGCCTGGAGTTTCCCAGAGTTGGCTGATTGCATGTTGGCTCCTAGCAGTCTTCCTCCTGTTTTCTTCTTAGGGACGTACATCCGCACCAGTGACGGGCGGATCTTTGCTGTCCGGGCAACTGGCAAACCGAAGGTCCCGGAAGATGGTCGGATGGCTGCCTCAGGTATAGTGGCTTTTACTTTCTTTTGACCTACACGGCACATTTTTATTTGTTTTGGTTTGGTTTGTAATTAATTTATTTTTTGAATAATGTGTACATGGTTCATAATTCAAAAGGTATAAGGGGGGTAAAGTAAAAAGTAAGTTCTTCCCCCTCCCCCAAGCACCCAGTCATCTATTGCTCCTTTCTGGTGGTGCTGCTCTCATTTACTTTTTTTAGAGATACATTATATATATACCGGTATGTATGTGTGCACCTGTGTGTGTGTGTGAGTCTCTGTGTTAAATATATATACATAAGTTTTCTTCGTTCTTTTTTTTAAGATTTCTTTATTTACTTGAGAGAGAGAGAGAGAGAGCAGGTCAAAGAGTGTATGTGTGGCACATTAACGGTGTTAAGAGGTCTGGCCAGGTTCCCCTCTACAGGAGTGGCTCTCATCTATCCTCCTGCCATGGAGTATGAGCACTACACTGCTCTTGTTCCCAATTTTTGTTATGGCAATTTCCATACCTACAGACAAGTTGAAAGAATAGCACCCATGTACCCCGCATCTAGTCATCCAGTGACTATTACTGTTCTCGTAAACTTTCTTCTGTCTCTCCCTTCCTCTTACTGGAACTATCTGGAAGTTGAAGATGTCATGTCACTTCACCTTTAAATACTTCAGCACATGTCTCCTAAGAATAAGGCCATTCTCCTTCTAGCCACAACACCATTATCACACTAAAACAAAAGCTTACAACTCCATAATATTACCTACTATCCAGGCCGTATCCCCACTTGTCCTAGTCATTTTTCACAGCCGTGGATTTGGTTTTGTTTTTAAACCAGGATGGACCACTTTTTAAACTTCATTTTCCGGGACACCTGGGTGGCTCAGTCGTTAAGCATCTGCCTTTGGCTCGAGTCATGATCCCAGGGTCCTGGGATCAAGTCCCATGTCGGGCTCCCTGCTCAGCGGGGGTCTGCTGCTCCCTCTCCCTCTGCCACTCCCCCTGATTGTGCTCTCTCTCTCTCTCAAATAAATAAATAATTTTTTAAAAATCTTAAAAAAAAAATAACCTTCATTTTCCTTTTCTCTCCCATCCTGGTCACTGGCTGTCTCTGCCCCTTCTCAGAAGGAATCCAGCTAGTTATTAGAATGATCTTTTAGCATTTCATATTCATTATTTCCTAGGATTCACCTTGGTCAAGTTTCACAGTTTAGGGAACTGGGGTGCAGAGAAGTTACATGTCTTGTTTCCTAGATCAAAGGATTTCTTTCTCTGTGACTGGGAAAAGTTGCCTGGAGGATGTTGTTTGGACATCAGACTTTTTGAATTTGGGGGACCACAGGACAAGATTATTTTTTTAATGAAATTTTTCCTATACCCTCCTTCTCTCCCTGGTCATTCTGGTTCTCAGTTACCTACATTTTATTCTTCAGGTTCCCAGGGGCCTTCTCTCGAGTCCACAAGCAACGGCAGACACAGTGCCTCATCACCCAAAGCTCCTGACCCTGAGGGGCTGGCCAGGCCCGTCTCTCCAGACAGCCCGGAGATCATCAGTGAGCTCCAGCAGTATGCAGATGTGGCTGCCGCCAGGGAATCCCAACAGAGCTCCCCAAGCTCCAATGCCGCCCTGCCTGGCCCCCCGGGCCAACTTGTGGACAGCAGTGCTGTTCCTGGGACAGCTCTCGGGACTGAACCTCGACATGGGGGTCATTGCCTCAATAGTTCCCTCTTGGTGACCGGCCAGCCCTGTGGTGACAGGAACCCAGTGTTGGACTTACGGGGCCATAAGCGAAAGTTGGCCACACCACCTGCTGCCCAGGAGTCAGCCCGCCGGCGGTCCAGGAAGGGCCACCTGCCAGCCCCCGTGCAGCCATATGAACACGGGTATCCAGTTTCTGGCGGGTTTGCCATGCCACCCGTCTCCTTAAATCATAACCTCACCGCTCCCTTCACCTCCCAGGCTGGGGAGAACTCCTTGTTTATGGGCAGTACCCCCTCCTACTACCAGCTGTCCAATTTGCTGGCAGATGCCCGCCTGGTGTTTCCAGTGACTACTGACCCTCTGGTGCCAGCAGGCCCCGTCAGTTCCTCTTCCACGGCTACCTCAGTCACTGCCAGCAACCCCACCTTCATGCTCAACCCCTCTGTTCCAGGGATACTACCCAACTACTCACTCCCATTCTCACAGCCACTCCTGTCTGAGCCGAGGATGTTCGCGCCTTTTCCTTCCCCTGTCTTACCCAGCAACCTTTCACGGGGCATGTCTGTCTACCCAGGCTACATGTCCCCACATGCAGGCTATCCAGCTGGCGGCCTCCTCCGGTCCCAGGTGCCTCCATTTGACTCTCATGAGGTTGCTGAGGTGGGGTTCAGCTCCAATGATGATGAGGATAAGGACGATGATGTGATAGAGGTCACTGGGAAATAGCTGGGGAGCCCCTCTCCACCTCACTTGGGGCCCCTGGCAGGTTGCCCACCAAGCTGAAAGGCAGCAATCTGGGCTTTCTGAGAATAGGGCACTTGGCAGGAGGGAAAAGGAAGAGGACAAAGAAAGGTGGTTGACCACAATGGCAGGGCTCTGTTGCTGTTTAACAAAAGAGGCAAAAAAAAAAAAAAAAAAAAAAAAAAAAACCAACAGAGCAGCAATAGCGGGAAATCAGGGACCCAAAACAGGAATGGAGGGGCAGGGCAGCTTGCCTCTCTTCCTGCCTGCCTTGCTTATGCTGTGTGCTTGCTTGCTTGCCATCTGGGTGTAGAAGCTCACATCCCATTTCTGTCTTTGGGAACATTCTCTCCCAAGAGAGCTGCCTTACTGGGTGACTTAGCTTGGCCTAGAGAGGGGAGGGGCGGGAAGAAGGGTAAGTGAAGGGTGGGCGGGGAGAACAGATTGAGATTTCATGTGAAGTGGAGTCCTTTTAGGGGCAGGAAAGAAGCAGACCAGGTATGTATGTTTGTGTGTGTGTGTGTGTGTGTTTTTATGTTTATGTCTGTATGTGTATGTAACAGAGCAGGGGTGGTGGTGGGAGGGGAGGGTGGGAAAGATGAAGGGGGAAACTAAAAAATGAATTTATTGTTTTTAAATGGAAATCAGAGTGTGGTGGTTCATGGCAACTATTAGTATGAACATCGGGATGAGCCCAGGAGAAGAGCCATGGAACCCTTAAGTTTCCTTCTAGTTGGGTGAAGAGAAGGCCCAGCTAATCCAAGTCCCTGGTCTTCATAGCTGCGTTTATTTTGGAATTTGGGGGAAATTATGAGAGAAAATGGGCATTACCAATCTCTGTGTCTTTCCCCAGTGGTTGTCTCTGAGCAGATCTCCCTTCCCAGGGTGTGAGATTGTGTGTGTGCAGAGGCTGGGATGGGGATACTGCGGTGTGTGAGCAAGAGGTCAGGGAATTGTGACCAGAATAGACCTTCACAAGGATGGAACTGAGCCCCCACCTGCCTGTCCTTGTGGCCTTTCCTTTCCTTTGCTTCCCTGCTAGAAAGCTCCATGTTAATTTATTTTTTATGGGCAATTATTTATTATTTGGACTTTTCCATGTGTCTTGTTTTTTGGGGGGGGTGGATTTGGGGAGGGTAGGAGATAGGAAGGGAAATGTTAAGATCTCCCAGACCCCATAGGGGTAAATAAATCCCAGGTAGATGGTGAATTGACCAAGGAAAGAGAGTTAGGCTTGACCAAAGTTTACACTAAATGACTATGTTTTCAGGAAATGGCCTCTCAGGAAGATCAGAGAATCTTGTGACTGGATAGTTAGTGGGGGTGAGACTCATTCCACAGAGATTGAAACTTGGGATCATGGAGTTTGCTATTAGGAAGTCAGTGACCCCAGATTTGGAGCTGTGTCCTCCTGGGATGACCTTAGAGGCAGGCCCTCTGTCTGAATAGTGAAGCTGTGCATACATAGGTGACTGCTGGGTTGAGAGAATAGACTATTGATTTCCTTTTGGGAAGTGTTTTGGCCTCCCCAGCCTATCAGATGATCATTATGGGCCTGGTGTCTGTTATCTCTGTCCTCTTTGAAGGAACACAGAGCAGCCCTTCCTCTGTAGAAGTCTTAAGTCTGGCCTTTGTCTGAAAAAAATACATCAGTCATTCTGGGTCTCCTCTTTCTTGTTGCCAATGGTGGGGGGCAGGGCATCTAGTCTTTAAGCATAAACACTGGCTGTCTTCCTATTGACTCGTTTTCCCCCTGCCACTGAGACTTTGCTAGGCAGTTCTTTATGGTGAACAAACCTGTCTGGCTTTAGAGTTTTGCCACCTATTCATGGGTCCCTCCTCACTGAGCAGCTGCTGCACCTGCCTCTTACCAACCTTGGAGGCAGCTTAGCCAGGTCACCCTTCGTAGTAGCTGCTTCTGCAACCCTTCTGACCAGCCTGTTTCCATTGTTGGAGGGCTTTAGCACATTCTGGGGTATTGTCCCCAGAGAAGAGACAAGGAGATGGCTGATGGGGCTGCATGCATGTGTGTGTGTGTGTGTGTATGTGTGTGTGTGTGTGCGTGCGTGCGCACGTTTGTGTGCTGTCTGGTTGCACCAAGAGTGGAACTTAAGGAGCTTTCACTCTCTTTTTTCATAGGTACCCTGTCAGACACTTAACTCTCCTACTCATAGAAGCCTTAGATCTACAATTTAGCTATGCAAATTATTTTAATAATTTTAAAATAGCAGTTCCAACCAGTGCTTTCTCTTCCAGATGCATCCCAGGAATGGATGCTGAAGGGACTCAGTTGGAGTGGGCTCTCAGGTTTGAGACTGGTGCAGTAGGAGTGAGCTAGCCTGGATCTCTGATTTGCAGAGCACACTCACAACCTGGGCTACAACTGATAGCCTCTAAGGCCCCGGAATACTGGGATCCCAGAGATGTGTGTGTGTGTATGTGTGTGTGTGTGTGTGTGTGTCGTATTAGGGAAGGAGGAGTATGTCTGTGTTCACCTCTAAGAAGTCACAGCAGCAGGCTCTGAGAATCTGGAAACTATCAGCAAGGAATTGAAACCAGTCACTGGAAGGATGGGCCTTTGAAGGTACCAGGAAGTGAATGGGTATTCTGAGAGGCAGCACATACCTGTTCTCTACCCACTGATTCCAGGGGCTGGGTCTTGCTTCAGGTCAGAAGAGGCAATAGTTTTCGGAGGCTGACCTGGCTAGGGAAGGCTTTCTTTGATATGTGCAGCTTATATTGTATAGGGGGTATGGGGTGGGATCATGGGAAATTGGAATGCTACCAGTTTCATGCTTTGGGTTTTTGTTTTTTAATCTAAAAAACACTTTTCTGACTTTTCTGCTGTCTCTTTGTGTATGCTGGTAGGCAAGTGTGCGTGCACACCAAACATGAGCATGTGTGTGAGGGAAGCAGGAAATGTCTCAGAGCCTAAGAACCATGTTTCACAGCCTCTTTGATCAGAAACACTTGGTGGTGGCTTCCACCCACCATCCAGGCCTGAGTAAGGGAAGGGTGGTGATATGGGGTGGGGAGGGGTAGGGGTAGGCAGTAGATCAGGCCCCTCAGCATTTTCCCTCACCATTGTCTTCCATAGAATGTTTTCAAGGGCCTCTCAAGCCCCATCCATCTGGTTTAGCCTAAATCCTCAGGCTAGGGGAATATAGTACTACATAATGATTCAGGATTACCATTTGTAATGATACTCAATTTCCTTTTCTTAACATTGTTGTGGATAAAAATTGAACCAGAGACAAAGTAGCCATTTCAGTAAGAAAGTAAGTGAACCATGTTGGATCAGATCATTGGATATCTGCCAAGTCCTCACCCCCTTCAAGTTGTGCTTCTTGAGCATCTCTTTCCAGTCCTTGGAACTCTCTTCCCTAGGAATTAGTGTGTGGTATCTCTCTGTATACTTGTGATTCACAACTAAATATGAAATTCCCCTCTCCAGGGCATGAAGCAAATAGCTGGGATAAAGTTTTGCTGATAAGTTGAAACACTCAACCAAACTTTAGTCTGGGTGAGACACTGTCACTCCCAAAGCTGTCAGCAGAGCAAGGCCCTCTGTCTCAGTCTGTTCAAGCCTGGCATTGCTCTGAAACTGAGTCCTCATCCCATGGGGAATGTCGGGGGGGGGGGGGTTACATTCCTTATTCCTAGTGTTCCTGGCCATGACCCCCTTCCTCCCACTTCCCAGTTTCCTGTGATTCCTCAGAAAACCAGTCTCCCTTCTGAGCCATGGCCTCCTGTGCACCCAGTTAAGTCATTCTTCCCCAATAAACCTACTCTGAGAGAAGAGCTCTTTCCCTCAATGGACCCCCAGGAGACTTTCTGGCCCTCCTCTGACTTGTTCCCAGGAAATCTGCACCTCAAGGCCTGAGAATGCTGCGCTTTCCACTCTGTCCCCTCCTACTGACTCTTCTGCCCTGTGTGTTCCGATGTGACCCCTTCATGTCTCTTCTGTGCCACTAGCTTGGCCCTAGGCCTTTTATGAATACCCAAGTCTTAACGATGAACTTTCCAAGCAGGCAGTGTCCAACTTCTTCACTCTTCAGGGACCTGAGTCAGCCCCTTTCCTCTCACAGGTTGGTTGGATGTAGTAATCCAGTGCACTGGGAAGAGGTAGCCAGGTAGGCTGCAGAGTCTAGTGCAGAGGGCTGGAGGAGATTTGGGTACTCTGTTACCACTACTGGGGTGATATTCAGAAGAGGGGACCTCATACTGTGACCTGACCCAGGACCCTCCTGGAAGAGAGCTCAGCCCAAGTGTGTGTGCGCTTGAGTGTGTGTGCGTACGTGTGTACGTGCGAGATAGAGTGTGCACTTATGCACACAGGTGTAAACTGTTATCTGGTTTTGTTACTCAGGGTGGGCTGGGGACTCACGGGAAAAATCCCCCTCAGCCTGCCCAAGACTGGTTTTTTTCTGTACCCTCTGCAGAAGGGTCAGGGGAAGGGGGTCCAGGTGGGTTGAGGGGGTCGCAATGGATAACCACTAAGGCCACACTGCTGCCGGGAGGAGTGGGGGGATATGAAATGGCCCCAGGGACCTGGCACCTGGCTTTGGTTTTCCGTCTTCTTTCCTCAGGACGCCCCCTGAGGCCTGGGACCTGCTGCGACTGGCTTTGAGGAGCATCTGTGGCTGGGTGCTCCAGCTGCTGGTGTGATCATGGGCTTCCCTCCTCTCTCAGCAGGGCAGGTGCTCCTGCCCCAGAGACTGGGCAACTGGCTGTTTCTATGACGTATTTATTTTTACTTGTGTTTCATGTCACTTTTTTAAAAAAGCAAACAGAACAATTGTCAGTATAACTGCCTATCAGTTTTCTTTATTTCTCTTTTTGTAAAATAAAATTTAAACTCAAGAAGGCAGTGTTGTTTGATCAAGGAATTGTCTGAACAGCTGTTTGGCTGGGTGGTGGTGAAAGGGATATAACAGAGTATAGTGGGCACTGGGATGGCACTTGGGGGGGTGGGGGAGGGCCAGAAAGTCTCCTGGGGGTCCATTGAGGGAAAGAGCTCTTCTCTCAGAGGGCAGACTTCTGGCAGGCTTCGTTGCAGGTGGGGTTCACTAGGCTTTTTCTGCCTTTGCTCCCCTGAAAAGGGCCACATTTCCTGGCTCTAGAGCAAACGGTGAAACTGACTCAGAATGGCCTGAGGCTAGATGGTCCTCAATCACGGCAAGTCCTGCTGGGGCAGCCCTAACCAGACTGAGTGGCTGGGGATTGGGTACAGCATCAGTGCCTCCAGCGGGTGGGAGATGGCTGGTGGCAGGATCTGCAGACCATCTTACACTGCATATGCCTTCTCCATTTGTCACGAGTTAGTGGGCTATGAGGAGGTAAAGGAAGGTGGGGGTAGTCTACCTTTTTTGTCTCTCCCAAGTTTGGCCCTTGTAAGGGGAGGAGCCCTAGGGAAACAGTCTCTGGAAGTTTACTGAGGGAGAATTAAAGAGGCTTTGTGGGGATTTCTTGGACAGAGAAAGGCAGGAGGAGACAAAGGCCAAGTCTGGGCTCATGAGAGAATATATGCTATTGGGGGAGAGGACTGGGAGTGCAGTGTGTGTAGGGCAGATGGCTAGGTGAACAGGTCTGCTTACTCTCTTCAAGAGGGAAGAGGAACGCTGCCTTTTGGCCGCTTGTCTTGGCTGCTGCCTCCTGGTGGCTAGCAGAGGTCTTGCAGCGATCCCTGCCAAGGGTTGGGCTTGCTCTGTTGGGAGGCGAAAGAGATGAAGGTGAGGAGGGGGGCTTATGGCCAGAAGCCTCAGTCACAGGCTGACTCTCCATTCACAGCAGAGGTGGTGAAGCTCCTAAGGTACACCCTGAATTCTGACGTGGGCCTCTGGAATTCCCCAACCAGCCCGAAGGAAGTGAGCAGAGAGGATGAGATGAGGAAAGGACAGCTCCGTACAATGGTTTCCTGGGAGAAACTCATCAGATTCTGAGAAACAGGAAAAATGATCAGGCAAAAGAACTGTGGGCAAAAGCTCTCTTGTCTCTGAACCATGAACTGGCTCTTATCCCATAGGAAATGCTCCCAAGTGTATAGCCCACTTGCCTGGAGCACCTAAAGGGTTTGATCATGTATTTGATGTTCATAAGCAAAACAGAACTGCCATGACCCTGCCAACCCAGCCCTGAATGCCTGTGAGGGGCCAGCTGGCTCTTTCTGCCAGAGAAAGCTCTCTCCCAGACAGCTGAGGACAGGCTTGGCCCTGTGGGTGAGGGTCATCCTTTCCTGCCTGTGGAAGGAACTGTGTGAAGTAGTAGGAAAGGAAGACAGGATTACGAGGGCCTCTGTGTGCCCAGTCTGCCCTTTGCTAGTGCAGTAGTGGAATCCACGCTAAGATGATTCCCCATCCAAATATCGGTCCTCCCTGTCAGGAGCACCAAGGTAGCTCTTGGCCCAGCCTGTCTTGTAGCCAAGCTTAGGAGCATAGTTGTCCCCTCCCCTACTCCCTCCACTGCAAGACTGGGTCTCTCAGGAGGGCAAAGTTTGATCTTTGGGGCTCTAGGAGAGTACTTTGTAGGTCCTCAGAAATATGAGCGGAAGATTCAACCTATGTTCAAGGAGCTTACACTTGATCCGGGAGTTACCTAGAATACCTTAAGCTGGAAGGGCAGACCAGCCTCACCCAAGCACATCCTGGGCTCTGAGAGAGGAGCCTGGAGGGGGGCGGTTCCTGGTTAGCTCCAAGGGGGCGGGGCCTTGGTTTGTTCACTCAATTTCCCCAGCCCCTAGAACTATCTTGGCATCAGTTATCCCCAGCCTCTAGAACTATCCATCCTAGCCCCTAGAACTATTCAACTATCCTGGGTGGTTGAATGACCACTCCTGTACTCTGGTTGGGGTGGGGTGGGGTGGAGTGGAGTGTTGGAGACGTGACTGACATTTGCGCTGTTCCAGAGGTTGGATCCATTCGCTTCTTCCCTGCGTCCAAGTTGGGCGTCGGTTACCTCAGTTGTAAAAGGGGGACAAGTGGCCCTACCCTGCTGGGTTCACAGGTCTGTCGGGAAGCTTCAGGAAGAGAAAGTGGCAGGACGAAGGGTGGTACAAATAAATGCCAGAGGCTGATACTGCTGTGCTGAACTTCCCAAGCCTCTTCAAACGCTCCGCTCTGGTGAGGGCTTCCTTGGACCCTAGCCTGGCTCTCTACTGTGGGCCACCAGGCTGACTTCCGTCCGCCTCCCACGGCTGGGGCCGGGTAAGTTTGTGGGAGGCAGGAAGATGCTCAGTGGGCTCCGCCCCTGACGGCAGGGGTGTGGGGGGTGGGGAGGGAAATGGGCGCCTCTCGTTGCTATGGAGATCGGGCGGGGCAGGCCTCCGCCCTCCGGGTCCCGCGCGCACGCGCCCACGGCCACGGCCACGTCCCGCCGCGAGAGGGGGCGGAGCGAACGTGCGCGGCGGGCGCGCGTAGGCTCCGCGACCTAGCCTGTAGCCGCCTGCGCGGATCGGCGTCCGCGGCGGGCGGCCGCTGAGGTGAGGGCCGGGCCGGAGGAGAGGCGTCCCGCTGGGGCGGCCCCACGCGCGCTGAGGGCCTGGAACCTCCGACCGCCTGGGAGCGACCTCAGGGGCCCCCGCGTCCCCTCCGTGACCCCCGCGGCCCAGGCCGCACTTTGCATCTTGTCTCGCCCGCAGCTGGCCCCGACCTGGTCCAAGGGCCCGAACGCGACCTTGGACCAGTCTATCACGCTGGGTCGCCTGTGCTTCGGCCTCCGGTGCAGGGCACGCCCCGAGGCAGTGAAGCCCGAGCGGGGGGTGGGGGTGGGGAACTGAGGCAAGAACCGCACTTTAACTCCGCCCCGGCCCCTGGAGGCCGCGCCTCGCAGCGGTGGCTACAAACTTTAGCGTCTCTTAAGTTTCGGAGGTGTGTGAGGCCCGGTGAGGTTGTGGCTGAAAAGAAAGGGGCTGGGTAAATAAGCGAGGTGCGGGTAAGCAGGGCTGGAAGCCCAGAGTGGGAAGCGGCGCACCTCCTTCCCGCGCAGGCCCCTCAGCACCCGGGTCTTTCCGCTCCCCGCTGGCACCGAAGTTTAAGGGCCTGGCCGGCTGCCGCGGCGCAAGTGAGCAGCTCCAGGAAGCCGGCGCGGGACAGCCCGCCCAGACCCTCGCCGGCAGCGGGCCAGAGGGGGCAGCCTGCCAGATGTCAGCGGCAGGGGCTGTTTCAGAGCGAGGTGCGGTGACTGGAACCCTCCAGGAAGAGGGCTCTCCAAAAACAGGGGCATGAGCCTGGCCCCAGTAAGAGTTCACATTATGAGGCCGAGTTTGGCTTCTGATTTCCGGAAGGGGTGTGAGGACGAGGTAGAGGTGCAACCTTGTGAAGACAGAGTTATTGTAGAGGCCCTAGTGGGCTTTCCCTGAAAAGGGGACAGTCAAGGCAGGGTGCCCAGCTCAGTGGTGATTTTCTCTCTGCCCCCAGCACTGGAGCACTTGGAGCACTTGGTCCCTGCGGCGCTGGATGCCATGAGTTGCTAGAAGTGAGCCTGTCTTTTCAGGTGAGCTTCCCCAGCCCTTATCCTGCCTTTTCTCTTGAGTTTGGGGAAATTCACTTTGCCCTGCCTCCCTCCTGTGCAGACCCAAGCTCTGGGGTGCATTTTCCCTCTATTCTGGGTAGTTTAGGAGGTGAGAGAAAGAGGGAGGTGGGAACTAAGTTGCTTTGAGGAGGATGGGGAGTGTGCAGCTGAGAGGGTAGGTCAAAGTGAGGGATGGTCACTCTCAAGGCAACGTGGAGACCTAGCTGCTGAGTGAGAGCTTCCAGCTGAGAGCCTTGGGTTCAGAGATGTCCAAGCATGGATTAGAAAAAAGCTTGAGCTTTTCTGGAAACCCTGTCACCAGGAAGGAGAACGTGGAAATGGGGCCTGGAGTCAGACTACTTGAGTTCCCATTGCCTGCATTTTGGTCTAGGGTTCTATTTAGTACCTGTGTGACCTTGAGTAAGTCTCTTAACCTCCTGATTCACACCTACCTTGTCTTGAGGATTAATAAAGTAGCTGTGTTTCAGCATTTAGATAGTGCCTGGCATATAGTAAGTACTTGGTAAAAGAGTTATCATCATTATCACGAAAGAAAACAGGAATGAAACTAGAGGCAAGATGAGTAGGACAGCGAATGCATCCCAAAAAAAGTACAACTGTGGGGCAGGAACACGTATGGGTAAGAAGACCAGTGTGATGCATCTCAATTTTATGATATCAGAGATGTAGGAGTTTAGTTTGCCTCTTTGTGAGGCAAACACTATGTGTTCATTGACTCCAAAGACAATTTTTCAGTAAAAAAATTTGACACCCAGAACCCATAGGGAACAAATTATTCCATAGAGCTAAGTTTTCCATAGGGCTGAAGTGTTGACTTTCAGCTCCCAGTCTTTTAAATTTTAAATACTTGGGGTGAGACTGTTCCTCCAATGGGTCACATGTTTCCCTTCCTCTTTAAACAGTCTTTGTGCTATGATTTTTTCCGCCCCCCCGGGCGACTCAGGTTAAACCTTCTTATAAGAGGGTTAGATTTCTGGCCCCGTGCTTCATGGAGGTTGAACGGTCTGCCTTGAGTGGCTCACACACCAGCCTCTGTTGTGTGTCTGGGCCTGCTCTTGAATAGCTTCTCTGCTTTTTTTTTTTCCTACATTGAAATGAGTGTCTTTATTGCTTGTACCATACAGAAAGGAGGAATGAGGAAAGGCCAGTGAGGAGGAGGGACAATTGTCAGATAAACGACATAAACACAAAAAGGAAAAAAAAGACTCCCTCACCTCACCCCATGATGCCTTTCTGTGAACTACCTAGTGGAGGAGGTGGGGTGGCAGGATCAAAACCACAAAGAATAATTCTGAACACCTGGAGATGCTGGTGGAGGGGAGGAACAGGGCAGCAAGTAGACCCAGCTGTGACTCTCCCCAAGGCCAGCACCCGTTCCCCATGGGATGAACTGCTTGGGCCAGGGAATAATTGTTCTCCCTGGTGTGTTTCCATTTCTAGCAAACTTTTCTTCCTCCTCCTAGTTTTTAACCTATGAGCTGGAAAAGTGGGATGTAGCTTGTTGGCACCAGTGGTTCAAGTCTGGGAAGCACAGTGCTGGACTTTGTTCTGGCTGCTCAGGCTGATTTGATCTGATCTTTCCTTGGTTCTGGATGGGTGAGCTTGCTGGATACCAAGATTCCGAGGGCCAGATGTGTTTAGAGAAGGAGAGTTTCCTGTGAGAGTCTCTTCCTGTGGCACATTTTCCCCATGGGGTTTTTTTTCCTTATGGTTTACCTATTTGTTAATAAGTGATCGGACCCTGGCGCTTGCCCATCCTCCCCCTGGCAGTAGTCCATGAGGCTTGGGGAGGTCAGGCAGGCAGTGTGGCAGTGTGTGGAAAGGAAGAGGTAATGTAGGGAAAAGGCAGCCTGGCTGACGTCTTGCCCATCTTGGGGGAGGTTGGTCAGGGCTGGGAGTATGTCCCTGGCTGACTCACTCTTGTGCTCCTCTATGACTCAGTTTCCCCAGGTGTGACCAAGGGCTGCCAGCTGACAGGCAGAGCTGTTCTGGGAGCCTCAACAATTGTGATTAAGAAATAAAGAGGCTTGTGGCTTCAGTCATCCTTTGTAGCTCTCTTCTAGGTCACTCTGTGTGTAAACACCATGGCCCCTCCCCCTCCTGGGTCAGAGCACCCAAGGCAGGGCTGAGGTTGGGCCAGAAGTGGCTGGTGGGCAGGTGGGCACATTGGTCAGAGGAGCCTTCTCTCCCTCCTGTCTCTTTTGCAGCTGCCTGGGGGCACAGTGTTGGGGGCACAGAGCCATGTCTGACCTGCTCCTCCTAGGCCTGATTGGGGGCCTGACCCTGCTGCTGCTGCTGACACTGCTGGCCTTTGCCTGGTACTCAGGGCTGCTGGCTGGGGTGGCAGTGAGTGCTGGCTCACCCCCCATCCGCAATGTCACTGTGGCCTACAAGTTCCACATGGGGCCCTACAGCGAGACTGGGCGGCTGTTCACCGAGAGCTGCAGTGTCTCCCCCAAGCTCCGCTCCATCGCCGTCTACTACGACAATCCCCACATGGTAAGGAGCCTCCTGTGCCCTAGCTGGGGTTCCGCCCCATGGATGGACATGGGGCAGAGATGTTGTAGTTTCTGAGGAGGGGTGGGAAAACCTGTGAGCTGGTCCTACATACCACCTCCTCTCTGAGCTTGAAGCTCCTTCCAGATTTAACCTGGACTCCTGCTCCAGGCATCCTTTCTCCTTGCCCAGGTCTGGTTCTCGGCTCATGGCTACCCATGGACTTCTGACTGCAGGGGCCACACCATTGCGTGTCCCTAGTTTCTGCCAGGGATTTGGTCCCCTGCCTCTTCTTGCTGTGCCTCCTTCTTTCATCCCCATTTGAGGCCGTGCTCTAAGGCCGGGCTGTTCAGATTACACCCTCTCTCTGGAGTCATATCTTATTGTTTCTATGCCTTTCCTCTTTCAGCTTTCCTGCTATGGCTACAGCTCCTCAAGGGTTGAGAGAGCAGGTCCTGGGCATGGGGCTTAGAATCCTACCTCTTCAGCCATTCTGGTGGCCCCTGCCTCAGTGATATTGCATTTCTTTGGATGTTAAGCTGCCTGGTTTGGAGAGGATGGGGCGGGGATCAAGTGGAGCCAGGTGAGCTGCCCAGAATATCTAGGATGCTGGGGTCAGAGATGAGCCCAGCATTACTGGCACCCTGTGGGCGTCTGGCTGTACTTAACAGCCTGTAGTGAGTCAGGGCTCACCAATGTGGCCTCTTGCCATGCATGGGGTGGTACTGCACACAGCTGCATGGGCTGGCAGCTCTACCAAGAGTTCTTCAGCCTTCAGCTCTGAGCCTTGGCAAACAGACCATTGGGAATCCCCAGCTCTGGATTCCTTGCCTGTAGAGCTCAAGTAGGCAAGGCCTACAGCCTACCCACTGTCTCCTACCAAGCCTCAGTGGGACACTTATAGAAACAAATGTGTGCTGACTCTCTGTGCCAGGTTCTACTCGACACCTGCACTCCAGAGATGACAAACCTGGCCCTGCCCTCAAAAAAGCTTCACGTGGTTGGCAAGTCAGCACCATACAAATGAATCTCTAATAGGCCCTGTACTTGATGCCTATAGAGCTTTGAGCTGCAGGTTTGGGGAGCGTACTTTAAGTTTGCCTGAGAAGCTCACAGAGGAGGTGGACTTTAGCTGGGACTTCTCCCATGAGTAGAACTTTGCTCTGCCAGGAGGGGCCTTCTGACTGAGAGAAGTACGACAGTAAAGGCTTGCAGACATGGGACGATAGGGAAAGTGTAGCCAGTGGACATGTGGTGGGTGAAGAAAGCAGTAGAAACGTTCGTTGGGCCAGGCAGTGTGAGGAACAGCAGGTTGGGAGGCAAGGGGCAGCACAGTTTGCCCCCTGTGATTTAGGAAGCTAACTGGATGGCAGGTGGAGGAGGGGAGGAGATGAGGCAGGGAGGCCATTGAGGAGATTGGGCTAGGCCCAGGTGAGCGGTGACATTGGCCCGGTTGACGGATGAGTAGACAGGATTTGAGGTCACATGGTTGGGAGATGGCACTAAGTGGGAGTTGAGAGCGCTGGAGCCTAAGTGACCTGGGGCGGGAGCTGGGCTTTGGGAATCTCCTAGACCAGATGCTGGACCCCCACTCCTGTAGGGCTGTGTTCTGTAAACCCCTGCCCCTCCTTCCACACCTGGCCCAGTTGGAGCCCTCTACAAGCCCTCAGTGGGAAGGAGGAGAGTCCTTGCAGTTGCCTCTTTCCTCATCAGCATGTCCTGTTCCTAAAGCAGCACATTGCCTCTTGGGTTGGAAGTGCTAATTCCAGGATAGGAAAGGGCCAAGGCATCAGTGTACCTTGGGGTCAGTGCTAGAGGCTGATCCAGGGAACAGTGAGATAGAAGAATCTTGGCATGGTGTGCTCTCCCCATGGCCAGCCCAGCCACTGCCTCCAGGCAGCCCACCATATAGCTGTCTTGGGGTGGGGGTGGGGGGGCTGGTTGGTTGGGTGCAGCCTGACTTGGGTGCCAGTCTGAGAATACAGCCTCAAGGTTGGCAGTCCTGGGTTCTGATTCTGTTTCATCACTGTCATGCTGTACGATCTTGAGTATATCACATAATCTCTCTGAGCATCTGTTTCTTCATCTATAGAGCTATGTTAAGGTATCTGCTTCATATGTTGTCTGGCAAGAATTAAATTAGGTGGCATAGGTGAGGCATTCATCCTACCACCTGGCCCTCGATAGCTGTTTAACAAAAACAAAAAAGGGTGGACAAGACATTCATGCTAATTAGGTGCGCTTGGGCATTAGGCTGAGCACTCATGACCCAGGCCTAGACCCTTGGCCTGGTTGTGGACATCTGGCTGTCTCAGAGGATGAATGTATAGGTTAAAGTGGTCCCTCTGATCCTGTTCCTCTCAGTCATGGGTCACTCCAGAAGACACCCGTGTCCACATTCAGAGCTAGGTCATACCCTGACACCTGGGATAGCTCAGGGATGCTTAGTCTCCACCTATTCTGGGAGCTGGGTAGTATATTCTCTGCCTAGCAGGGATTCTCACAGAGGGTTTAGGGGACCATGGACCCCCCCAGACTTCAGGTGCTCATGGCTATCACAGACCATCTGGTCTATAAGGACCTGGGGCCTCAGGGTCCACACTGCTGATGTGATAGAGGAGGAGACTGAGGATCAGATAGCAAGAGTTGAGGTATTGATCTCACATAGTTCACTCATACTTTTTGCTTTTATTTAATAAATGTGCCACACTGCTGGGCACTGGGGCACTGTGAAGACCAAAGGGCCCAGCCCTCAGGACCTCTCAGTGTGGGTGTATCAGGGGAGCCTGGGTGAGAGACCCCATCCAGTCCTGGGGAAGGCTAAGAACCCAAGCCTTCTCCCTAGGCTGCCTCCCTAAGCAGTGTCCAGCATGGGGCCCTGCATATTTTGGTTCACAGACGGAGGGGACAGGATGTAGGCTGAGCTGTTGTGTGGCCCATCCCCACACTTTCTCCCTCCCCAGTGAGCACAGTGGGAGCCAGAACCTGCTTCTGTGTGAGAGTAGGGAGGAGTGAGGCTCTTTCAGGTCTGTGAGTGGGCAGGGAGTGACCAGGTGAGAGGTGGCCACCTACTATCTACCAATGCTGCCCTCCCCCCTTAAGGTGTGAACTGACAGCTCTTTAGCCACTCCCCTTCTAGGCCTCAGCTCCTGGCCTCAGCTGGTCAGGGGGAGGCTGATTTCTGAGAAAGGCCTGGGGGAGGCCTCACTTGGTCTGGCTGTGGGCGCAGGAGTGACACAGGAAAGGGCACCACCAAGGCAAGGTCATGGCGATCGCTGTGGACTCTTTCATGTCAGATGCTGTTTGAGCATATATATCTCGTCAGCTCTGTGTCTTGGAGGGTCAGCATATATATGTCAGTCAACTCCAGATCCTGGAGTTCTGTATGGAAGAAGTTGCAGGGTCTGGGCAGCTGGTTCTTGTTGGGCAAGAGAAAAGATTCCATTCTCCATCCCTGAGGGCCTTTGGAGAGGTAGGAGGAGGAATGAGGGAACATGTGACAGGAAGTGGACCGACCCTGGTAGTGGCTCATAGGTGTTCTTCTCCTCTCCAGGGCCCAGCATTCTTGGAGTGCGGCCATTTCCTCTTCTAAGTACCAAGGGAGGGGGTGAGTTCCAGAATCAGTCACTGATCTCTGCCTGCCCCCTCCCCAGTGTACATGCAAACACACATGCACACATACACGTACACATGTGCATGCACACACACACACACACACAGATCCAGTTATGTTCTTATAAAGCTGGAAAAGAGTCAAAATTGCTCTGCCCTCAGCCCTGCTTCTGAGGTGGGGTGTGGGGTCTGCGGCCTGGTCCCTCGGGGAGCCTGGGGTTTTGGAGGGGAGGGAAAGAGCCAGGAGGACCCTGAGTGGCTCACTTGATCCTGGCCAGCTCTGGCCTGCAGATAGGCCCTTCTGGGTCAGCTTCTATCACTGTGCCCATGGACCTGTCCTGTGTGCCATCCTGGCCCTCTACCCCCTGCTCCACCCTCTGCTGCTACCGCCTCCACTGCAATTTGGGCCTTAAGCAACCTGTCTGCCTGCCCTGTGGGGAGCCTGGCTGCGGCAGGTGGGGCGTGGCAGCCGGTTCAGTTTACCTGGCTGAGGCCCAGGTATGGAGCAGATGGGGGAACTGGTGGTGCTTGGGTTCTGCCTTTAGTAAACTAGGCTGTGTTGAAGCTCCCTTTTTCTCCTAGTCCACTGAGAGTCAGCCTGGGACCACCAAGTCTGCAGGGGCTAAGGCTGGTAAGAGTGTTGATTTAGGCCTATGCCACACTTCCCCTTTAGTGTGTGTGGGGATGGGGCCTCCCCTGCGATCCCTGGAGGCACTGAGACCACATGGAGCCTGGGAGGGAATGAGGGTGTAGGATTGCCCAGGGTTGACCCCTCAACAAGGGCAGTGGGAATGTGGGCTATCTGATGTTTCCAAGGGCCCAGGCCATTCCGTACCCCAATTATGTGTGATGGTTTTCATCCAGATGGAGTCCAGGCTTTTGCTCTGAAGCAGGTTAACTGTGGGGGGCAGCCCTGGAAAGCAGAGCTGCCTTTGGTAGGGAGGAGGGCTGGGGTGTAGGAGAAGAGGGCTTTGGACTCTTTCTGGGTTTGAATCAAGGCTCCACTGCTTACTAGAGTGTGATTCTGAGGGAGTCACCTGGTCTTTCTGAGAATCCCTAACTCAGGGGTTTTGTTTTTCTGGGGACTAAATAATGAGGATAAAGCCCAATACTTGGCCCCCGGTAGATGCTTAGTACTCTTGGTACCCCCTCCCCCGGGCCTCATGCCACTAGGACTTTGTACTTTTGGGAACCCTGCTTGCCTGCCTCTGGCCTAGCCTCTTGCAGGATGCCTGGGCCATGAGAGGAGGCTCAGCATAGGGATGCTCCATTATGCAGGCCGTTCCTAGCCAGGGCTTATTTCTTAGGCTCCCGGGTGGCTTTGCGTCCTGTGGTGCAGCTCTGGAGCCAGGTGCCTGGGTTTGAATCTGGACTCCAACACTGCCTTGCCGTGTGGCCCTTTCTGAATAGCTTTGCTGTCTGGGCCTCAGAAACAAAAGAGTTGATAATGGTACCTACTGCACAGTGTTGTTTGGATTGAATGAGCTTATATGTGGAAGGCAGCAACTGGGGCAGATGGTGAGCACCTTGTCAGGTACCAGCTGTTGTTAGGATTATGCTTGGGGGTGAAAAGAAGGCCTTGAAAGACTTCTAAGTGAGAGTTCCCAGAAAGCCCCCAGGCCCCCCTTTGGAGGTTGGCATCCTGCTTACTCACCTCCCCTCCAGCCTGAAATGCGGGTCCTGTTCTCTGGCCCTGCTGTCTGTGTCACCCATAGCCTGACTAGTGCCAGACCAGCTTTTGCCTTTGGATACCACCTGCTTGGGGAAGTTTGTGGGGCTTGGTGTGTTGACCTGCAGCACCCCAAAGGTTAAATGAACCCACTGTTCACCCTCCAGTAATGAACAGCTGCGGCTGCACTGTTCCCCCTTGGGGGTACCAGTGCCAGTGAAGGCACTGTCCCTACTTGTCCCCTTACCTTGGGCAGCTTTGGGCTGGGTATGCTGGCCAGGAGGAGTCGAGGCAGCTCGCTGGGCCTGGGATCAGCAGGCATTGCAGCTGTCTTCATCAGATGTTGCAGGTCCTAGACTGGCCGTTTTTACTGAACCCAACATCTGGGTTTGGTCTGGACCAACTGACACCATTTTTCCTTCCTGGATCCTGGAAGATACCAGTCTTGCCCAGTTTCTAGACTCAGTGAAGTCTTAGCCAGGCAGGGACTCTCTCTTCACTATGGCCTCACCAACAGGGTCAACCTGGCACTATGAGACCTCTCTGGTAGGAGCACTGGGGCCAGCTTGTACCCAGAAGCTTTAGGTTCCAAGCAGACTGCCTTCTTCTCACATGCCAGGACTCCAGAGGCCTCACAGCTCTTGTTCTGGGCACAGGTACCTAGAGAAATGACTGATATAGGGAGGAAAGAGAGCAAGCAGATGGAACTGGGAAGCCCAGGCTGACCTCCTAGGGTCAGGCCCAAATAGAGGCATTGCATTGAACTAAGGTGGATGGAGTTTGTAGCTATGAGGACACTCCTTTGTCTTCTAGGCCCTTGACCTCAGTGGGCCATTCTCCTGGAGGTGGGCATGGGCTCTCCAGGGAGCCCAGGGAAGCCTTCCCCTGCTCCTGACCAGCCTTGCCCCTCCCCAGCTGGTCTTCAGGCCTGTTCCATCTCCTTGCTGGTGCCTGGTTCACCTGCTGAACTCCAGCAGCTCCAGCTGGTACAGGGCTGCCTAGCAGGTGGTGGGCTTGCTGAGTAACTTCCTAGACTGCCCTTTAGCTACTGGCCAGGGCAGAATGGTGCAGGAGGTATCCTCACTCGTGGAATTGAGGGGTTGCTCAGGCAGAAAGGGAGGGCCTGAGGCTGATACACCTCCAGCATCTCAGGAGTCCTCTCCTTATTAGCTTCTTCCCTTCCCTGTGATGGGAGTTCCTCTTTTGAGATAGAGGAAGAAGAGGTTTGCTCATGTGCAGGGCCTATGTGTGCATGTACAGGCATTCATGTGCTGTTGCTAAGCATACCCCAAGAAGTTTATGTGTGCACAGGATCCTGGACCTTTCTGCCCAGAAGCCTGAAGTGGTGGGGAGAGATGGAGGGACCATCAGTTACTGTGCAGCACAAGGCCTGCTCCTTCGGGTCGGCATTTGGGGCCAGAGAGGAAGGGCTGCTTGGCAGGGACCATCAGAAGGCTTTGAGGAGGGTTGAGCTGAGTCTTGATGGATGGGCAGGAGTTTCCCAGGCAGAAGGGACTCTGGAGTAGGGTGAAGAGGGACATTCCAGGCAGAGGAAGTAGCTTACGCAAAGGCAGGAAGCATGGGAGCACGTGGCATGTTTGGGGAGCTGCAAATAGTTCCGTGTGGGTGTGTGCAGGGTTGTGGTGGGAGAGGAGGTTGGCAACGTGGGCTGGGCCCGAGCCTGGATCTGTCCCTCCCTCTGCCACTCAGATACTCAGTGGACACCTGCCCACCTGGGTTCTGGCCCTTGCTGGGGCCTGGGGATGCAAAAAAAGTGCTAGGCGAGTGTGTGGACAAATCCAGGCAGTATTGTACGGACCACTTAAGACAGTGTTGCATGCTGGGCTTGAGAGTTTCATTCTAGAGCAGAATTGGGAGCCACTGAAAAGTTATAAGCAGGGTCGTCACGGGTGTTGTGGTGCTTTTTACGGGTCAGTGAGGATGTTGAGCTTGGGAGCTCCATAAAGGCTGCTGAAGTGATCCCCGAAAAGACCCTGGGACCCAATCCTAGGTAGGCCAGAGATGATCAGTCAGGTGGCTTTCCATCCATTTCTCCATCTAAGCTATATTGAATGTTTCTTTTGTACATCCAAGTTGCTGGGGTCAGGATCACAGTGACTGGCATGGCCGCAGGCACGCTCCCTGCGTCTGTCAGCAGGAGGCCTTGGCAGTGCCTCCTGCCCCAAGCTTTGGGCGTGGATGGAGCAGCTGCACCATCTATAGACGGGAGATGGTACTGCACTTGGCTCCAGTGCCTCTGCCTGGGTGGGGGGCAGCTGTGTCAGGCCAGTGAAGTGACTGCTACCAGGTAGAGTTGATGGAGGCAAGAGTTTACAGCAAGATGTTGGGGGTGGGGGGGTGACACTGAGCTACCCTGAGAGGTTCCCCAGGAGGGTGCTTGAGCCTGAAGAACGGGCAGGGAGGAGCTACATGTTCAGAGGTTTGGGTGACTGGGCATTGCAGGCCAGGGGTCACTTACTGGGCCTGTGTCATAGCTGCTAATAACCAACAACATTTACAGCACTTGCTGAGTTCTGTACCACGCTGAGCTCTCATATGGAGTATCTCATTCAATACGTCAATTCTGTAAGAGACTTGGGCTCCAAGAAATGAAGGGACTTACCCAGAGTTACACGACTCACAATTCACACCCAGTCCTGCCTTTCTCCAGAAGTTGTGGTCCTGACCGCTGCACCATAGTGCCTGCCAGTAAAGCCCTGAGCTAGGCTTAATGACATAGGATTCAAGGGGGCAGCAAGGGGGCCCTAGCTGCAGAGAGCTGGGAGTGACCCCCAGGGACTGCACAGAAGTGAGAACCTGGAGTCGGGGCATGAGTCCCAGGCAAAGTGAGACTCTAAGGACAGAGCTGGGCTGGGCTGAGAAACCCCTAGGGGATTGTTGACAGAGCTTGGAAAGAGAGGACAGAAGCAAGAACAGGTAAAAATGACTCATGGTGCGGGAAGGTATGCCAAGAGAAGCAACTGGAGGTAGAGGGAGTTTGAATTTAAGGGTCAGTGGGCCCCAGGTAGTGGGAGAAAGGGACCTTCAAGTTGAGGGAAATCCAGGATTGATGGCACAAGGTCTGTGATGAGTGTCTTAGATTCAGGATCAGGTACCCCTGGGGGTATCAGGGGCTGGTGTAGATTCAGGTGGCAGGAGATGATACAACTTGGGGCCCCTTGATGCCAGAAGGAGAGGTGAGTGCTGGGCCTTGCAGGCCTGGGGCCAGGCCTAGGAAGTGTTAGAGACTCACATGGAGCCCCGCCTGCCTTGAGTTTATGGGATCCAGGAGGGTGAGGGCAGCTAGGGAGGGGATCAGAGTGCAGTTACATACAGGTACTGGGGGCCCAGGGAGACTTGGAGGGGAACCAGCAGTCTCCACCTGAGCCAGAAGGGACTTGGCAAGTGTGTCAGGGCTTGGGATGGGGCACGGGTTGGAGAGGAGGTCGGGAGGCTCTGGTGATTGTGGCTGGCCCAGCCTGAGGGATTGGGGAAGAGGATCTCAGTTTCATCAGCAATCCACAGTTCAGTGTGGTCCCGCTTCCTGCTCCCCCTCCACAGCACAGGGCCTGGCATATTTGTTGGAGGCATAAAGGAAGGGATGGATGAGTCCTGCAGCAGGATGCCAGAGGCTGGGGCCAAAGATCAGTTCCAGAAAGAAAATACTCTTCTCCATCGTGGTATCTGGGCTGTGGCCTATTGGAGCTGGTGGTTCTGCCAGGCCTGAGCTGGCACAGAACCCAGGTGGCAAGAGTTCTGAGAGCTCCCTTCCTTTGCCCAACCCTGACACCCCTGCTCTTCCTCCCCAGGTACCCCCTGAGAAGTGCCGCTGTGCGGTGGGCAGCATTCTGAGTGAGGGTGAGGAGTCACCCTCCCCTGAGCTCATCCAACTTTACCAGAAATTTGGCTTCAAGGTGTTCTCCTTCCCAGCACCCAGCCATGTGGTGACAACCACCTTCCCCTACACCTCCACCCTGTCCATCTGGCTGGCTACCCGCCGTGTCCATCCTGCCCTGGATGCCTACATCAAGGTGAGAGGCCTAGTGTATGTGTGTGTTGGAGGATAGCCAGTCCTTTGGGTGGGAGACAGGGAGGACTGCCTAGGCTGGGAGGAAAAGCTGCCTTTGGGAGGGCAACACCCTGGGGCCTTCATGGAGCAGGTGCCTATAGAGCTAGGAAGATGGGCAGAGGCTGCTGGCATCTATCGCAAATGCCCAAGACCTTGTGGGTGCCAGAGCATCTATTAGGAGCATAAGGAGCTTGTTCAGAAGCCTAGCCTGGTCAGTTCAACTCTGGCTTGGACCAGAGCCATTTTTAGTTCTCAGCCCCCACTCCAGGCTCAGATGGATGGACAGGTCCACCCTGACCCTTTCCTGCTGGAGGCCCACAAAGCAAGAGCGCTGAGGCTGTGGCTGCCAGGCCCCAGATGTTGATGTGTTGCCCCGGGCCTGGCCCCTGCATGGGCTTGTGCAGCAGCCCTATCTCCTTTAGTTCCTGACCTGGTCACTGGCAGTGCTGGCAGACTGGCCTACCTGGAGGAAGGAAGAGAGCCAACCACCAGGAGATCTGATCGGGGGTCTCTGTGTCCACATAGATTTTTTTTTTTAATTTTCCCTGTTGCACATCCTTCCTCCTCCAGAACATTTTGTAAACTTGGGTTCTAGGAAATGACCCAGTTGGGCTTGAAAGCAATTGTTTATTCATCCATTCAACTTGAATTTATTGAATGTCTATGTGCCACGTACTGTGCTGGACACAGTGTGAAATGTTGGTATATGAGATACACATTTACAGCAAATGGTAGAGACAGGTAGTAAATGTCAGACAAGGGGCACCTGGCTGGCTCAGTCAGTACAGCATGCACCTCTTGATCTCAGGCATGTGAGTTTGAGCCCCATATTGGGTGTAGAGATAACTTAAAAATAAAATCTTTAAAAAAAACGTCAGACAAAAATGGGATACGTGCTAGAAAAGAATGGTGAGGAAGGTCAGGGGACCAACTTGGATAGAGTGGTCAGGGACAGCCTCTTGGAGGAGGTAACCTCTCAGGTGGAATCCTGAAAGAGCCCTTGGAGAAGGGGGTAAGAAGAGTGGAGTGGGAGCATGGGTTTGACCTAAAGATGGTGGAAAGTCAGGTTCCTTTCCAGCCAGGAAAGGAACACGTGATCTGAGCCTCTTAGCCACACGTGTACAAGACAGGTGCTCTCATCCTGCGCAGGGTGGGACCAGATCCCAGATCCCTGGGGCCGGTGGAGGTGCTTAAGAGGCTGTCAGGATTTCTACAAGAATGGTGGTTGCTTGGACTGGGGCAGTGGCTGTAGAGATGCAGAAAAGGTGGAAATTTACAATGTTTTGGAGGCAGAACTGATGGACTGGTGCATGGATTGGATTGGATTGGATTGGGTTGGATGTTGTGGAGGGGCTGGGAGGGCAACCAGCTCTGTAGACTGTGTAGTGGGATGCTGCCTGAGAAACAAACAGGAGAAGAAAGCAGGAATTTGAATTTGGTGGATTCGAAGGAATCTGATGGCTCTCCAGAGCAGCCTGGGGGAAGGGACGAGGCCTTGGTGATAGAAATGGGAGCTCAGACAGGTGTTGGTTAAGGAGGTGAAAAGAGTCTGGTGTCAGGGCTGGGGAATGAATAACTGGGTCACCAGCTGTGGCCTTGGTGGTCAAGGACAGGAAGAGAAGAAACAGGACAGTTGTTGCTGTGGTAGGGCAGGGGCACGGGGAGAATAGAGGTGGAGTTCCTTTGTGAGCTGGACAGTGGCAGCCAGAAGGGTACTGAAGAGGAGGTGCTTGCCTGGGGGTGAGTTGGGCGGAGGCTGAGGGCGGGGTGAGGCAGGAGCTGGGGTAGCTGGCTGGCGGTAAGGGTAGGAAGGCAGACATTGGTGCCTGAGGCCCACTCAGTGTGCGTCCTAAGGGGGCCTCAACTGTTTCACCCAAGAAAGGCTGCTGGGCAGTGTCTCCAGTCCTGTTGGTGCCATCTTCAACCTCAGGATTAGAGGGGCACCCCTGGGAAGAGACTTTCTGGGTTCCAGACCTCAGAACAGGACATGTGGCATGTGGTGTGGTGGCAAGCAGCTCAGCCACCAAAGCCTTTTCCTGGCTTCAGGGGTTTATTTTTAGACACCTTTGTCCAAATTTCCCGGCCCCTGACAGCTTCACAAGTTGCCTGGTTTTGACGTCACTTCTTTGATGAAAGCCCTTCCTCCTTGCTCCTCCTCCCATGGGAGTCTGTCACCTGTGCTCTGGGCTTGATTCTACTGGGGTGGGGGCTGGAGCAGGGGGCTACCATTCTCTTTCCTGCCTTCGATGAGGAAGCCAGGGGTACAAGAGAGAGCAAGGGGCTTTCCAGGGATGTCTGTGAGGCACGCTGCTGTGGGCTCGGCCACCAGCTGGGAGAGTGAGGGAGATGCCAGGCTGCCCACGGTAGAGGCATGGCCCAAGGTGCTCTGAGGTCACCTCTGCCCCTGTGTTTAGCCTGATCTTATGTTCTGGGGAGCATACCACGTGAAACGAGGAAGGGGCTGAGCCTGCAGTGGACAGGGGGGTGTCCCTGTGCCTCTCTCAGCCTGGAAAACACAGAGAAGAGAACATAAAGCGCTCTCCCACACCTGCCCGCTTCCCCACTGCCCTGGGACCAGAGAAAAGGGGCTGCTAATGAGCCTGTGGGCTCTTCTGACTCTCCCAGCTCTGACAGCTGGCTGTGTGTGTGTGTGTGTGTGTGTGTGTGTGTGTGTGTGTGTTCATATGCGCGCCCTTCTTTTTCTCCACCTCTCTGCTTTCTCTCTGGATCTGAGGCTGGGTCTGCTGTGGAGGTGTTTCAGATGGAATGACGGCAACCATCGGCTTTCTGATTCAGGAGGGGTGAGGGGTAAGGGAGACCAGTAGCCCTGCGCCCTTCCTTTTCTCCACCTCTCTGCCTTCTCTCTGGATCTGAGGCTGGGTCTGCTGTGGAGGTGTTTCAGATGGAATGACGGCAACCATCGGCTTTCTGATTCAGGAGGGGTGAGGGGTAAGGGAGACCAGTAGCCCTGCTGCCAGAAGGATGGGAGGGAGGGCTTGGTAGGCTGGGGCAGGGGCCAGGGGTGAATAGTCTCAGAGCTTTGGGTGAGGGAGGTGGAGAGTAGCTGCTGTCCTGGAAGCTGCAAATGTGCCTGAGACTGGGGCAGGATTGACCTCATGGGACAGAAAGGTCCTGGGGGTCACTGTAAGGAACCCAAAGAGAAGCATTTGTCACGTTTCTGTGGGGATTCTAGAATGATGTATAGATCCCAGCTTTGTGATCTGGCCAGCCTTACCCAGCTTGGCAGCCTGGCAAGCTGAGCCATAAGGGCTAGAACTCTGCCTTTCTTCACATAAACCACCAGGGGGCTCCAGGCAGAGCAATCTGGGACAGTTTCTGTGTGAGGGGATGCCTGGGTACCATGTGGCTATCATTTTCTGTGGAAGATGCCCCAGCTTTGTCAGGCTGCTCCACCAGAGTCCAAGGAGGTGGAGTCCTTGGACAGGAGGAGATCACCCCCCTGAGCCCCAGGAAGGAGAGGTCTTCTGGCAGCTGCATTAGGGAACTGAGCTTTCTTCAGATTGTAGGGCCACAAAGGAGATGGGGCCCAGGCAGGTGTCAGCCCAGAGCAATAGGCAAGGGCCCCAGAATTCACTGCAGGATAGAACAGTCTTAATGAGTGTCCAGGGAAGGCTTGGGGCACCTAGAGCAGACTGGGACCGAGTGAGAGGTCTGGGGATCCCTTGTGTGTGAGAGGCCCCTGAGCTCAATTCCTGGCTCACAGCTATCTATAGCACTTGGTGGGGAGGTCATTGAGAGTGTTAGACTGCCCAGCCAAGCCCCCCTGTACCTGACTTCCTCTCAACAGGATCCCTAATCTTGACAAACCCTTTACCCCAGGGTCTCTGCTTTCCAGGAGTTTTCAGGGGAGGGTCCTTGTGATGGTTGGATATCTTCTCCTGAATTTAGGGAGACACAGGGCATTGTCCATGTGGAAGCTGGTTGGCTGGGAAGTGCAGGCAGGCCTTGGGGGTCAGATATTGGCTCTTCCTCCATAGAATTGTGGAGAAGCTGGGGGAAATGGGGGCAGGGTGGATATAGTGAGCTGCTTGATTGGGGCGGGGAGTCTTGGTGGTAAAGTTCTGGGACAGCTGGGTTGATGGGGTTGTCTTACTAGGGGGTTTAAAGTGGGCAAGAACCCCAGATCAAAGTTCTCAGACCTCTCTGGGGCAGGAGCCTAAGGCTATGCTGAGGTGCCCCCGTGGCTTGGCTGCCAGGGGTGAGGGGTTGCACTTGGACCCTTACTTGCTTCAACTGGACTAGCTCTGCCTCTGGGTTTTAGTAAACCAGATGACCTTGTGAGCTTTTGTTTGGAGGAGGACATCTGAGATTTATAGTGGTTTGAGACCTCTGTCCTCAGAGAAGTACACAGCTGGGCAGATGCCCCCTCCAGCCCTGGCCAACTGCATGTCTGTTGCAGATCTTGAGGACACTGTGTGTGGCAGCTGCAGTGTGAGTGGAGCTGGGAGGCACCAGGGCTCATCCCATGTGCAGGCAAGGGGCAGGGCCTGGGGGAGCATGACTAACTGGGAGTTGGACCTGAGGGGAGCCCTGCAGTTCTCCCTGGGGTGGTGGTGACTGAACTCTCGAGTGGTAGATGATCAGATGGTGGTGTCATAGGGCAGCCAGCTGGGGACTAAGGAGCAGGGGCCTCAACAAGGTTCCTCCGGGAGTGAATCAGCCTCTTGAGCTATGGGAGTCTGTTGCTTCCTCCCAGCAGCATGGTCAGAGCCTGGGGTCTTATCCAGTGGCTCAGAATCTTCTGTATGTGTTTCCCCTTAACCTGCCTGGATAACTTTGAGGGAGCCAGTGGGAGAGGGGATTTGAGCTCACTCTGGGTCTAGAACACCAGTGGGGAGCAACATGGTCCTGACAGTGGGATTCCAGGTGAGGACGCTCTGGTGGGATGTGAAATCTGGGGTCATCTCTCTCTCCGTGCCCATCACCTTTGCTGAGTAAACATGGGAGGGTTTGGAACTTTATTTTTCATAAGGAAGGCCCCCTGACAGTACCTCAGCTCAGTTGTTTACTCAGCAGTTATTTACTGAGCCCTCTTTTATGCAGCATTGTTCAGGGGATGGGGGAAGCAGTTAGAAGGCAATCATAGGGTCATAATCAAAGCCCACATTCCCATCATTTTACAAATCGGGAAACGGAGGCCTGGGGATGGGAGGTTACCCAAGGTCAGTGGATGAAGCTGTGGCTGAGTCCAGACTGGGTGCCCTGGGCTGAGGATCATTCTGATGACTATATGCTTTTTGCCACTTTGCACCATCCATGAGTGGGGCTGGGCCCAAGAGGTTCAGGACCTGTCATGAATTTGGAATACACTTGGGATGGTCCCCACGGTGGGCCTGGGATGGCAGCACAGTGGGCCAGCATCTAATTGACCCTCTGTCTATAGGCCTGATGGGCAGAGTCAGGGCTGAAGCTGCTGGTCTGGGATTCAGCTTGGGGAGCCAGAAGCAAAGGGCAGGAAGAGCCTGGCTGTCCCATTTGCTCAGCAGGTGCCCATTAAGGGAGACATTGGCAGTTGCTCTGGGCACAGAGAGCAGCTGCTGCAGGTTCCTTACTGGGGCTCCAGGGCCAGCTCACTTGCCAGTGCTGCCACCTGCCAATTGGCCTGTCCCAGCTCAGAGAGGAGAGCACTCTCAGCAGCGCCGGGACCTGGGGCTGAGTGACAGGCCACCAGAGTTCTTTCCTCACCCATTTCCCCCAGCCACAGGGTCTAGCCATGCCCAGGCAGAGTGGGGTGGGGGGGTGGGTAATGGATTCACCAGGGAAGGCAAAGCAACCTTTGGAAGGTGGTGGCATTTGGGCTTAGCCTTGAAGAAAGGATAGCATTCTCCAGGTGAAAAGGCAGGTCAGGCAGAGTCACTGATTTGGGAGTGGTTTTTATGTACATTGTGGCTCGAGTGCAGGGGAGGAGCAAGAGTTCGGACCCAGGAGATGAAGCCGGGTCCTGCATGCTCTAGGGAGCCACTGATGGCATCTGAGCAGATGAATGATTGCTTCAGGCTGGGCTTTGGAATAGGACTTTAGCACAGGGAGATGGGGAGGGAGAGCTGGAGGCCATGGAGCTGAGCTCTGAATGACTTTCTACTCCCAGATACCCTCAAGCCAAGAGAAGGCCCCCACCTTACCAGGGCTTGGCTTCCCTTACTCCCCTTAGGGAGCTGCCCCTGGATGCTGAGGTGTGGGGATACCCAAAGGAGGCCAGGTCTCTCCCCACTGCCAGCCTAGGCCCTGGAACGTGTTCCTCAGTCTCTCTGGCTTCACCTCTCCCCACTCTTCTACCTCAGGACTGGAAGCACAAAGCCAGCCTTTGCTGGGGCGGGCGTGGGAGCCACCACTCTGGAAATACCAGCTCACATGTGGTAGCTTGGCAGCCCTGCAGGACCCTGGGGGCTGAGGCTTGTCTGGATGGTACTGTGGGGTTGGGCCGTCACCAATCCAGAGGGAGCCTTCTTCCCCAGGCAGATGGGAATTACCGAGGAAGAATTCTGTTGCTCTTCTCTGGAAAGCTTGGGATTCCAGGAACGAGGGAAGGGGAGGGATTTTGAGGAGGGGGCTTTCCCTCCAGAGCAGAAAAACTCTGCCCTTTAGTGGAGCCCTCAGATAAGGAGAAGTTAGCTGTCTGGTTATACAGACCGGAAACCTAAGGCTCCGGGGGAAGGGCTTTCCTGGGCAGGGGGCTGCCTGGGGGGAGGGCAGAACTCAGAGGTACCAGTTGGAGATGAGAAATTCAGGGCCGCTGCCTCCTCACCTACCTCCTCTCCTTCCCCCTCTCCTCTTCCTCCTTACTTGCCCACCTGTCCTTCCCCTCTGGCACTTCCTGATGCCTCTGGCTCCCAGGTGCTAGGCTTCATGGTTCCATCTGCACTGAGCAGCCTTCCTGCTGCTGGATAATCAATCAGTAGCATTTTCATCAGCCTGTGAATGGGACGGGGCTCAAGGTCCTTGACTGCGCAGATGCTGCAGAGAATAGCTGGATGTTGGAGAGAGGTGGGCTGTGGAGCCTGCCATGGTAGCAGCAGCATCTGGGAGTCTGTGGCTCCCCTCCCAGATTTGGAAGGGAGAGTGGGGGATCCCAGGGCTGAGCCCCCAAGTCTCCCATAGGGCACTCACCCTCAGACTCCCCACCCCCTGGTCCTGCTCCACAAGGGCCCAAGAAGGCCAGAGTGGGACTGAGCCAGGGTTGGGCCCTAGCGAGGGGAAAGGCTGGGCTTGGCTGCAAGGTCAGGGGCTTCCTGGTCCAGATAGGTGCCAGGGTGCTTAAGGGCCTGGGTCCCCTGTGCCTGCTTAGAGGGAATCACCCTCCCTTGCTCCTCAGTGCCCCAACCCACCCTGGTCTGATGGCTGCTGAGGCCCCTTCTCGAGCTGCCCAGGAAGCCAGGGCCTGGGTGCACAGGAATATGAGCAGAGGTGTAAATTGCATGGCAAGCTGTCAGCTCTGAAGTGAAAATGAAAAGTCTTGAGGCAGTGGTGCCAGCAGGCACAGCAGGCTGGGGTGCCAGGCACGGCGCCCTGCTTCCCCACCCCCCTCTCCCTCACACCTTCCCCTTTTTGCAGTCTTCCCCAGCCTCCCGCCCAGGCCTGGCTCCTCTGCCATCCCCTCCCCTGCCGTTTGAGGGGCTTCCACATAGACCCGACCCCAAGAGAGCCTTCATCTGTTGCTTCGGTTATATTTCCTAACTGGCTTACTGGTGCACAGAAAACTGGGCTCTGCTTTTTTTGTTAAATTTGCGACTTAACATTCGTGGTAATTTCTCCAACTGATTCCTTTTAGGTTTTTCAAGTATATAATTATCTTTCAGTGATGGTGTTTTTATTCACCTTTTCCAGTTTCTCACTTCTTTTAGGATCATCTGTTCCAATCTCTTTATTTTATAGTTGGGGATATTGAAACCCAAGGAGAAGCTACCTAATTTGTCAACGGCGAGGCTCTGGGCTCCTGCCCGAGCTCTCTCTGCCACTTCTGTGCCCTCACTTCCCTCCGAGGCAGCCCCATCTCTCTTCTTATTTCCTTTGCCCCTCATTTTCATAGCTTTGGCCCTACTGCTACAAGGGGGAGGGTGCTCACCAGCCCTCGCAGGCTCTCCCTGCTGGCATGGCAAGGCCCCCAGAGCTGTCTCCTGCTGTCACCTCCCGCCCCACAGACAGGTTTAGGTTCTGGGCCAGAGGCTGTTGGGAGGCCCAGTGGGGATGAGAGGCAGCCAGGGAGAGGGAAGTTGACGGAAGTTCCTGGGCAGAATAATAACAATGTGCCACCTTCTAGCTGCGGCAGCGCCTGCTGCGCCCTCCCCCATCACTCTGCACGTGTGACGCAGACCAGTCGCCTAAAGGGCCTCCAGGGTCTGAGCCCCCACTTGCAGGGAGTGCTGTGTGCAGGCGGGTGCACGTTGGTGTCTGTGTAATTAAAAATGAGCACGCCTCACTTCACCCAGTGAGGAGACGCCACCACCTCGGGTGGGATGCAACAGCTGTTTGCTGGCTGTGTGGCTGCCCAGCTGTCCAGCCTGGCGTGGAGGGATGGGCAGGACTGGGCAGCCCCGGGTGAACAGGGAGGCCAGGGCCTCTCACGCCAGTAAGGGAGGAGGTTACGGGGCCGTGATTGGGTAGAGACAATAGAGCAGAACTCATCTTTTTCTGGGGCTCAAGTGGAGGTGGGGGATGTGCGACCCAACCCTTGGCCTGCACCCATTGCCTCATCCTTTTGGGGATTTGAGGCCACCTAGCACCAAGCAAACCCAGCCTCTGGGCAGCCTGGGAGTAGGATCCACCCTCAGTCTCCACCTGGACCTGACCTTTTCTGCCCCACAACCCCTCCCCACCCCTAGCCAAAGCCAGGGTATGGGTTGGTTGGTGCCCAAATGGGAGTAGTTCAGGTTTTCTCTCTCCCCCCTCCTCCCTTCCCCTGATGCAGTATGAACTCCCTGGGGAAGCCCTGTGGGTGCTGTGGGGAAACCTTGGCCATCTAAGCCTCTGCAGGAGTCCTGAGCTGTGTGGGCCAAATTTGTGCCCCTCACCCAGGAATGAGCTCAGCCTGAGGTGAGAAGAGAATCTGTGGTGTGTTCCCAAGGTAGCTGAGACAGTGGCCCCATGGTGGCCTGTGTATACCGCTCCTTCCCTGGTGTGCCAGCACTCCCAGTGGGGCGGGGGGAGCCCATGCCAGCACAGTAGGGGTATTGGGGGAAGTGCTGCTGAGGTCCCCTGGAAATCCCTGCATTGTGGGTGGTGTTCCAAGTCCCCTTCTTGTTTCTGCTGTGGAAAGCAAGCCTTGGAGATGTGTTTGAGGGACTAGAACTCCTGAATCCAGTTTCTAGCAGTTCCTGGTGGCACCTTAGCATGGTGACTTCTTCCTATTAAGTGGGGAGGATTGTGGATGTCTGCATTTCTCCTTTCTTGGAGAGAGACCTTGTGGTCCCCTTGATTCTGTGTGGGAGTGAGTTGCTCTGGGTTGTGGCTTCATCAGATGGCCAGTAGCTTCAGTGGCCAGAGTAGGCTCCCCTGTGCTGATGATGCTTCCTGGAGCCTCTGGGCTCTGGGAGGGGGTGTGCCCAGGGCTAGAAGGATGCCAGGCCCATTCAGGCCCCTTTTCCCAGCAGTACCAGCCCAGTGTGGCATTGACTTGGTGTCCTTGGCCCTTGGCAGTCTGTTCTGCCCAGGGCTCCCTGGGGCTAGCTGAGGGAGAAGCAGCTGGTGTTGCCTTCCTCCAATGATTTTCCAATATTTATCAGCTCACTGACATGCGGCCCAGGCCACAGCTCCTGCTGTGTGGTGAGGACCTGAGAGCTGGCCCATGGTTACCCTCTCTTCCGTCAGAGTCTGTACCTGGCTGGGAGGGAAAGGTCTTGTCCTCTGCCTGATCATTTAGGGACAGGGTTTATGGCTAGTCCTGTCCCTCCTCCCCTGCCCCAGTCCCTATTGGGCACATTATTGCTCTGGGGGCAGAACAGGGAAGGGGTCTTGAGGGGCCCCGGGGACAACTATAAACCCCTCTCTTGCCTATCAGCTTGAGTTGGAAGTTTGCGCCTTTGCCTTCTTCCTGCTCCTCTCCTTTGCCCCTGAGTCTGAATTTTGACAGGATCTGGCATGTGTTAAAATGATTTGAGGCTAAGCCATCAATGAGATTTTTAATTAGCTCCATGCTTCCACTGGGGAGAGCCAGGGGCCCGCAGGTGGTAGGGGTAGGACCAGGCTGGGCTTGGGTGGGAGGCTGCCCCTCCAGGGGCCTGGGGGCAGGCTTGGGCAGCTGGCACTCCCTGTGTGGGATGCTGCAAGGAGGGAGAGCTAGGCAGGGAAGGAAGGGCTGTGTAGCCAGGCCAGTTTTCTCTCTCTCCTCTGTCTCCCCTGTTTCTCTGTTCTCCCCGATAGCTTTGAGATGAAGGCGATGGCAAGGATGGAGGATGCAGTTTCCATGGCAACGGGGCTGTCCACAGCCAGGCAACTTCAGAGCCAGGCTCTCTGGAGGAGGCAGATGCGCAGAGCAGCCGCAGAGCTGCCTCCCGCCTGCCAATGAGGGGGCTGGCAGAGCAGGTGGTAAGGGTGGCTGCCTGGTACTGCCCACCCTGATGCCTGGCCTAGAGCAGAGAGTGAAAAGAGGACTACTCCCTCTTATCATCCCTATTACTTCCAGAAGGGAAGCTTCAGGCAGGTGGCTTGAGTGTTGACAAGGGTTGGGGTAGGGTTCCACTGTCCCTGGAATTTCTTGGTGGTCATAGGTTCTGGTTTCTGGGAGCATCCCCCAAAGCCAAATGTCTATAGCCCTTGAGAGATGGGCCACCAGGTTGATGGCCACTTAACAGATTTCCTCTGGACCTTTTGAATGCCCAGAGAGAACATGGGCGTGTTGGTGAAAACCATGCCCTGATTAAGTTTGGAGGCCTTTTTCTTCCCTCTAGCTACCAGGGAGGGACCTGGATCTTCTTCAGGGAGCCCCCTGACCCTGGGCTTGGTGACATGGCTCAGTTCACTGAGTGGGGCTCAGGTTTGGCAGATGCTTGTTCCCAAGAGCTGGCCATAGAGTAGCCCCAGAGCCTGGCAGCTCCTGTTCCCTGACACCGTGTTCTTGTTCCTGAGGACCAGGGCTGGGTGAGTGTGTGGGCAGCTGGAGAAGCAGAGGCAGCTGTCAGTGTGTGCAGAGATGGGAGGGGCTGGGCATGTGGACTCATGAGGTGGCACAAAGAACACCCAGGTTGGCAAAAAAATCCTGGACTCAAGCTATTAAAAATAATGACTTTACTTCACTGACCCTGGGGTGTCAGGGGTGGGGTGTCCTCTCTGTGTTTGAGCACATGAAGCCTTAGGGTGCAGGGCCTTGCTTGGGTTACCCATGCAGTCAGGCTAGCTGAGCTGCAGCTAGACTTTGGCCAGGCCAGCTACCTCCCCTGTGGGCTCCTAGACAAACCCTGTCCCTCAATGGCTGCTGAACACCCTGGCTCATAATACTTCCGGGCTCTCCTTTCTTCTTGTCTTTCCCTGGGCAGGGGGCGGGGGGGTTCATTTTTCACTCCTCTTCACTGCTTTAATTGGAAGGGGTTCCTCAATCCTAATGTTGGCCAGGCAGGTGGACAAGTGGAGTCCTAGAGTGGCTTCTCCCTACCAGGCGATAAGTCTTTCATTACTGCTAAGTGGAAGGCTCATTTCAGAGCTCGTGGTGAGAGCCGGGCGGGTGCTATAAATAGTCGTGTTGTGAAGGTTGGCGGGTGAGCAGTGACAGGGCAGGGGCCTCACAGTCATCTTAGTGGGTAATTGCGCTCCATTGCAGGAAAGGGGGGCAGGCTGGGGAGCAATATGCTCTTGACCCCTGTTCTGATTGTTCCTGCTTGCCTTGGTGCAGCTCTGGCATGCGTCTGTGCACCATTCCACACACACTGGGGGAGGGGAGCTTTGGGCTCTGGGTCCAGGCAGAGGGGAGTGCCTGTCTCAGAACTCGGGGCCCTATAAACTGGTACTTCGGCCCACTGGGGAGTCAGGATAATGTCCAGTGCTAGTTCTACTTGTCCTGCCTACCCCTCTAGCCTAGGGTCTGCCTCTTCCCCCTTGGCCGAAACTGGGCAGGTGCTAAAAGAGGTTGGAACCAACCACATCTGATAGTCCTGGAGGTTGGCATAGACCTGAACTAGGAGGGAATGGGAGTGGAAGAGGGGTTTTGCTGGCCTGGAGCCCCTGTCTAGGGTTTGTCAGTAACATGTCTGCAAGGGCAGGGGCTGGAGGCCTAAGGGTCAGGGGCCCTGGCCTTTCCTGAGATCTTGGGGTCAGTCAACATTGTCCAGGGTGGGAGGAAGTCACAGCCAGGGGATCCTGAGATGGGAAGTCTAGCAGGTCAGAATTTGGCTTGGCTTGGCTTGGCTTGGCTTGGGTGCCTGGGGCCGTAGTCCATGGGGTCCCTGTCCCTGGGGTAGTCGGGTGCTAAGCATCATGGCTCCTTGAGACTAGTGCTTTTTGGAACAGCCTTTTGGTTGCAGACGTATGGATAGGTTGGTTTACTGGTGCCAGGGGCAGTGCCAGTCCCCTGGATTCTTTTTTTTTTTTTAAGATTTTATTAATTAATTAATTAATTAATTAATTAGAGAGAGAGAGAAACAGCATGAGAGGGGAGAGGGTCAGAGGGAGAAGCAGGCTCCCCGCCGAGCCAGGAGCCCGATGTGGGACTCGATCCCAGGACTCCGGGATCATGACCTGAGCCGAAGGCAGTCACTCAACCAACTGAGCCACCCAGGCGCCCCCCCCCCCCGGATTCTTTTATCACCTGTCCTAGGGTGTTGTCTGAAGGACTGCTGTGTCCTTAGATCACTGCCTCCTGGAGTATGGGGCCCTGCCCTTAGGGTGCTCTGTGTGTGCCTCCCTCAGCAAGGGTTTGGTACTTGGGGGAGATTGAGGCAAAAGGTGGAGCCAGTCCTCTGGGAGGGGGTGAGTAATAGATAATAGTTCCTAGGGCCTCTTAGGGACAAGTGGGTCAGAAGCCCTGTAGGGCTCATTCTACCTTCTGCCACTTTCTGACAAGGAGCGGAAGCTGTGTGCCCACCCTCGGCTGGAGATCTACCAGCAAGACCAGATCTATTTCATGTGCCCACTGGCACGGCAGGGAGACTTCTATGTGCCTGAGGTGAAGGAGACAGAGCGGAAAAGCCGGGGGCCTGCGGAGGCCAGTGACACGCAGATGGATGGCACAGGTATGGAGGGTAGGGCCCTGTGTGGAGCCTATCCCTGGACATTGGGGGGCATGGTGGAGGAGGCTCCTCTCTGGCTGGGCTGGCACTGTGGGTATCCAGGCTAAGATTGGCAGAGGTGGAGGAAGGAGACCTGCCTACCCCAGGACCCACATGAGAATTGCCTGTTTCTAGATACGTGGATCCATGCAGATTGGGTTCACATATGTTAGCACTGGCAAAGATACAAAGACACAGATACAAAGACCCTGCCTGAATTCCCTCCAGATGCAACGGGGAGTACCCTTGGAAACAGATGCTCATGGGAGGGGAATGGGGCTGTTCAAGAAGGCATCACTTGGGTGGGGCTCAACAGGAAATAAGATTGGCACTGGATCTGGAAGGTAAAGAGGAGAACAGGGTGTTCCCAGGACGGAGCCCTACCCAGAGGCAGCTGCTTTCTCCCTGCTGAAGAACCAACCAGAGAGCATGCAGGGGGGGCCAGGAGATCAGTGCCCTGCCCCTTCCACCCCAGCCAGCCTTCATCCTCCAGGTCCAGGCCAGCTGGTAATTTGCCTGCTCTCAACCCACCTCCCTGCCGTCACCTCTTGTGACCCTGGGCTGTCCCCAGGAGCAAGGGGGCCTGCTGGTAACATCCCAGGGGGCCCAGCCCTAGTCCCTGCTGCTGGAGCCTTGTGTGACAGTGGCGGTCTATGACCTGTGGGAGTGGTCCACTCCCCCCAGTGGACAGCTGGGAGGAGAGCAGCTGTCCCTCCTTCTTTGGGAGACTTCCTCTGTCCAACCAATCTCCAATAGCCAAGGTCACCCTAGAGAGGCGTATGTTGTGGTGGGGGGTAGGGGTACTGAGAGGCAGTCTCTACTCCCTAGAGGCCGTGTCCAACACAGTTAACTTCATCTGCTGTTTAATTACTTCCATGGGGCACTGTTCCCACCCGCCTGGTAATGCCCGGCAGACATTCCTACTGTGAGCACAAGACATGGCACAAGGTCAGCAAGCCCAGGCAGTCTCCAGGGCAGGAAGGGAGAGTGTCTTGACCTTCCTTCGACCTCCCTCTGCAGCCTACACTCCAGTCCTTGGCCCACCCACCCAGCTTCTCTCCCAAACACCGCCTACCAGGGGTGTTGAAGGACTGCTTGGCACCCGCTACAGCTGGCTTCAGCGGGTGTCCCACGCCCCCAGTGCCTTGGCCTGTGTTCCCCACTAGCCTGCCCGCCCACTCCCTGGGGGGCGGCGGGGGGTTAGGGGTCTGCCCACCTCTGACAGGGTCTGCCCTGACACCCAGGAAGGACTCTGAGTGTGCCTGCCAGGTGCATGCCATTTGCACGGCAGTGTGTACTGGGCGCCTGGCTGCCCAGGGCTTGTCCTGCCCCTGACTGCCTCCCCACTGGGTCCCCCACTTGGGCTAAGAGGTGAAAGGGGGTGATTAGCTGCCTTATGCCTGTTATTACATTGATGTATTATTTAGCTCCAGAGAGGCAATGAATATTTGATCTTGCACTGGCTGTGGGCAGTGGAGGAGGGAGAGATTGGGGTGAAGGTGCCAGCTTCATTCTCTGCCCCAGCAGCTCTGGAGACTTAGGTGCTGCCCTTCCTTGCCTGGCCTTTTCTGCCCTGGGACACATGCCCAAGACTCTGGAACTTCCTCTGGTGCAGACCTTGGTGGGGCTGGAGGGATGCCATTTCCCTGCCTTGGACTCATTTGCCAGAAGTGTCCACATGTCCCCACAGGGGCTGGCCTCATATTAGCATACTGGGTGCCAGCCTGAAGGGGCATCCCTGGGCTCCATCCTCTGATTATTCCTAGCCTAGGAGCTGGGAGAGGAAGGAGTCAGCCTCCTGGCGAGCAGACAGGTTCCCATACCCAGGTCCCAAGAGAGCCATTGGGTAGGTGGGCTGGTGGAACATGACAGTTTAATGGGGCCTAGGAGCCCCATTTCATTTGTTCCTTTCAGGCCTGCAGCCCCTGGGGCACTGATTATCCCCATTTAAGGAGTGAATAAGGGGCTGGAGTCCTGCCCCAGAGTCAGAAGGAACCACCCATAACTCGGTAAAGCTCAGGCTCACTCTTGGCTGCCTCTATTCTGGGAGCCATGACTGGGGCCTCAGCAAGAAGAGGACCCTGGGCCAGTAGGCTGGCACTTCCAGAGCCCATCTCCCCTCTGCCAGTAGACCCAAGGGGCATCTTCTCGGGGCCGAGGGAACTGGAGGAGCAGATCCCAAATGCCCCCCACACTTATTTTAGTCCCCATCTGAGGTGCAGTGGAAGTTCCAGGCCAAGTCCAAATGCCAAGCAGTCCCCAGCTGCTCCTGGCTTGGGGCTGCATCACCATGGAGACAGGATCTGGGCAAATTGGCCCATCCCTCACCTCTGATGTTTGACAGCTGCCCCTCTCCCTCTCACACAGAAGGGAGGCATATCAGCCTTCTCTCAATCTGGATTCCTACACAGTGGGCCTGAGCTCTTTGTCCCTTCCTGTTCCCCCTCCCACCCCCCGCCAACTGTTGTCACTGCCTCTGATCTGGGGAGATGAATTGAGGGGTTGCTCCTGAACAGGGCAAATGAAGTGTCTACTTGCCTGGAGGACGTGTTAGGGTGGAAGGAACAGACTCGGAGGGATCTGGACCCTCAGCCCTGTCTCAGGGCTTTCCAGCTGCCAGCAGAGTGCTCTCATGGTCCCCTTCTGCTGCTTTGTGGCTCAGGAACCACCAGTAATGGTTGGGGATAATTAAGGGCTCCTCTGGGGTGACCCAGGCATAGGGGAAGAAAGCCCTTAAAATGCTTTATCCTAGTACCCTCCTTCCTTGCAACTGGTTTCTCCGGACTTCTCCATCCCACTTCTCCCTGCCCTAGCTGCCTCCTCAAATCAGGGCTCAACGGGGGCCAGAGGCTGAGGCCAGCTGCCTTCCTGGATATGGCTCTTCCTTGGGGAGCCCCACATGGGGGAGGGGACAAGAGAGTAGGCCTCCTGGTCCATTCTCCTGTCCTCATGCCTTATGGGCACTGTCTATAGCTGGCCTTGGACAAACCTCTCTCCAAGCCTGAAATGAGGTGTGGAGGAGGGGACATTACTTGAATCTCTTTGTTCTACCCTCAGCTCCTCACCTCAGGGCTGAGTGGTCCTTAATGGACTGTTGGGGGGTGGGGAGCAGCAGGCTTTGTGGGAGCGCAGGGAGTTGTGAGGCTAACTCAGGGGGAGGGAGAGGAGTGCACAGGCTGCCCTCCTCTCCCTCCCTCTCCCTTTGCCCTGTGCATGCAGCTCTGGTCAGGGCAGAGGGCAGCTAGAATGAGCCTCCTGAGCTAGGGCCCACTTTATTATTCACGAGCACACTGTACATGCTGGTTCCTGAGCAAGTGGTAGGGTGTCTGTCCTCTCCCTGGAAGAGGGGATGGGGGTCCTAGTTAACGTGTGTTCCCTCTTCCTGGCCCAGGAGCTGATACGATGAGTGACACAAGTTCTGTGAGCCTGGAGGTGGGTCCTGGCAGCCGGGAGACTTCAGCTACCACACTGTCCCCTGGGGTGAGCAGCCGTGGCTGGGACGATGGTGACACCCGCAGTGAGCACAGCTATAGCGAGTCAGGCGCCAGTGGCTCTTCCTTTGAGGAGCTGGACCTGGAAGGCGAGGGACCCCTGGGGGAGCCAAGGCTGAGCCCTGAGGCTGAGCCCCTTGGGGCTTCCAAGTGGCCCCGGGAACCTAGTACTCCTGAGAAGGGTGAGGAGTAGCCCTAGGCCCGCACCCTCCTGGGGTGCATTTGCTAAGGAACTGAGAAGACTCTCCAGTCCTCTTCCTCCTTCACCTCTCAGGCCCAGGCTGGGGCCAGGGGTCTCGGGGGGACCTGATTTCCACTGCCCCGGGCCCTAGCTAAGCCTTCTTACTGGCCTCTCGGCTCCCAGGGCCAAAGGAGCCAGGGACTGTATTCTGCACCCAGACCCCGGGGCTACCACCCCCCTGACATGTTTTTTCAGATTCACATTGGAGCTTCCAGGACTCAGAATAAAGCAAAAGATTTTCTCGTTTCACCTGGATTTGGGCTGTGCATTTGTGTGTGTATTTCACCTCAAGGAGCCCTGTGCAGATAGGCTGGGAGTGGGCAGGAGTACCCCCAGCCTGAGGGGAGGAGGAAATATGGCAAGGTACTCTGGGGTGAGAGGAGGAAAGCGGTATTGAAGGCCCTCCACTCCCGGCTTTGTGGCCCCAGGTGACGCCTGCTCGTCCATTGCAGCAGCCCCAGAGGCTCCCCCAGGCTGCTGGGCAACAGGCAGAGCAGGTCAAGGGGAGAGCGAGCCCAGCATGGGGTGCCCTTCAGGGCTCAGGAGTGGGGAGCTCACAGCCTGCCTTTGCTTCCAAGGGATGCCTCTGTGTCTGTGGTTTGAGTGTGGCTGGGCTTATGCTGGTATCTGCTCAGCAGGTGAGGCCGTCCCTGCTTGCCTGCCAGTGTCTGTGTACCTGTGTGTGTACATGCACATACATGCACACATGCGTTTGGTTCTGTGTGTGTAACCATGGATGCGTCTGCTCGTGGTGGCAGGCTGGGCCCAAGCAGGCAGTAGGATATGGTTGGGGCTGGGTACGGCTGTATTTGTGCAGATGGCTATGTGGTTATGTGCACGTGATGCTGTTAACTGTATGTGGCGGTACTAATAGGGGTGTGAGGCTGGCTAGCTAGGAGCATCACTCTGGGGGCTTTGTCCATATACAGCTGTCTGTGTGCGGCTATGTGTCTGTGTACAGCTGTATTGTGTATTCATGTGTAAAGCTGTGTACTTTTCTGTGTGTCCACATGTAAAGCTATAGGTCAGTTCAGCTGTGTCTGTGAGTTTAGCTGTGTGTAGACTCGTATGGCTCTATGTATGTGACTTTGTGTCGATGAATACAGTTGTGTGTCTGCATGCAAAGCTATGTGTTACTGCTGCATCTGTGTGTACAGCTGTGTGTGAGGTTGCACGTACGTCTCTGTGTGGCCATGTCCATATGTGCAGCTCTGTAGTGCTGGGTGGCTGTCTGTGTGTGCACAGCTGGGAGTGGTGGCCGCATAGCTGGGTGCATAACTGCAGCTCTGCGCGCTGCAACAGGACTGTGTAGCCCACTTGCTGGGCCGCATAATGGGCCTCGGGACTGGTGCTGTGTTAAAGCCCTAGGTGTTTTGTGAGGCTGTCTTAGTGAGTGGGCCGGGATTGCTATGCAGCTCCTCTTACCTCAGCACCCTGCTGCTATCAACCCTTCTGCTCCAAGGGCCCAGCTCATTGCTCACCTGCCCCAGGCAGCAGTTGCTTTGAACTAGCCAGAGCTGGAAGACGGTGTATCTGTCTCTCCAGCCTTGTCTGACAACTCTGAACCCTCATCCTGCTGTCACCTCACCTCCCATTAGCAGTGGAGTTTGGGTTTGTTTGGGTTTGATGTGTTTGTTTCACAGCTGTGCTTTTCCCAGCACAGTGGGGCATTGGGTTTCTGTGTCCAGAGAAAAAGCCTGTCCTTCCTTGGTGACACCCCTCCCCCTTAACTGCGACACGCACATGTAGGTGTATGTGCCAGAGGGACCTGGGCTTGGCATGTGCTCATTAGCATGTGTCTGAGCTAGCTTTGTACTGACACCTGTGGAAGAAAGGGCAGTGCCGGGGGAGCATGTGTAGGGATGCTGTGTGCCTTAGCACCTGGTGTGTGTGCAGGCTCTGAGGCTAAACCTGGGTGCGAGCCCCCTCTCCAAACCCTTCAGCACATTTGGGTGCTGCAGTTTATCCACCACCTTCTACCCAGGGGCATCCTCCATTCTGCTGCAGGAGGGAAGAAGAGTCAAGAGCATCTTCTCAGAGCTGTCCTCCCTCTGCTTGGGCTCCAGCTCCCATTCCCTCCTACGCAGCAGCCAGTTTCAGGAGCCTCATCTTCACCCCCCTGCCAGCCCCAGCATGTGCCTTAGGGTTGACCCTAGTCCCTGGCCCTGCAGCACCCCCCCCCCTCACATACACCCCAGGTTGATATCTCTTTGCCATAAATGCCCTTTGTACGTGAGGGTGGGGATCAGTGAGGTTGGTGGAGGAGGAGGTCAGGGCTGAGTGTGTGTGTGGGGTGGGGGGAGGTGGGTAGCAGCTTTAAAGGTCATCTGCAGGAAGAGGAGGCCCCGTCCTCCTCTGACCATCCACCCCCCATCTCTTCCTCCTAGTGACTCAGGCCCCAGCTCTCACATGGGGCCAAAGATACGTGCCCCTACCCCAAGCCTGGCATATGGACTGAGCTGCAGTCTGTGGATTAAGAGAACGGATGTGAGGATGGGGACAGACTTGTCCCAGCAGGCTAAGCTCTCTACCTATTTCCCACGTGCCCCCTTACCTATCTCCAAATGGCACCTTGCAACCCTCAAGCTAGCCCCTCCGCTCTCAAAGATGGGACCCCATAACACTGTGCGCACCTCCTGGGGCTCAGTGACCTTCCTGGCCCCGTGTCCCATGCCCGCTGCTCTGTGGGCTGCAATCTGACCGCGGGGTGGAGGGGGCCGATAGGCACCTGCTCCTGCGCAGAGCGGGAGCGCCCGAGGATTCAGCACCACGCGGTGGACAGCTCCGGGACGGAAGCCCCGCGAAGAACCCGAGCCAGAGGCGCAGGGCGAGGAGCTGTGTGCAGGAGTCTGGAGGGAGGCGGAGGCCGGGTTGGGAGCGGGAGATCCGGAGTGGGGAGGAACGGAGGAGGGGCTGGGGGCGGGCCAGGGCCAGGGGCGGGGCGGGCTGCGATTGAAAGCGGCCGGGCGAGCGGGCGGGCGGAGAGCGCAGAGCTGCTGAGCGAGGGAGCAAGCCTGCGAGCGCGAGCTGGAACCCTGCGCCCCCGGCTCCTCTCCGTTTCTCTCCGCGCCGGAGTCGGGCACGCCAGGTAGGGTAAGCCCGTGGTGCCGCGGCCTCCGCCGACCTTATCAATCCTGACCCCATGTCCCGGAGACCCGCGGGCCCTCGAGTTCTGGGGCTCCCGGCCGAGGCGTCCAGACAGTGCTCGCCAGGAGATCCGGGAAGCGGGAAGACAGCCCCAGGCATCCCGCCTTTCTTCCCCAGAGAACGCACACCCTGCATCACGCTCCTTCGTTCTTCCTCTCCTTCCATCCTTTGGTCTGTCTTTCTGTCTGTGCCTCTTTGTGTCAGCCTCTTGGGCTCAATCACTCCCTGCCCAGATTTCGTGGCCCAGGCCCCCTGGCTGCCCCCCTCTGGGGTTCTGTCTCCCTTCAGGGTATTGTCCCTGTCTGGATTTTGGTCCTGGCTGCCCCTGTGGGAGGCTTGTGGTCTTGACCAGTTTGGACCTCAGCCCCCATCTGGGTCCCTTCACCATCTGTCCTGGTCTTCATGCTTGCCTCTCTCTCCTGGTTGCCTGGTTGAGCTGCTTCTTTCCGAGTACCCACAGGATCCCAGTCCCCCTGCCCTGGCAGCAGGGGGAGATTAACCCTGAGGAGTTGAGGGACAAAGTGAAGAATCCCAATCTCTCTGACCAGGACATGGGGTCCTTGAACTAGTGGCTGTCCTTCTTCAGCCTCAGTTTCCTTCTCCTAGCATTCCCAAGCCTGTATGAATGTGAGAGCCTGTGTGGGGTGGGCATCTGGGAGGGTAGCTGGGGTACAAATGAAGCGCAGAGTGGAAGAGGGAAGGAGGAGTCCCCGAGGGCCAGGGCCAGGGCGGACAGGATGGGGAGAGGATGAGGATAGGGAGATTAGAGATGATGACTTTCTCTGCTTGGATCTGAGCTGAAGAAAAAACAGGGGCATAAAGTCTCAAACAGCATTCTATGCAGAGCTAAGGTGTCCAAAAGTCTCACCTTGAGCACTCTTTTAGAGATTCTGACCAGATGAACTGCCCCTGACCCTGGACACATGTATGTTCACATCTACTTTCCCTATTGATTTAAGACCTGTGGCCACCTCAGTGTCCCTCCCTGGGGCCAACCTCTCCACCTTGCTGTCAAACTCCCAGGGCCTAGAGTCTCTATTACTTCCTCAGTCAGGGGGCTCTGGGATGGATTTTTAAGAACTAGGGGCTAGGACCCTTGGGCGCTCACCTGGGCTCCAGTCTCTCTAGATGTTGGAAACTACCCTTTGGAGGCCTTTCCTTCCCTCTTCCCTGGTGGGTTTCAGTCACAATTGCCCATCTCTGGAAATGCAAGGCTCACGATAGGGACTAGACCCCCAAGTTTATACTCTAACCTGGCCCGTGCTGTAAAGGCATAGACTTTGGGGTCCTTCCTTTGGGGAAGTTAGTGCAAGGTCTTGTACACTCTGATTTACAGCAGGATTGGTGTTGGCTGGGGTCTCCTGACTTCTCTCTGCCTCCCTCCCTCTCTGCTGAGTATTCAATGGGCACAGAGCCCATCTACAGACCCAGATCAGGACAAAGCTGAGAAACAGGCCAAGGGGTGTCCGGGAGCTTCTCAGCCTAGTTTGTGATACTACCTCTCCCTGGCTCCCTAGAAAAGTCCCGAGGGAAGGGAATTGGGGAAGGCAGAGTCAGAGGAGTAGCCACTCTTGGGTTCCACTTCTCCCTGTTTGTCTGTCTGTCTCTTTCTCTGCAGGAGCTGGGCCCCTTCTTATCTTTCTTCCTGCCTGTCCGTTTCTGGTCCCTGTTTCCTCCTTTCTTTGCCTTTGCTGCTTCTACCCTCATTCCCTGGAGACCCAGGTCTGCTGGACCCATCCATCCCCTTTGGGACTATGGGATCACTGCTTGGGCTCCTGGCACTGCTGCTATGGGGCGCTGTGGCTGAGGGCCCTGCCAAGAAGATGCTGACCCTGGAGGGGGACCTGGTCCTGGGTGGGCTGTTCCCGGTACACCAGAAGGGTGGCCCAGCAGAGGAGTGTGGGCCTGTCAATGAGCATCGAGGCATCCAGCGCCTGGAGGCCATGCTTTTTGCACTGGACCGCATCAACCGTGACCCACGCCTGCTGCCGGGTGTGCGCCTGGGCGCGCACATACTCGACAGCTGCTCCAAGGACACACATGCCCTGGAGCAGGCGCTCGACTTCGTGCGTGCCTCGCTTAGCCGTGGCGCCGATGGCTCACGCCACATCTGCCCCGACGGCTCTTACGCCACCCACGGCGATGCTCCCACTGCCATCACTGGTGTCATTGGCGGCTCCTACAGCGATGTCTCCATCCAGGTATGTGGGGGCTGCCCAACTGCGGGCTGGGGAGGGAGTCTGGAGGCGGAGCCCAGAATTCCCTCTGAGCAGGGGCTCCAGGCTACCATGCATTGGAAAAGGGGCTAGGAGCTTCCTTTAAGTAGCTTTTTGTGGAATACTAAGAAAGTGCCCCTGTCACATAATGGGGGTTGATTTTTAGCAATTGTGTAAGGAAAACATCCCGCTTCCAACACACACACACACACACACACACACACACACACACACACACACACACTCCCTCCCTGAGGTTAAACAGCCCTGTGAAGCTTAGTAGCCAGGCCTCTTGAGTCAGAACTCCAGGTTTGAACCCTGGCTCCCCTGTGTACTATGTGACCCTGGGCATTATTTCTCCCTCTGTGCCTCTGTTTCCTCCTTAGAGAATAACAGGACTCAGAACACTTGCCACTCTTAGGGTTGTGTTGGAAATTCAATGGGATAATACATGCAAACCATGTATTGGAGGCATACTCAATATTAGCTGCTGTTATTAGTACCCCATTTTATAGATGGCGGGTGCTGGCAAAGTGAAGACATTCCCCTAGTGCCCTCGCCCAAGGGCCTCCAGCTCTGTCAGATCATCTCTCCATGGGCTGGAAAGAGGTGGAAGATAGAAGCCAAGAGCAGCCCAGAGAAGAGAAACAGGGTTGGGGACCCCAAAGGAAGAGAAGCAGAATGTGTGTGGCAGGGGGAGGGTCTCCTTGGGTCTTCAGGGTGTACAGGATTTGAAGGGATGGCAAGGTGAGGGAACAAGGCCCTCCCTCCTCCTGCTTTCTCACAAGAGCTAAGCAGAGGGTACTGGCCCAGCTGATAACCCTGGGCATGCCTGGCTGCTTTAGCCCAGGTGGGATCCTCCCCTTCCCAGACTGGGTCCCACCTCTTGCCTGGACCCTTACCTGCCTGGTGTCCAGAATAGGCTCCCAGATGAGGCCAGAACTGGGATCAGAGTCGGGATTTGCAAGGAAGGCCTTGGCTGGGGCTTTGGCTTCTTTTAGGAGGCCGGCTGAGGGCACTGGGCTGAGGGCACTGCAATCAGAGGCAGGGCCAGGACCCCTGACCTGGAATGCTTGCTTATTCAGGAGAAATGAAGCAGGAGTCTGAACCATGGAGGCAGCTTCTGGCCTGGGATCAGGCAGGCCTGCTCATCCCTCTACTGCAGGCAGTGAATTACCAGTTCTGCTAGTCCCAGCTACCGGACGTGGCCGGTAGCAGCTTAGGTGTGGCTGTGTAGGCACCTACATCTGCCGCCTCCCACCTGCTGTCGTCTTCAGGGGCCTCTGGGATGCCTTCCTAGCATCCACCCTCTCCACAATTCTCTTCGGGGCTCCATGCATTCACCTCCAGGAGCCCGGTTACCTTCCTCCCACCCCAAGCTGCCTGCCTCCTGTAGCAGGGCCCACACTTCAACATCGGTCTGTTTTTTCCTTGTCTGAGTCAAAACAAGGCCCAGCCCTTCATCCTTAGGCTGCACCTGCCTGTTCATCATTCCTCCTTATTCCTGCCCTTTCTCTCCTGCCCAAATCCCTCTAGTCTTCCATATGCCAGGCACTGTGGCCTCACAGGGATTCTCATTTTTATCTGCTCAGCAGCCTTGTCAGGCAGGAATGAGAAACTGAGGCTCAGGTTTGCTAACTTGCCCAGGGACACAGAGGCAGAAAGTACAAGACGAGAGGGCGTTGAGACTGTCAGAGTAAGAGCCTGTGTCCGAGGTGCAAAGACAGGACCTAGCTCCCTCCTGTGGAAACTGGGCTTTGTCCTGCTCTCACCTAACCATCCCACCAGGTCCTTATCTGGACCCCACTCTTGGGGTCAGGACCCAGGCAGTCAGTGGTAAGCAGGAAGCCATGTTTATTTCAAGCTCAGCCATCCAATGGAGACCAACTCTTGGGCTCTCAGGGCCATAGGTCCCACAGATCTGGGTCTTCTTTCCTGGGGAAGACTTTTCCTTCTTTCTCCATCATTCCATCAGGATGGACTCTGGGAAAAGGATACCTGCTCCACATAGGTAGAGAGCCTAAGAGCCCTGAGCATCCCAGATGCCAGTTAGTGCCCCTACCCCGCCCTGTGCAGCCAAGTACCAGCCTCTTCCCAGTCCTGGATTTGGGCCTTCCTACTTTTGCTACTGCTATGCATCTGAAGGGGGACAATAGAGGGGTTCTGGTGTGGCTCAGGAGCCTGGTGCCTCAGCCCTAGGTCCTCTCTCTCCCAGCCCTTGGGAAGGGGTGGAAAACTCCCTGCCCCCAGAGGCAAGACACATCAAGACAGAATATAGGTCTTTGGGGTGAGGAAGACCTCAAGGCTGACTACACAGACACTTGATCCCAAGGTCGAGTAGCTGTGAGAAACACATCTGTCTTTGGAGTGTGACCTGATCTCTGATCTTTGCCGGCTCCACCTCTCCCCCAGGTGGCCAACCTCCTGCGGCTATTCCAGATCCCACAGATCAGCTATGCCTCCACCAGTGCCAAGCTGAGCGACAAGTCCCGCTATGACTACTTTGCCCGCACAGTGCCCCCCGACTTCTTCCAAGCCAAGGCCATGGCTGAGATCCTCCGCTTCTTCAACTGGACTTACGTGTCCACTGTGGCATCCGAGGGTGACTATGGCGAGACAGGCATCGAAGCCTTTGAGCTAGAGGCCCGCGCCCGCAACATTTGCGTGGCCACCTCGGAGAAGGTGGGCCGTGCCATGAGCCACGCAGCATTTGAGGGGGTGGTGCGAGCCCTGCTGCAGAAGCCCAGTGCCCGTGTGGCTGTCCTGTTCACCCGTTCTGAGGATGCACGCGAGCTCCTCGCGGCCACCCAGCGCCTCAACGCTAGCTTCACCTGGGTGGCTAGCGATGGCTGGGGGGCCCTGGAGAGCGTGGTGGCAGGCAGCGAGGGGGCCGCTGAGGGCGCCATCACTATCGAGCTGGCCTCCTATCCCATCAGCGACTTCGCCTCCTACTTCCAGAGCCTGGACCCCTGGAACAACAGCCGGAACCCTTGGTTCCGCGAGTTCTGGGAGCAGAGGTTCCGCTGTAGCTTCCGTCGGCGAGATTGTGCAGCCCACTCGCTGCGGGCCGTGCCTTTTGAGCAAGAGTCCAAGATCATGTTTGTGGTCAATGCGGTGTATGCCATGGCCCATGCGCTGCACAACATGCACCGAGCCCTCTGCCCCAACACCACCCAACTCTGCGACGCAATGCGGCCTGTCAATGGGCGCCGGCTCTACAAGGACTTCGTGCTCAATGTCAAGTTTGATGGTAATGGGGCTGGCCAGAGGCCACCAGGCTGTTGGCCTTTGGAGGATGAGAGGGAGCGGTCCCCCACATTCCATTACTTGGCTAAGAGAATGTAGCCTACAGCAAGTAGGGGGGCCCCCAAGGGGCTGGCAGAGCCAGGATGAGGATGGCTAGACAGGGAGCACTCCCACTGGAGCCAGGACTGGGCTTCCTCTTTCTGGCCTGGTCCTACACTTTGAGGGTCTCTAGTTCCTGCTTAGGCCTTGCTCTCTCTCTCTCTCCTGCCTCTTTATCATGCAGGGAGTGGGAACTTGGGGCCCTTCAAGCAAAACAGTGAGAGTCAGAATAAGGATGGGTTGAAAGTGAGCATCAGGGGACACTCCATTTTCTGGGAAAATTCTATTCCTAGACCTGATTTTTCATTCAGGATGGCCACAGTCTCTTCATACCAAAATTTATTTTTATAGACATTTGTTTATTAATATTTTATTTATTAGAGAGAGCGCACGTGCATGAGTGGGGGAGGGGCAGAGGGAGAAGCAGCCTTCCCACTGAGCAGGGAGCCTATGATCCGGGGACCCCAGGACATGACCTAAGCCGAAGGCAGATGCTCAACTGACCTAGCCATCCAGGTGCCCCTATAGACTTTTAAAATATATATTTATTTATTTTAGAGAGAGAAAGTGCACATGAGTGGGGGCAGAAGGAGAAGGAGAGACGCAGACTCCCCGCTGAGCATGGAGCCTGATGCAGGGCTGGATCTCATAACCTGAGATCATGACCTGAGCCAAAATCAAGAGTCAGACGCTTAACTGAGCCACACTGGCGACCCCATACCAAAATTTATTTTAATCAGCATTCCAGCTTTACGAACAATGAATGCATCTGAATCATCACTGTGCTGCAGGAAGCATCACTGTAGGAGCAGTGGGAGAGGGCCAGGGCCCCCAAAGCCTAGTGGCCCAGGGTTAAGACGAATAATAATTCCAATGAGATTGACATTCAGAGTTGTGGGAAAATTGGGGGAGAGGTTAGGATTGGATTCAGGTGCATCAGGTTGCTGTTAGAGCAAGGCTCCATTCAGCCCGCTGGGCTGGGTGGGATTTATGGGAGAGCTTGAGTTGGATGCTGAGGACTTTGAGGCTGGCTGGAAGGAGCAGGGCCTGCGGGGGACCTGCAAGTGATTCCAGGCTGCACCATTCACCATGGGGCCTTAAGCACATCATCTGCTAGTGCAAATCCCAACTTCTCACTGGGACCTGGGATGACAGGGGTCCCGCTTCCTCCTGAGCCTGGCTGGGAGATGTGAGGTTCCTGGGCAAGGAGAGACGGGGAGTAGAAGTGTCTTGTGAGCTGCCTGATGAGCACATCCTGGTGAACATCAGTGGTTATAGGTGACCACTGAAGTTGGGGTTCAGCTAGGATTGGGGTCAGTATTAGGACTAGAGGGGCTGGCTTGTCATTGAGAGGATTAAGTGGGACCAGGACTGGACCTGAGGCTGAGTTTAGCTGTGAGGGAGTCCCTGTTAAGTCTGGAGAGAGGGCTGTGGTGTGTGTTCTGATAAGGTTGGGGGCTGGGGTCTGGATTGGAAGGTACTGGAGACTAAGTGTAAAGCTAGGTTTTGGGGAGTGATGGTTGGGGGTTGGTGTGGGCATTAGGTTTGTGGAGCTGCCTGGGCTTTGAGGTTGGGGTTCTATTTGGGGTTTAGAGTTGAGATTTGTTGTAGCTTCTCATCTAGAAAAATGGCTGGTGGGGGGGAAGGCCAGCTTTAGTGTTGGGGTGAGGCTTGGGAAGAACAGGGAGTGGCCTCAGATCTGGGGTTTGGGTTCCATCTAGGGTGACGGTTGAGGTCATATCAAGATTACCCACCAATCCCACCCTTTCTTCCCTCCCCAACTCCAGCCCCCTTCCGCCCGGCTGACACACACAGTGAGGTTCGCTTTGACCGCTTTGGTGATGGCATTGGGCGCTACAACATCTTCACCTATCTGCGGGCAGGCAGTGGGCGCTATCGCTACCAGAAGGTGGGCTACTGGGCAGAAGGCCTGACCCTGGACACCAACCTCATCCCATGGGCCTCACCCTCGGCTGGCCCCCTGCCCACCTCTCGCTGCAGTGAGCCCTGTCTCCAGAATGAGGTGAAGAGTGTGCAGCCAGGGGAGGTCTGCTGCTGGCTCTGCATCCCCTGCCAGCCGTACGAGTACCGGCTGGACGAGTTCACTTGTGCTGACTGTGGCCTGGGCTACTGGCCCAACGCCAGCCTGACTGGCTGCTTTGAGCTGCCCCAGGAGTACATCCGCTGGGGCGATGCCTGGGCCGTGGGACCTGTCACCATCGCCTGCCTGGGTGCCCTGGCCACCCTCTTTGTGCTGGGTGTCTTTGTGCGGCACAATGCCACGCCGGTGGTCAAGGCCTCGGGCCGGGAGCTCTGCTACATCCTGCTGGGCGGTGTCTTCCTCTGCTACTGCATGACCTTCATCTTCATTGCCAAGCCATCCACGGTGGTGTGCACCTTACGGCGCCTCGGTTTGGGGACCGCCTTCTCTGTCTGCTACTCAGCCCTGCTCACCAAGACCAACCGCATTGCGCGCATCTTCGGCGGGGCCCGGGAGGGAGCCCAGCGGCCACGCTTCATCAGTCCTGCCTCGCAGGTGGCCATCTGCCTGGCGCTTATCTCGGGCCAGCTGCTCATTGTGGTCACCTGGCTGGTGGTGGAGGCACCAGGCACGGGCAAGGAGACAGCCCCGGAGCGGCGGGAGGTGGTGACATTGCGCTGCAACCATCGAGATGCGAGCATGCTGGGCTCACTGGCCTACAACGTGCTCCTCATCGCACTCTGCACGCTCTATGCCTTCAAGACCCGCAAGTGCCCCGAGAACTTCAACGAGGCCAAATTCATAGGCTTTACCATGTACACCACTTGCATCATCTGGCTGGCCTTCCTGCCCATCTTCTACGTCACCTCCAGTGATTACCGGGTGAGCTACCTGCTACAGAGTGGCAGTGGGGGTGGGGGCGGACACTGGACCTTCTGTTTCCCGGTGTCTTGTTTACTCTTCCGATCACTCTGAGGCTCCAAGAGGCTGGATGCTCACCCACCCAGGGGCACACAGCTTGCAGTGACCCAGTTGGGACTGGACCCCAGGGGGAGGTGGGAAGGTTGAGTGGGGCCTTAGGCAATGGCCAAGGAGGTGGAGGAGTTAGAGCTAAGATTTCAGGACTTGGATGTCACCCTCGAAGCTCAAGGAGATGCATGTGCTGAAATATGTCCATATGAGCCGCCCTGCTCCACTGAGGTGTTGGCTGCAGAAGGGGAGACCTGGTCTAGTGGGTGGGTGATCAGGGGATCAACTAAAGAACTAAGTCAGGAAATGTTGCTGACTTGTTTCGGTTGACAAAAGGTCCTGGGAAGAGCACAAAAGAGGGAGGTGTGTGTGTGTGTGTGTGTAGAGAGAATCATGGAGGGCTTCTTAGAAGAGGAGTCCTTGAATCGGGCTCTGCAAGATAGGCAGGTTTGAATAGGTTGGGTGGAGAAGATAGTGGGGGGCAGCCAGTACAGAGGCTGACTGGAGCAGAGGGTGGGCACTGGCCTCCCTCGTTGAGGAGGGGAGGCACAAATGGTGGAAGGGAGGCAGAGGTGAGGGTGGACAGTGAGAGTGGGAATGGTGGGGCTATCAGGCTGTGCAGGCCCAGAGGGCACAATGCTCTGATGCCCTGCAGAGCCGTGGAGGGTGGCATGGCGGCCCCTGGAACTGTGCAGCTCTGGGGTTGAGGGATGGAAGCAGGGACGGCAGAGAAGGTGAAGCACAGAGCAGCAACAGATCAGGGATCTAGGGCTGAGGACGGTAAAAGCAGGAGGAAACTGTGCCCCAGTTTGTGGCTTCCAAGCAAAGTTCCAACTGGCACTGAGTGTCTCAGTAGGTCTCCTCAGCTTCAAGGGGGCAATGGCTGCTTCAGATGGGGTGGTCAGGGAAGACCTCTTTGAGGAGGTGAGAGGTGAGCTGAGGTCTGGACAATAAGAGGATCATTTTGGTGAGTCCTCATGACGCTGGAGTAAACTCCATGGCTCTCCCCATTTTACAGACGAAGAAACGGAGACTCAGGGAGGTTCAATCCCTTGCCTAAGGTCACTCAGCTTGGGAGTGTAGAGCAGGGTCTGAACTGACAATCTTAACAATTAAAGGAGCAGGAAAATCAAGACAAGAGCCCCTGCAAAGGCCCTTTCCCCCAGGACAGAGGTATGGTGGGCAGTGCTGGGGGCCAGGGCGGCTGGGCTTGGCTGCTATTGCACCTGCTGGGCCACCTGCCTGGTTGGTGGAGGCCAGCGCTGGGGAGGGAATCTGCTCGGACTCAGCCTGCATTTGCATATGATTTGCATTTGCATGCCAATCCTAGGTGGTTAAGGACTGACCTGGACATGCACAAGTACCTACACATGCACACATGCGCACACGCACACACGCGCGCACACGTACCTGCCCACATATGCATGCAGATACACACTTATACACACACGAGTACGTACACTCCGATGCACACAGATACCCCTGCACCCTGCATGTTCAGCCCCTCAGCTGGAATTTTCATCTCCCTGGGAAGGTGGTCCACGGGCTGACGCTGGGACTGTGCCCACCTTCCTAGAAATCCTTTGGGGCTTGGCAAATGGACCAAGGCCCGGCGTTGGATGCTTACCATCTCCCCCCGCCCCCAACCCCACAGCCTGGGCAGGGGTCCTGGGGCCAGACTCATCCTTGACTTCACCCATTCCAGGTACAGACCACCACCATGTGCGTGTCAGTCAGCCTCAGCGGCTCTGTGGTGCTCGGCTGTCTCTTTGCGCCCAAGCTGCACATCATCCTTTTCCAGCCGCAGAAGAACGTGGTTAGCCACCGTGCGCCCACCAGCCGCTTCAGCAGCACCGCCACCAGGGCCAGCTCCAGCCTCGGCCAAGGTCAGCATTCACCCTAAGCAGCTCTGGCTCCGCCTCAGCTCCTCCACGTGGGGGTCACTGCTTGGGTTGCTGGGATTCCTTGGCTGGAGGTGGAGTGCTCCTTAGATGAGGCTGGACAGGAGAGGGAGTGGTGAAGGGGGGCGGAAGCCTCCCTCCACACTCCTGCCTCCTCTGCAGCCCACTCTCTGGGAGGGACCTCAGGCTTGGCCCCAATCTCTGGCTTCCTTTCCTAGGGTCTGGCTCCCAGTTTGTCCCCACCGTTTGCAACGGCCGTGAGGTGGTAGATTCAACAACATCGTCGCTTTGAGGACCCCACATTCCTGCCCCGACTCAGCTGCTCCCTGGGACCTGGGGCAGACCCGCATCCAGGGCCAGGAGGAAGTCAGCTGGAGCACTGCAATAATGCCAACCCCACGCCCACCCCCAAAGCCACTTACCCACTGACTCCAACCCTTCAGAGTCAGAAGTCAGCGTCCTCGGCCCAGGCGCCTCTGCAATAGCCACCAACTGCCCTTGCAGCGTGTCCCCTCCTTGCTAAGCCTAGGACTCGGAAGGGAGCAAGCCAGGGTCTACTCCGCCCTGGAACGGGAAGGCTGAGGACTGCCGGCTCCAATCCCCGATCAGCAAAGGTGCTTCCAGCCCCACCCCTCCCTCCTTCTAGGGCCTTTTTAATTTTTTACATAAGTTATTCCGGGATGGGGAGGGGGGTTCTTGTGAGGGCCATCCCTCCCCCTGCATAGTAGTTTGTCCTGTGGTTTATTTTGTACTATCTGTAAATAAAGTGTCTTTATTAAAAAAAAAAATCACTCATTACCTTTGACCCAGGGAGACCCCTCGTGCCCTCCAGAGCCTCCCAATCTTCCTTTTGATAGTATTTGTTGACTCTGCTCTGTGCCACATGCTAGGATCTGGCGGCCAGCAAGACAGACCCAGCCTTGCATGATGGGGAGACAGCAAATGAAAAGGAGCCCCTGCAGAGCGGCCGAGGAACCAGTGGGGTGATGGCAGGGGGCTTCGGTGGACACAGGCTCATCTGTGGATGGTGTGGGCAGTGGGGCTGGAGGGACAGCTGACTGTGACCGGTAACTGTGGGCTTTTCCACACTGGCCTGCCTGGCACTTGGAGGAGCCACCAGTTAGCACGGAGGCAGGCTGAGTGTTGGTGTGGAGGGAACCAAGAGGAGACACAGTTGAACATCGCCTGTTCATGTAGCGCGTACAAAGCGGGAAGGAGCTCAGGAGGAGGGAAGAGAGGAAGCAGGAAGAACGGAGGCTGGGCAGCTGGAGAGGCCATCTGCTGTCAGAGTCTGGGAGAGCTGGGAGAAGGGGCCTTTCTCTGGTCTTGGAGGAGCTCTCACCCAATGGGTTGTGGAGCCCAGAGCCCTCGGGCACCCCCGGTTGCAGTCTGGGCTCACCAGCAGAGGGCACAGTGGCACGGCCTCGACCATGGGGCTAAGCCAGGCAACCACTGCCCTCCTGTGGCATAGGGGCCAGTGGGCGCAGAACCCAAACGGGAGCAGATCCCGGCAGCTTCTGGGGACCCCCCCACTGCCACATCGCAGAGGGACAAGTCCTGTGTTGGGAGATGGGCAGGCCAGGGACATTGGTTATTTTGAAGCTAACTCATTTGCATTTACAGGCCCGCAAGTCTGTGGAAATTTGGGTTAACAGTTTTAAAAATGTAAACAAAAAACTGAAAAAGAAAATTGTAGAAATGGCATTTCCTCTCCAGCAGACTCCTAAAGTGTAGGGGTGCCACATAACATGCAGATTGCCTAGTTAAATTTGAATGGCGTGTAAACAACGAATGATTTTTTAGTATAAGTATGCCTCGTGCTACATTTGGGACATACTTATACTAAACATTTTTGTTGTTTATCTGACATTCAAATTTAACTGGGCATCCTGTATTTTCATTTGCTGGTTTTGGCAAGCCTACTGGAGTGTCTCTTTTCCAGCTTTCTGGTCTTGCATGACCCAGGCCTGGGGGTAGCCCTCAGCGTCTGAGCACCGGGGCAGTGTCCCATGGGACCTGCGGTGCTGGTCTCTGCTTCCAGTGTGGCCTTTTCTGGGTCTTCCTGCCAAACTGGACCCAGGAAACATTTGCCCATCTTCCCAGCCCCTGGACAGGCCAAGATGGGCTCTGATGCTTTTGCATGGGGAAAGCAACCCTCCTTTCCATGGCTTCAGCTATTTACCTTAAAATGTAATAATAACAATAACTTTTAAAAGGTAGTAATTAACATGGTTCATGGCTAAAGAGGTATAAGGGATAGTCAGTGAAGAATCTTCTATCTCTGTCACCCATCACCTGCAGCAGGAGGTGGATGAAGAGTTCCTGAGGGTCAGTCCTGACGTCTGTCCACCACACCCCTTTCCTTCCACCGCCACCCGTGCCTTGCCTTGCCCCGCCCCCAGTCCTCCTCCCGGTCCTGACTGGCCTGGGCTTATGTATCTGCTCTCCTCCTCAGTACCACATCCATGTCCCACGAAGCCCTGACACCTCTGTCTGGGAACCCGGTGGGGAATCAGTGGTCCCTGCTAGCTTGGCCCAGCTACTGTGAGACTTGGAGTCCTCCGAGGAGAGCCTGGCCCTTTCTGGGGCCTGACAGCAGAGATGCCAAACATTTGGGGTTCTCTCCACCCAGACGGAGCTGCCCATCATGGTGAATTGACTGTCCTTGAACCAATCAGTCTCTTTGCTTGGGCAGCCGAGTTTACTGTGGGGCATTGTTGTCTCTCCTGTGGCTTGGCTCACAGCCCCTCCCTGCCCCTCTGCCAACACTTCACCCGTACATTGTGGTCCTGGGCAAGCTATAGCAGCTTGTCTGGGTGGGCCTGGCTCTCTCTCTCAGCCAGGAGGTCCTATGGCTTGGGTGAGGCCACTCTGTTCCCTGCTCCCCCAGTCCTGGCACAGAGTAGGGGAGAGTGAGCCCTCTCCAGAGGAGACCCTTGAGATAGGATATTGAAATCTAAGAAGTTGGTGATGTATTGAGCAAAGGTGTTGGAGACAAAAGAATAGAGGTGAGGGGATGATGTGGAGCCTGGGGAAAGATTCAAGCTCTTCCACATCCCCGGGTCCTGTGGAGAAACTTGCCCCAGAGCTACCTTCCTGCCAGGGTTCTCTCTCCATTCCTCCCACCCCACCTGGGCTGTTCTCGCCTCCTCCCCTGGTGTTGGGGGTCATGAGAGGCAGAGGGGAAAGGAAGGGTCACTGAGGGTCTTAAAAAAACCTTCTGAAAATGTCTCCACCCAACCTCCTGCAGAAAAGGAAAGGAGCCTGGCCTCCCTACCCCCAGGGACCAGCAGGCGATTAAGTACTAAAGATGGGGTGTCCTCAGTCTGGGGGAGAGGGGCTAGATCTGGGGAAAGAAGGAGAAAGAGAAAGGTGGGAGTCAAAGGTAGGTGAAAAGCTGGGTGGGTGCAAAGGGAGGGGGGGAGAAATGGGGGGAGCAGTGGCAGCCGGAGAAGAAAGAAAGTAAAATAGAGGCTTTGAACCCCAAGGGCTCTCACCAAGAAGTCAGGTTTGTTTGCTTGTTTAAGAAAAATCACTTTATTCTTTTATCGAAACAATATATACTCCCTATAAACAGTTTAAGCATTGCAGAAAAGTAAAAAAAAAAAAAAAAGTATTAGCTCCAGTTGCATCATTCAAATATAACCATCATTAACATTTCTGGTACAGCATCCCAGACATATTTCCATGCATTTTTACAGATAGGAGGAGGGATAGAAATACTTTCATAAAAATGGGATCATGCCATATGTCTATTTTTTTTGGTGAAGATTTAATTTTACTTGATTCTAATTGAAGAAAATGAATCTGAAGTAAAACTGAAGGAATTCTTGAACTTCACAGACATTTCTTCAACATGCAAGAGATTTTCCCCCTGAAAGATCCCCGTGAGTTGAAGAGAGAGAGTGACATTTAGAGATAAACATTCCGGTAGTCTCAGGGAATCTGAGGAGAGTCTGACCCTGTGGTTAACCTTGCCCCATGAAGGAGAGGAGGGTGGGCCCTTCCCGATGCACACTGCACCTGTCCCGGGGGGGATTGTTCTCTACACGGCCACAATGCACTGTCACACGGAGGCAGACGCCCCCAGGGGCCCGGTGGCTAGCGTGTATTTGTAGTTCAGCCACGCCACGCACTCATGTCGGTTCCCATCCCTCAGGTGTGGTGGCATGAGACACCGTGGATTGGCATCTGAGGGCCCTGGGGTGCGGAACTCCCTGGGGTACATCCTTTCTCCAGGCAAAATAAACCGGGTGCTGGGTCAGCCTCTTGGTCACAACATCTGAAACTCACTCTGGTGGCCTTCCAGCATCATGGTGTTCTTATTAACCACAGTTTCATTGCAGACCATATGGACTGATTCCTTGTTGAGAAATTGAGAACATTAGCATTAGCTAGTAGTTTTACGTTGTTCAGTTTGATCGCGTCCAAATTCTGTTTGGCAAGAGGAGGTCACTTAGTTATTCCGCATTCATTCTTTGTCCAATGTGTTCAAAGGTCGCTTTTGACTTACTTTTAATTGTTGGAATTTTATTAAGCAGTTTTTCTTTTTCATGGAAGGCTTGTGGCCCCCATATTCTGAGTTCTTTTATATTTGACAAGGTCCTTTCCCCCCATGTTCCATGAATGTTATTACAAAGATTTTGTCTTATTAGCTTATTTTACCATTTTTTTAACCAAATTTTAATGTAACTCATCTTAAGAAGATCTCCTTGTCTGTAATGATTACTTCCCCTTTTTGCTATGAAAATTTTATTTACATATAAAAAAGTAGAATGCTTCCATGAACCCGTACCTACCTTTTAGAATTATCAATCTCTGGCTAATATTTTTTCACATAGACGTCCATTTTTTCCTCCCACCACCTCCCGAATTTTTAAACATAAAATTCAGGATGTAATCTTATCCTTTTAATTAAAATAATATACAACATTTATTGAGCATTTACTGTGTTCTGGACACTCTTACTGTATAGATATATGTTATTGCACATATTGTACTTATGTTTTCATTTAATCCAATGTTAGGTGCATTCTTTTAATGTACTCATTTTACAGACATGAAACAAAAGTTTTATTGAAAAATGTACACATTTCGCAGAGGTAAATCTCAAAGAATTTTTTTCACAAAGTGAACACATCTTTTAACTATCACCCAGATTAATGATGGGGGCATTTTCCTCTTAACTTTTTTACTTGAATAAAAACGGGCTGGTTTTAGTATATTGGGGTCCACACTCTTTTTAAAAATTTTTCATGTTATTTTATTTTGATACACTTTACATTTTAAAACAATTTTTTATTTATAAGAAGATTGTAAAGGTAATACAGATAGTTCCTCCATGTCCCACACCCAGATTTAACACAAGTAAATTAGTAACAAATAGTAACATTTCTTACACTTACTGGGCAAATATTGATACCTTCTTATGAACTAAGAATCCATAGTTGATTCAGATTTCCTGGTCTTCCCCTAACACCCATCCTCCACTCCAGGATCCCACCCAGGATACCTTGGAGGCTCTGTTGAGGAGGTCTCGGGGAGCACGTGGCCAGTAGCTGACCCGTGAGCTGGATCCCGGCCTCAGAATGTGCGCAAAGCCCACCATCCCACCATCTGAGCCATTTTCAAGCAGGAACTCTTGAGAGAGCAGCGTGGTGCTGAGAGCTCCGGAACGGGGTTTGTGACTGAGGGCTAAGCCCTCAGATCCCAGTTTTGCAGGGTCCCAGATAAGCCTGGAGCCTGTAAGTGTGCTTGCTTTTTTTTTTTTTTTAAGATTTTATTTATTTATTTGACAGAGAGAGACACAGCGAGAGAGGGAACACAAGCAGGGGGAGCGGGAGAGGGAGAAGCAGGCTTCCCGCCAAGCAGGGAGCCCGATGCGGGGCCTGATCCCAGGACCCTGGGATCATATGACCTGAGCCGAAGGCAGACGCTTAACGACTGAGCCACCCAGGCACCCTGTGTGTGCTTGCTTCTTAAACTTGCCACCTACCGATCTGGAGAGGCCTGCCTCTTCCGTCCCTCTCTCCTTGCCCTTCCCAACCGCCACCAATTTTCCACCCAATAGGCTCCTCTTTTTTTTAATTTGTGATTTTTTTTATATATATCTCCTTCCCCCCCCCCCCCCCAGTTTTATTGATATAATGAACACACATCGCTGTATAAGTCTAAGGTATACAGCGGAGTGGTCTGACTTACAAATATTGTGCAATGATTAGGGCAGTAATTTTCGTTAGCATCCATTACCTCATGGAGATAAAAAGGTAGGTGTCTGGGTGGCACAGTGGGTTAAGCGTGGGGTTCTTGATCTCAGGGTCCTGAGTTCAAGCCCTGCATTGGACTCTGTGCTGGGCACGGAGTCTACTTAAAAAAAAAAAAAGGCAAAACAAGAGAAAGAACTTTTTTCCTTGTAAAAACCTCTTTTCCTTGTGACAAGATCTCTGGGGATCGACTCTCTTAACAGCTTCCCTCTATACCACACAGCAGGTCATGCAGTGCGTGACATCCTAGCACTCCCGTACCTAACTGGAAGCTTGCTCCTTCCACCACCTTCCTCCTGGCCCACACTCTTTCCCTCAGAACTCGGTGGACATTTATCTGTCCTCTTCTAGCCTTGAGTGTTGCTGTAGGGAAGTTTGATGCTTGTCTGATTTTAAAACAAATATTGAGTGGTATTCTACACGCTACAAAATGCACAGATTTTAGGGGTATGATTCTGTGGACTTTGACGAACGTGTACACTCAGGTAAACGTCACCCAAATCTAGACATAGAACTTTCTTGTTACTCCTGAAAGTAACCCCCCTCCCCACCTCTTGGAGACAACCATTGTTTGATTCTCATCAGCATTGTCTAGTTTTGCCTCTTCTAGAGCTTTCTATCAATGGAATCATATATGTACTCTTGTGACTGACTTTTTTCTCAGTCTGTTTATATGATTCATCTGTGTTGCTGTGAGAATCAAATCTTTGTACCTTTTTTATCACTGAGTAGTATTCCAGTGCACAAATACATTGTAGTTCCATTATCTGCTTTCCTGTTGATATATACTGATCCTTTCCAATTTTTAAAGCTCTTATAAATACATCTACTATGTACACTTCTGAGCAACCCTTTTTGTGGACATAGGTTTTCAATGTTCTCTAGTAAATGCCAAAGAGTAGAATGGCTGAGTCATAGAGTCAGTGTTTTTTTAATCTTGATTGGAAATTTCCAAATGGTTTTCTTAAGGGTGCCATTTTACAGCAATATATGAGAATTCCAGATACTCTTTACCACTTGTCAGTCCTTTTAACTGTAGCGGGTATGTAGTAGCATCTTATTTTGGTTTTATTTATTTATTTTTTTTTTAAAGATTTTATTTATTTATTTAATTGACAGAGAGAGAGAGAGAGAGAGGGACAGCTAGAGAGGGAACACAGCAGGGGGAGTGGGAGAGGGAGAAGCAGGCTCTCCACCGAGCAGGGAGCCCGATGCGGGGCTCGATCCCAGGACCCTGGGATCATGACCTGAGCTGAAGGCAGTCGCTTAACCAACTGAGCCACCCAGGTGCCCCTTATTTTGGTTTTAATTTGTGTTTCTCTGGTGATTAATTATACTGAGCATTTTCTCATATTCTTTTAGGCTATTCTGTATCTTCTTTTTTGAAGTACCTCTTCAAATCTTTTGCCATTTTTATTGGGTGATTTATTTTTTAATGTTGTTTTGTAGGAATTCTTTATATATTCAGGATGAGTTCTTTATCAGATAAATGTATCGAGAATCTTTTCTCTACTCTGTAGCTTTGCTTTTAATTATCTCACTCCATTAATGAGCAAAGAAATTTTGCCGAAATACAATTTGTCAATTTTTTATTTGAAACTAATGTAACATTGCGTGTCAACTTTATCATGTTGAGCATCTTCCATTCCTTGGTTTCTGAATATTTTTATCATGAAAGGATGTTGGATTTGGTCAAAATTTTCACTGCATCAGTTGAGATGATCATATGATTTTTCCCCTTTGCTCTATTAATGTGTTGTATTACATTGAATGCTTTTTATATGTTGAACCACCCTTAAGTTCTGGGGCTCACTTGGTCATTATGTACAGTCTTTTTAATATGCTTTTGGATCTACTTTATTAGTATCTTGTTGAGGATTTTTTAAAAGGTTTTTTTATTTATTCGTTTGAGAGAGAGAGAGTGAGCAAGCCAGAGAGCACAAGCAGCAGAGAGAGAGGAAAAGGCAGGCTCTCCGTTGAGCAGGGAGCCAGACGCAGGGCTCAATCCCAGGACCCTGGGATCATGACCTGAGCCGAAGGCAGACGCTTAACCGACTGAGCCAACCAGGCGCCCCTTGTTGAGGATTTTTTCATCTATATTCATAAAGGATATTGATCTGCAGTTTTCTTTTCTTGAGGTACTTGCCTGGCTTTGGTATGAGGGTAATATTGGCCTCATAGAATGAGTTAGGAAGTGTTCTCTCCTCTTCTATTTTCTGGAAGAGTTTGAAAAAGATTGGTGTTAATTCTTTAAATGTCTAGTAGAATTCACCAGTAAAGCCACCTGATCCTGAACTTTTCTTGTTGGGAGGTTTTTGATTACTGATTCAATCTTTTATCAGTCTATTCAAATTTTCTATTTTTTTTCTGGTGTCAATTTTGATGATTTGTGTGTTTCTATGAATTGGTCCATTTCATCTATGTTATCCAATTTGCTGGAGTATAGTTCATAGTATTCTCTTATAATTCTTTTTAAAGCCACTTTATTGAGGCATGATTGACATACAGAAAACTGTACATATTTAATGTATACAATATGATTAATCTGTAGATAAGTATACACCCATGAGACTGTGACCAAAATCAAGGCCATAAACTTACCCATCATCTCCAAAAGATTCCTTCTATTCTCTTTATTTATTTATTAAATTACATTTTTTTGTCTTTTGTGGTAAAAGCACTTAACAAAAAAATCTATCTTCTTAGCTAAGAAGATATTAGTAAGTAAGAATTAGTATTGCTAAATACAGGCTCTGTGTTGTATGGTAGATCTCCGGAATTTACACATCTTGCATAACTGAAACTCTGTACCCTTTGGCTGACACCTCTTTGTTTCCCCCTCCTCCCAGCCCTAGTAACCATTATTCTACTCTCTTTCAGTTTGACTATTTTAGATTTCTCATAAAAGTGGGATCATGCAGCGTTTGTCCTACTGGATCTGGCTTATTTCACTTAGCATAATGCCCTTCAGGTTTATTCATGTTGTTGCAAATGACAAGATTTCCTTCCTTTTTATGGCTAATAATATTCCAGTGTGAGTGTGTGATATGATATATATCACATTTTCTTTCTTTTTTTTTTAAAGATTTTATTCATTTGCCAGAGATAGAGAGCGAGAGAGCACAAGCTGGGGGGAGTGGCAGGCAGAGGGAGAAGCAGACTCCCCGCTGAGCAGGGAGCCCGATGTAGGACTCGACCCCATGACCCTGGGATCACGACCTGAGCTGAAGGCAGACACTTAACTGACTGAGCCACCCAGGCACCCCTTCCTTTCTTTTTCTTAATTGAAGTATAGTTAACATACAGTGTTATATTACTTTTAGGTGTACAATATAATGATTCAACAATTCTGTATTTTCTCACCGCCCCCACAGTGATTCAGCAATTCTCTACCTTACTCAGTGCTCATCATGATAAATGTACTCTTAAACCGCTTTACCTAATTCACCCACCACCACCGCCCCCATCTCCGCTCCCGCAACCACCAGTTTGTTCTCTGTATTTAAGAGTCAGGTTTTCAGTTGGTTTGTCTCTTCTTTTGTTTTTTTGAATTGTTTCTTAAATTCCACATATGAATGAAATCATTCATACTTGTCTTTCTCTGACTGACTTGTTTCACTTAGCATAATACCCCCTAGGTCCAATCATGATGTTGCAAATGGCAAAATCTCATTCTTTTTTATGGCTGAGCAATATTCCATTGTGTATATATACCACATCTTCTTTATCCATTCATCCATTGATGAATACTTGGGTTGCTTCCATATGTAGGCTGTTGTAAATAATGCTGCAACGAACATACAAGTGCATATATCTTTTCGAATTAGTATTTTTCTATTCTTTGGATAAATACCCAGTAGTGGAATTACTGGATCATATGGTAATTCTATTTTAAACTTATTTAGGAACCTCCATACTGTTTTCTACAGTGGCTGTACAAATGGGCATTCCCACCAACAGTACATGAGGGTTCTTTTTCTCTACATCCTCGCCAGCATTTGTTATTTCTTGTCTTTTTGATTCTAGCCATTCTGATGGGTGTGGGGTATGAGGTGATATCTTGTGGTTTTGATTTGCATTTCCCTGATGATGAGTGATGTTAAGCACATTTTCATCTACCTCTTGACCATTTGTATGTCTTATTTGGTGAAATGTCTACACAAGTCCTTTAACTATTTGTTTTTGTTTTTGTTTGTTTGTTGCTATTGAGTTGTAAGAGTTCCTTATGTATTTTGGATATTGACCTCCTATCAGATAGATGGTTTTCAAGTATTTCCTCCCATGCCATAGGTTGCTTTTTCAGTTTGTTGATTGTATCCTTTGTTGTGAAGAAGCTTTTTAGTTTGATGTAATCCCACTTATCGATTTTTTCTTTTAATGCCTGTGCTTTTCATGTCATATCCAAGAAATCATTGCCAAATCCAGTGTCAAGAAACTTTTCCTGATGTTTCCTTCTAAAAGTTTTTTTGTTTCAGCTTTTACATTTAAGTCTTTAATCCATTTTGAGTAGATTTTTATATATAGTGTGTAATAAAGGTATAATACCATTCTTTTGCATGTGGATATCCAATTTTTCCATCACCACTTTTTGAAGAGACTGTCTTTTCCCCATTGTGTATTCTTGGCACCCTTGTCAAAAACCAGTTGATCATATATGTGTGGGTTTATTTCTGGGCTGCCTATTCTGTTTCATTGACTTACATGTCTGTTATTATGCCAGTACCATACTGTTTTGATTACTATAGCTTTCTAATGTAACCTATAAGCAGAGAGTATGATACCTCCAGTTTTGTCCTTTTTCCTCAAAGTTGCTTTGGCTATTTGGGGTCTTTTGTGGTTCCAAATGAATTTTAGGATTGTATTTGCTATTCTTGTAAAAAGAAAATGCCATTAGGATTTTGGTAGGGATTAAATTGAATCTGTAGTTCACTTTGGGTCATATGGACATTTTGACAATATTAATTCTTCTAATCCATTAACATGGGATATTCTTCCATTAACTTATGTCTTTAATTTCTCTCATCAGTGTTTTATAGTTTTAAGTGTACATGTCTTTCACCTCTTTGGCTAAGTTTATTTCCAGGTATTTTATTCTTTTTGATGCTATCGTAAATGGGATTGTTTTCCTAATTTCCTTTTCAGATAGGCCATTGTTAGTGTATAATATTGTTAGTGTAAAAATATTGGCCTGATTTTAAAAATTTATTTATTTATTTATTTATTTATTTATTTATTTACTTGAGAGGGAAAGAGAGCATGTGAGCAAGGGGAGGGGCAGAGAATCTCAAGCAGGCTCCCAGCTGAGCATGGAGCCCAATGCAGGGCTCGATCCCACAACCCTGAGATCATGACCTGAGCCCGAATCAAGATCACGACTAAGCCACCCAGGCACCCTCCCCCCACTTTTAAAAAGGTTTATTTAGAAAGGCAACTGATTTTTATTTGTTGATTTTATATTCTGCAACTTTACTAGAAGTGTTTATTAGTTCTAACAGGCTGTATGTATATATTGCCTCTGTGTGTGTGTGTGTGTGTGTGTGTGTGTGTGTAGTCTTTAGGGTTTTTAACATATAAGATCATGTCATCTGTAAACAGATAATTTTACTTTTTTCTTTTGGATTTAGAGTCCTTTTATTTATTTATTTTTCTTGACTAATTGATCTGTCTAGGACTTCTGGTACTATGTTGAATAGAAGAGAGAAGAGTGGATTTCCATTCCTCGTTCCAAATCTTAAGCGGAAAGGCTTTCACCTTTTCACCACTGAGTATGATGTTAACTGTGGGCTTTTCATAAATGTCCCTTATTGTGTTGAGGTAAGCTCCTTCTATACCTAATTTGTTGGGTTTTTTTAATGATGAAAGGCTGTTGAATTTTGTCTAATGTTTTTCTGCATCTTGAAATGTAATCATGTGACTTTTATTCTTTCTTCTGTTAATGTGGTATCTCACACTGATTGATTCGTGTATGTAGGGATCTTTGTATTTCAGGGATACAGGGATAAATCCTACTTGGCTATGGTGTATGATCCTTTTAATCTACTAAATTTGGCTTGCTAGCATTTCTTTTTAAGGTTTGCTTTTTTTAAAGACTTTATTCATTTGAGAGGTAGAGTGCAAGAGCCAGGGGAAGGGCAGAGGGAGAGGGGAAAGCAGACTTCCCACTGAGCATGAAGCCTGGCGCTGGGCCCAATCCCAAGACCTTGAGATCATGACCGAAGCCAAAGTTAGACGCTAAACCGACTGAACCACCCACGTACCCTGGTTTGCTAGTATTTTTTTTTTTTTTTTTGAGGAGTTTTACATCTATATTCATCAAGAATATTGGCCTGAAGTTCTCTTCTCTTGTGGTGTTTTTGACCTTTGTATCAGGGTAATGTTGATCTCATAAAACAAATTTGTGAGCGTTTAAGGTTTGTTATTAATTTTTCTTTAAGTGTTTGGTAGAATTCACCCATGAAACTATCTGGTTTTGGACTTTTATTTGTGGGAGTGTTTTGATTGCTACTTTTGCCTCCCTATTTGTTACTGGTCTGTCCAGGCTTTCTATTTCTTGGTTCAGTCTTGATAGATTGTATGTTTCTAGGAATTTTTTCATTTCTTCTGCATTGTCCAATCTGTTGGCATATAATTATGCATAATAGTCCCTTATGATTCTTTTTATTTCTATAGCATCAGTTGTAAAATCTCCTCTTTTACTCACAATTTTATTTGAATCTTCTTTTTCTTAATTAGTCCAGCTAAGGGTTTGTTGATTTTGTTTATCTTAAAAAAAAAAAAAACAACCCTTAGTTTCATCAATTTTAAAATTTTTCTATTCTGTTTCATTTATTTCTGCTTTAATCTATTTTCTTCCTTCAACTAATTTTGGGTTTAGTTTGTTCTTTTTCTAGTTCCTTGGGGCATAAAATTAGGTTGTTTGAGATCTTCTATTTTAGGTAGACATTGATTGCTATAAATTTCCTTCGTATAACTGCTTTTGCTACATCTCGTAAAGTATGTGGTATGTGGTCTTTCGACTTTTGTTTGTCTCTCAGCATATTTTCTAATTTCCTTTTTTATTTCTTCTTTGGCCCAATGGTTAAGAGTTTGTTGTTTAATTTCTATGTATTATTGAATTTTCCCCTTTTCTTTCTATTATTGATTTCTGTTTTCGTTGCATTGTGATTGGAAAAGATACTTGGAAGGAGTTCACTCTTCTTCCGTTCATTAAGATTTGTTTTGTGACCTAGCATATGATCTATCCTGGAGAATATTCTGTGTGCACTTGAGGAGAATGAATATGCTGCTGCCGTTGGGGGGAATGTTTTGCATATGCCTATTAGATCCATTTGGTCTATAGCGTTGTTCAGTTCTGCTGTTTCCTTATTGATTTTCTGTCTGGATGATTTACCCATTACTGAGAGTGGGGTATTAACATCTCCTACTACCTTATTGTATTGGCGTGTGGTGGGTCCACTACCAGGGGTGTGAGTAGCGCTCCTGCCAGGTCCACAGGTGGGCTGGACTGCTTTAGGTCTGTGGCAGCAAGCCCACCACTGGGGTATAATTCTTTTATCTTTAGAGTCAGTAGTAATGGACTCATTTTCTTTTTTTTATTTTAGTTATTTATATCTCTCTTTCTCTCTTGGTAAGTCTAGATAAAGGTTTGTCAATTTTGATCTCAAAGAACCAATTTTTTGTTTTATTGATTCTATCATTTTCGTATTCTCTATTTCGTTTATCTCCACTCTAATTTTTATTATTTTCATCCCTCTGCTATCTTTGGGTTTAGTTTACTCTTCTGTTTTTAGTCCTAGAAGATTTAAAGTTAGGTTATTTAATTTGAGATATTTATTTTTAATATAGACATTTTATAATAGTAATAATGCAGCCATTACGGCTCTTTTGTTTACTATTTTTTTAAGATTTTATTTATTTATTTGACAGAAAGAAAGAGAGAGCACAAGCAGGGGGAGTGGGAGAGGGAGAAGCAGGCTCCCCACTGAGCAGGGAGCCCAATGAGGGACTCGATCCCAGGATCCTGGGATCATGACCTGAGCCGAAGGCAGATGCTTAACCAACTGAGCCACCCAGGAGCCCAAATGTTTTTGTGTATTTTTAAAAAGATATTTTCTTAGTGTTTATGAGGGGATTAATATTAACATCCTAAATTTATAACAATCTAATTTGAATTGATACCAACTTAGCTTCAGTAGCATATAAAAATTTTGTCCAAAAAGCTCCATTCCCCCAAAGTTGTTATTGCCACAAATTCTATCATTATGCATTGTGTTCATTTACATTGATATATTATTCTTTCATACATTTGTCTTTTAAATAATATAGGAAATAAAAAGAAGAACTACAAATGAAAAAAAAAAAAAAGGCCCACACAATAATACTAGCTTTTATTTTTATGTGTATAGTCACCTTTACTGGAGTTCTTTATATCCTGATAAGGCTTTAAAATACTGTCTAGTGTCCTTTCATTTCAGTCTGAAGTACACCCTTTAGTATTTCTTATAGGCAGTCTATTTGTGGTGCTCACTTTCAGCTTTCTGGGAAAGTCTTAATTTCTCCTTCATTTTTGAAAGAGAGTTTTGCTGAATATGGAATTTTTGGTTGACAGATTTTTCTTTTAGCTCTTTAAAACTATCATCCTACTCCCTTCTGGTCTCCCTGGTTTCTGATGAGAAATCTGTTGATTTTACTAAGGGTCTTTTATGCATGATGAATTTTTCTTTTGCTAATTTCAAGATTCTCTTTTTGTCATTTGCCTTAGACAATTTAATTATAAAGTGTCTCAGTGTGGGTTTCTTTATGTTTATCTTTCTTGGAGTTTATTGAACTTCTAGGAGATTTAGATTATTTTATTTTATTAAATTTGGGAAGTTTTTAGCCACTGTGTCTTCAGATATTCTGTCTGCCCCCTTTTCTCTCTCCTCTTAATCTGGGCTCCTGTTATGCATATTTTAGACTTTTGATCGTGTCTCATTCTCTTAAGCTCTATTCATTTTTCTCTGTTCTCTTTTTATTTCTTCTCCTCAGACTGGATAATTCAGTTGGCCTATCTTCAAGTTCATGGATTCTTTCTTCTGCCTGCTTAAATCTGCTATTGAAACCCTCTTGTAGTTTTCATATTGGTTATTGTACATTTCAACACCAGAATTTCTATTTGGTGCTTTTTTATAATTTCTTTCTCTTTGTCAGTATTCTCTATTTGTTCATACGTTGTTGTCCCAGTTTCCGTTAGCTCTTTGTCCATAGTTTCCTATAGCTCTTTGAGAATATTTAAGACAGTTGATTTAGAGTCTTTGTCTGGTTGGTTCAATGTCTGTGCTTCCTCAGGGACAATTTATGTTAATTTCTTCTGTGAATGGGTCATACTTCCCTGTTTCTTTGCATGTTTTGTAACTTTTTTGTTGAAAACTGAACGTTTTAATTATAATGTGGTAACTCTGGAAATCAGAATCTTCTCTCTCCCCAAGTTATCTTTTTATGGCTTGCTGTGGGCTATAGTTGTTTGGTTATTGACTTTTCTAAATTATTATTTTAAGTTTGTGTTCTCCTTAATATGTGGTCTCTGAAGTCTGTCTTCCTTTAGCTGTGTTCAGCTAGTGATTTATTGGAAAATTTCTTGAATGCCAGGAGAGAGAAGAAACAAAGAAAAGAAAAAGGACTCCCCGGGTTTTTGCAAAGTGTTTCTGCACTGGGACACTCCTTCAACACTTAGCCAGGCCGTGTAGGACTCTGCCTTAGCCTTCACTTCCTGTTTGCTCTTAGCTTAGAGATCAGAGAGAGGTAAAAGCTTCAGGTCTTTGCAGGGGTTTTCAGGTCTTTGCAGGTGTTTTCTGGGCATAAGTCTTGCCCTGGTCATGAACACAACTTTTTAAAACTCCCAGTATACACAGGCACTTTGAATGCCCTAATTTCTGAAAGAAACTATCCCCAGATTTTCCTGTGAGGCCTTTAGCACTCTACTGTATGCCTCAACTATAATCTTTTTCCCCAGGCAGCTGAGGTTGTTCACCTGCCTTATATTGTTCCAGGAATGCTTACTGCTTTTCCACCCCAAATGAACTCTGAGATAGGCAAACCAAAAGCAAGTGCCTTGCATTAGTCCTTCAGGTAACACCTGGACAAATTAGACCAGCAAACACAATTCCGTGGGAGTATGGTCTGCTTTGCTCTGGAATCAGTAGCCAGTTCCTGCACTGAGGATGTGGGCTGCCATCTTCAAGACAGCCCTCATTCTGTAGACGGGGGGTGGGGGAATGGAACAATGGAAAATAAAAATTCCACAAAATCTTCCTACTGTTTTTAAATTGTATTTTTCTTTGGGGTGCCTGAGTGGCTCAGTTGATTAAGTGTCTGACTCTTGATTTCAGGGTTGTGAGTTCAAGCCCTGTGTTGGGCTCCATGCTGGGCATGGAGCCTACTTTAAAAAAAAAAAAAAAAAGCCTTTTTCTTTAATCAACATTCATTTGGTTGCTGTAAACTTTTGACTGTTTTCCAGAGTGCAGACAAAGTTGATTCTGATAGTTTTTGTTTGACTTTTTGATGTTTCTGTGGAGGAATGGGCCCTTGGACCTACCTGCTTTGCATTTTCACTGATATTGCTCCACTCCTGCTTTTTATCTAGAAACTTTTCTTTTAGCTCTTACATTTAGGACTTAGATCTTTGTTGAATTAATTTTTGCTTGTGATGTGAGATAGGGGCCAATATTAGCTTAATCCTTATGGATATTCAGTTGTTCCAGCATCTTTGTTAAAAAGACTCTATTTTCCTCACTGAATTATATTGGCACCCTTTTTAAAAATTAGTTGACCATAAATGGGTGGGACTATTTCCAGATTCTATTTTGTCTCATTTATTTTGTCTCATGTATTTTTTACCCTAATAAACACCACACTGTCTTAATTACTGAGCTTACGGTAAATCTTGAGGTCAGGTCCGGTAAGCCCTTCATTTTTTTTTATTTTTTTCAAGATTGTCTTGGTTGTTCTAGGTCCTCTTCATTTCAATATAGGTTTTTAGAATCAGCCTTTTGAATTTTACAGAAACAATCTTTTAGAATTTTGTTTGGGATTGCATTGAATATATAGATCAATTTGTGGGAAACTGTAATCTTAACAGTATTGTCATTCAGTTCATGAATAATGGCATATCTTTTTATTTATTTCAGTCTTTAATTTCTCTCAGCAGTGTTGTATAGTTTTCAGTGTAGGAGTCTTCTATTTTTTTTTTTTTTTAAAGATTTTATTTGACAGAGAGAGAGAGACAGCGAGAGAGGGAACACAAGCAGGGGGAGTGGGAGAGGGAGAAGCAGGCTTCTCGCAGAGCGGGGAGCCCGATGCGGGGCTCCATCCCAGGACCCTGGGATCATGACCTGAGCCGAAGGCAGACGCTTTAACAACTGAGCCACCCAGGCACCCCTAGGAGTCTTCTATTTATGCTGTTTCTTAGGCATTTGATTTTTTAAAGATTTTATTTATTAGAGAGAGAGAGCATGAGTGGGGGAAAGGGCAAAGGGAGAGAGACAAGCAGACTCCACTGGCCAGATCCCAGGACTCTGAGATCATGATCTGAGCCAAAGTCAGATGCTTAACTGACTGCGCCACCCAGGTACCCCTGCATTTGATTTTTTTGATGCTATTGGAAATGCTTTTTTAAGTTTAATTTCAGTTTGAAGTTTGTTGTTAGATACAACTTACTTTTTTACTGTGGTAAAATATACATGACATAAAATTTGCTATCTTAACTATTTTTAAGAGTACATTTCTATGGGGTTAAATACATTCACATTGTTATGTAACCATCACTACCATCCAAATCCAAATCTGTTTCATCTTCTCCACCTGACTCTGTACCCATTAAACACTAACTTCCCATTCCCTCCTCCCGCTACCCCTGGCAAACACCATTCTACTTTCTGCTTCTATGAATCTGACTACTCTAGAAGTTTCATATAAGAGGAATCATACAGTGTTTGTTCTTTTGTGACTGGTTTATTTCATTTAGCATTATGTCCTCAGGGTTCATTCATATGGTAAATTATGTCAAAATTTCCTTCTTTTTGAAGGCAGAAAAACATTCCATATGTGCTACATCTATCAATGGACACTTGGGTTGCTTCCACTTTTTGACTATTGCAAATATGTTGCTATGATCATGTGTGTATGAGTATCTGTTGAATTTCTTCTTTCATTTCTTTTGGGTATATACCCAGAATTAGGCTTACTGTGTCATATGGTAATTCCATTTTTAATATTTTGAGAATTGCCATACCATTTTTTACAACAGCTGTACCATTTTGCATTCCCTCCAGCAGTACACAAATGTTCCAGTTTCTCCACATCCTTGCCAACACTTGTTATTTTGGTTTTTTGTTTTTTAATAAAATTCATCCTAATGGGTATGAAGTGGTATCTCATTGTGGTTTTGATTTGCATTTCCCTAATGACCAGTGATGTTGCACATCATTTCATGTGCTTGTTGGCCATTTGTATATCTTCTTTGGACAACTGATTTTTATATCCCATGACTGTTCTAAACTCATGTATTCAAGTAGCTTTTTGGGTAGATTCTTTATGACTTTCTATAGACATAATCAGGCTGTTTAAAAATGCAGACAGCCTTGGCACTTTTGTTCTAATCATTATGCCTTTTATTTTTTATTAACAGATTTTCCTTTTAGAGCATTTTTAGGTTTATGGAAAAATTGAGCAGAAAATAGAGTTCCCATGGCTCCCTGCTCCCCATCCTGCTGCACACAGTTTAACTTATTATTAACATCTTGCATTAGTGTGGTACATTTATTATAATTGACAAACTGATATTGATACATTATTATTAACTAAAGTCCATAATTTATATTAGAGTTCACTTTGTGTATGTAGCTCTATGGTTTTTGTCAAATATATAATTTCATGTATCCGCATTTATAATATCATACAGAATAGTTCTTTTTTTTATTTATTTTTTATTTTTATTTATTTGACAGAGAGAGACACAGCCAGAGAGGGAACACAAGCAGGGGGAGCAGGAGAGGGAGAAGCAGGCTTCCCGCAGAGCGGGGAGCCTGATGCAGGGCTTGATCCCACAATCCTGGGATCATGACCTGAGCCAAAGGCATACGCTTAATGACTGAGCCACCCAGGCGCCCCCAGAATAGTTCTAATACCATAAAACTCTCCTATGCTTCACCTATTTATCCCTCATTTCCTCCACCAAACACCTGCCAATCATTTACCCTCTCTATAGTTTGCCTTTTCCAGAATGTCATATAGTTGGAATCATGAATCATGTAATATGTAGCCTTTCCAGACCACTTTTACTTCACAATATGCATTTAAGTTTCCTCCATGTCTTTTTCGTGGCTTGACAGCTCATTTCTTTTTCTCACTAAATATTCCATTGTGGTGTGGATGTACCACAGTAAGTTTATCAGTTTACCCTTTGGAAGGACTTCTTGGTTGCTTTCAACTTTTGACAATTATGAATACAACTGCTGTAAACATTCATATGCAGATTTTTGTGTAGACATATGTTTTCAACTCACTTGAGTAAATTCAAAGAAGCTCAATTGCTGGATCACATGGGCAGCCTACTTTAGTTTTGTATTAAACTGCCACACTGTCTTCCAGAGTGGCTGTGCCATTTTGCATTCCCACCAGCACTGAATGAGAGTTCCTGTTGCTCCACATCTTAGCCAGCATTTGGTGCTGTCAGTGTTTTGGACTTTAGACTTTCTAATAATAGATGTATAAGGTTATTTCATTTTTAATTTTCAATTCTGTAATAACATATGATGTTGCACATCTTTTAATAGGCCAATTTGCCATCTGTACATCTTTTCAGGTGAAGTATCTGCTCAGGGCTTTTCTTAATTTTTAATGAGTTGTTCATTTTCTTAGTGTTGAGTTTTCAGGGTCCTTTGTCTTTTTTAGATAACAAATCTTTATCAGATGTGTCTTTTGCAAATATTTTCTTCCAGTTTGTGGCTTGTCTTCTCATTCTCTCAGCAGTGTCTTTTGCAGAACAGAAGTTTTTATTTTAATGAAGTCCAGCTTGTGAGTAATTTCTTTCATTTCTCTAGGAGCACTACACTTCTGTGATCCATTCTGAGTTAATTTTTGTGACGGGTGTAAGCTCTATGACTAGCTTCACTTTTTTTTTGAATGTGGATGTCCAGTTTTTTCAACATCATTTGTTGTGAAGACTTTCTCCGTTGGATTGCCTTTGTTCTGTTTTCAAAGTTCAGTTGACTGTATCTGTGTGGACCTATTTCTGGGCTCTCTCTTCCATCCCATTGATCTATTTGTCTGTTCTTTCAACAATACCACACTGTCTTGATTACTGTAGCTTTACTGTAAATCTTGAAATTGCACAGTGCCATCTCATTTTGGGTTTGCCATGTGGGACAGAGAGAAGCAGAAGACAAGGCAGGATGGAGACCCTGAATGGTGGGATTAGAACTGAGGTTGAAGATGTATCGGGTGAGGGGCTTGAGAGCATGGGGTGGGCATCCTGGGAGCAAGGAGATGAAATGCCACCTGGGAATCCTTTTTCAGGGCTGGAAGGGACCAGTAGGGGATGGGCCCACTTGCTGAACTATCTTCTTAGGGGCCCAGTATGCTGGACCAGTCTGAGGGTCAATATATTTCTTTGTTGATCAGGCCTAGGGCACATATCTCTTGGGGACACAGTGTCACCTGGGAGAGGAGCAAGAATGGGGATACAGAGTCCTCCAGAGTGCCCTCAGGCCCCCTCCTGCCCCAAGTCTGCAAGCATCACCCCCCCCAAACCTCAATTCTGTTAGTGTAAGGGAGAGCTCCTTCAGCAGCCCAATTCTCAATGACAGTGGGGAAGAGAAGGGAGGGTCTGTGATGTTCCATGAAGGTGTCTGCCCCTGAAAGCCCCACCTGCAGCCTCACCTCTGCCGAGGATGTATCCGTGGCTCCCCCCACCCAGGCCAACGCTAGCTGACCAGGCCCCTAAGGGGATCCTTTCTGTGGACTCCCATCCTATGTCTCATTCACTTCCTCTGCCTGGGGCTGGGAAGGGCTTAACTCAGCAGTTTCCAAATCGTGGCTGCACACTGAACTCCAGTGTCCAGGCCTCTCCCCAGACTACTTAAAGCAGAATCTCTGGGTGGGCCCAGGCGTTGGTATGTTTTGTGTCCCAGAGGATTCCAATGTCCACTGTAGGTTGAGAATCAGAGACTTAAAGCCTTGCCAACCTTGGATTTAACTACTTCTCACTGCAGGGGTGGCGCCTGCAGGCATAGGCATGCAGAATTCCATCATGTGCAGCACGCAGACCTAACTAGTCTCCTACCACTCACTCCTGCAAGGCGGGCAGATGAGAGCCATGTCCAAAGTTCCTGAAGGGGCTCCTTTGGAAGAGCAAGGTACCTGGCTGCATCATTGCCACCTGCAGCTACTGAAGGCATTGGGTGTCAGACTGATCCCTGAAGCCCCAGACCTGCCACAGTTGTTCTGGAGACACCCTCCCCTGAGCCCCAAACACACACACGCCCGCACACAGGCGCCCCTGAGGGGAGGGAAAGCCTTACCCAGCTGCAAGGCCCATGAGGACCTCTGACATCTGTACACCTCTCCAACTGGTCCTCCCACCCCTCAGGCAAGGCCACCCATCGCAGACCCCTAGGGAGGGTCACGAGCCTCAGGCTTCCAGGAGGCAGGTTCAGAGGCAGAGCCGAGGGACCTGCTTTAATGCTAAAGCAGAGGCTGTGAGAGCCTGGTACACGGAGGGCTGACCCTAGAGGGCTCAGTGTTAGCAGGAGCCTCAGCCCTCGGAGGCCCATTGGCACCCCCTTGAGGCAGGTCTTGCGAGGCTGTAGCCGTCTGTGGGAGGGTTGGGGCCAATACGGGGGACCTTGGGGGGGATGCCAGAACAGCTGCTTCTGAGGATGTGGTAAGATTTAGAGGTTGTATCCCCAAACCAATGACTTCCAGTGACATTGGGACAGTCCTTCCCCCGCCCACCCCTACTCTCCCTCCGCTTGTTTCCTCAGCCCCACCCCCCTGTGCTTTCTCTCCCCCCCCCCCCCCCCCCCCCCCCACCTGGTTCTCTCAGGGAGAGGCCGGCAGAGGGGAGGGAAGCCTTGTCTCAGGCCCTGGGGCCGAACCCTGCCCCGGCCTTCCCCAGGGCTGACTCCGGCAGACTATCCCCCAGTGGGGCACAGCGCCTGGCCTGCTGTTACTCAGCTGGGTGCCCTGTCCTCCTGGCTCCCTGCCAAGCCTGCACCGGCCCTGAGGGCCCTGCCCCGCACAGGGCTGTGGAATCCTGGCCTTCCCAGCCGGCTCTGGCTGCGGCCTGACTGTCTGGTGTCCTCCCCTGAATGGAGAAGCCCAGGGAGGGGCTGCAGAAGGATTCAGCCCAGTGCATAGCCCTGCTTGTGGAGCTGGGATCAGGCTGGCTAAGGTGTCAGAGACTATCCTGGGCCCCTGGGGTCTCTTTTGGGTGCAAGATGGCTCAGGTTTGCAGTAGGTGCAAGGACCTAGGGTGGCATGCCCTGAGACGGGCTCTAGACCATTATTTAGGGGCTGATCCCTCTTTTATGGGTCTGATTTCCAAAGGGCAAGACTGTGGTCAGTAAGTGTCTTTATTGGAAGAGAGATCCAGTCTCCTTGGCTCTGCTAGCTCCCTAGGTCAAGAGGATTTCGATGTCCAGCTCCAGCCGGCTGGCTTTGACCTCATAGCGGCCCCGGATCAGGCCCCGGCTTTGGCTGGTATGGCAGCGCCAGTGAGACTGGATGATGCAGGCTGCCTGGCGTGCCTGGAGAAACCGTCTGCGGGCCTGCCACATTCGAACCTGGGCCTGCACCTTCACCACTGCCCACTCCTGGCAGGTGTAGAGCCTTAGTGCCAGGCGCCGTCTCTGCTCCAGCGTCTTGGCCTGCATCGACCTCCACCAGCACTGGATGACCCAGGCCCTGAGTGCCGCGTGCAGTAACGTCCGGCGCACCATGTTGCCACGCCACCAGGACTGAATCTTTATGGCTGCCTTCTCTGACTGATCAGGGGAGGGAAGAACACGGACATGCTCAGTGGGGTACCCTCCCCTTGCTGTCCCCGTCTGTGGTGCTGGGAACAAAGGGGGCCGGCACAAGTGGCCCTGCCCCCTCGTTTCCGGGCCCATCCACCTTATTTCCAGTCTCCCACTCATCTGTAGTCACTGCTCATCATCCGCCAGGCAGACCCCGGCCATGCGGGCCTTACTCACATTTTGTGTGTCCATGGCCCCGGTCTTCAGAGTCCACTCATCCATCAGTTAGGATACCTTAGTCTTTAGCCCCGCCCTCAACTGTTAGTCACCCCCTCATTAGACTCCGCCCACCTGCGCACAAGGCTCCCCCTCCTCAGGCCTTATCCATACACATTTTGTTCGTGTCTCCTTACGGCCTGACCAGTCCCCTCATTTGTTGGTTCCCGTCATTTGGGGGGCCTGCTGTTATCTCTTGCTTGCAGTATTTTTCTCAGACCCCACTGGCATCTTAAGTCCTGCTCTTTCTACACCTTCCAGTCACTTCTTTCTGCTCCTGCTGGTGGCAGCAAAGAGAGAGGCACACAACTCTCCTTCAAGTAAGGGGTTTTACTTTAGGAATACCCACAGGCAGTTTGGATTTCCGGAAGCTTAAGTGGCAGAGCCCGTGGGAGGGCCCCCAAGCACTGTGTTCACAGGCAAGTATGATTTCATGTAAAATTTGTGAAAGCAAAATCCTTTAGCTGCAATTGGAGAGGGCCTCTGTCTCCGCCTCTCTGACGCCCTTTGTCGCCCTTCTCTTGGGGGGTGTGGGACGGGCTGCAGCCCCTTTGGGGACATGACTAAGGAGAAGCAGAGCTAGGATGTGCGTACTTAGTTTGGGTTAAATGAGGCAGATTTATCTGGTTCACAGGCACGCTTGGAATTAGACATGTCCTTGCTAGCCATTCAGCTAGGAGATGGCTCCTACCAGTTACCGTGCCACGGGATGAATTTGCGGGGACAAAGGCTGCTACGGTGGTGTGAATGATATGAACGTGTCCTCCAGTGCCTGGCACCAGAAGTAGGTGGGCGGGGGAGGGAAAGGGAGGTTTGAAAAGTGTGGAGACAAGTCGGTCTGTAGAAAGTTCTTCCTGTTATCCATTTATGTAAAACCATAAATGGAAGATTCTGTTCTCAACTGATGCCTGATTAAAACTGAAGTTTTGTCTTGTTGGGAATATACTTGATAATGCAGTGAGACAATTATAAAACATACATTCTTATTTTGGCCTGAATTTTATGAAAGAGAATTGATCAGAATTCCTATGATTTCAGGGCAGCAACTAGTGGAACTACTATGAACAGTGCATAAGGCAGCATGAGAAATAACATTTTATGCATCTGGAGCATCCATAATAAACACATTTTTATCAAAAATGATATTGCAGGGGCGCTGAGTGGCTCAGTAGTTAAGTGTCTGCCTTCGGCTCAGGTCATAGTCACAGGGTCCTGGGATCGAGCCCCACATCGGGCTCCCTGCTCAGCGGGAAGCCTGCTTCTCCCTCTCTCACTCCCCCTGCTTGTGTTCCCTCTCTCGCTGTGTCTCTCTGTCAAATAAATAAATAAAATCTTTAAAAAAATGATATTGCAAAATCATACGAAGAAGTAATCGCAGATTATGCTGCAAAAAAATGTTGGAAAAACGTGATAGAGGTGGGACAGTGACTTAATATAAACATTATGTTATGTTTTGGTATTTGCCAAGTTTTGAAAATTTACAATTTGTTGTGATTTCTTTGTTTGTCCTACATACTCACTTGCCTAATTTCAAGCCTGTAATTTTGCATTCTTTTTCTTAAAGTAGGACTTCCAAATTATATAAGCTTCAGGTCCCACAAAACCTGGCTCTGCCCTGCCTTGTGCAGCCAGGTGTCCTGGGAGCTCAGGGAAAGCTGCGTTTCTAGGATTCAGAGTTAGGACCGGAAGTGCAGACGCAGGTGATGCAGAGGTGCTGGGAGTCCTTTGGGATTTGGAAGGCCATTCTGGCTCTGGCTTTAGCATGTGTCCTAGCATTCATTCTTCTGCATGTGGGTTTGCTGGGGGCCCACTGCTTGTTGGGCTATGCTCTGTCTATGGCTCCTGTTTTTGTGTATTTGAGGCACTGGCCATTGGGTGTCTCACAGGTTCTGACCCTGTTGTCAACCACACAACCACTCTTGCCTCATGTTAAAAGTCCTAGGCGGCAGACCCTATTGCTTCCTTTAATGACTGTCAGTGACCAGCGCTGGTATCAGTCTCTCAAGGCCTCCATCGCTGCACTAAGCTGTGCATCAGGGGGCATCAGGGATCCGTCCACTCCCAGCCCGGTCCGCCAGCCTGTGCAGAAGGGATCCACAGGCTAGGGGTGTGGCCGGTGCTCTGAGGCTCAGTCCATCTGGGCCAGGTTGCCATGGTCAAGATGCCAGATCCCACTATTCCTTGTGGATCTCTCCCCTACTCCAACTCTGGCCTGGTTGGGTTGTTGCCAGAATATGCTGGCTTTGTCTCCTTCTTAGAAGTCTCTGGAAAAATCTGCTCGTCCCTTTTATGTTCACTTTTTTGCAGGTATTTACAAAGCGGCAGCAGATGAGGCTGAGGGGTCAGATCACAGTGCACGAGCCTTGGTCTCCGTTTCATCAGTTCTCCCCTCCCCAGCTTCCAGCTCTCTTCTGCTTGATTTCTTGCTCTGATTATAAATATGGTATGCCTGTTGCTAAAATTTCAAATAATGCAGAAATATATAAGGTGGAAAGTGAATTTCCCATGAAATTTGCCCCTGAAGCTCTTCCTCCGGAATTTATACCATGCACAGACTAGCTTAAATTTTCTATTAAAAATTATTTATTTATTTATTTTTAAGATTTTACTTATTTATTTGAGAAAGAGAAAACACAAGTGGGGCGGAGGGGCAGAGGGAGAGGGAGAAGCAGACTCCCCGCTGAGCAGGGAGCTCAATGTGGAGCTGGATCCCAACCAAGACCCTGGGATCATGACTTGAGCCAATGTCAGATGTTTAACCGACTGAGCCTCCCAGGCACCCCCAAAATAATTTATTTTTAATTCATACATTTCATACTGAAATACATACATTTCAAGCTGAAATTTCCCTTGGCAATCCTTTACATTATTACTGTTCCCCGCTAGGAGGGCATCCTGGACAATGAGTTATGCCTTTATATGTACCTAAAGAAATGTAAAACTGTTTTGAGTGTTGTTATGTACCTTTTTAAGTCAATTGGGATAAAAATCATAGAACATAACATTGACCATTTTTAACCATTTTAAAGTATATAATTGAGTGGCTATTAGTACCCACACCGTGTTGTACAACCATCGCCCATATCTACTTCCAGTTTCTGTTTTCAACTTGTTTTAGTTCTACTTTCGTCCCCCCAGACAGAAACCATGTAGCCATTACACAGTCACTTCCCATTACCCTTCTGTCACCCCAGGCCCTGGCAACCGTGAATCTGCTTTTAGTCTCTATGGATGTGCCTATTCCAGATGTTGCATATAAATTGAATCAGAGACCACATGCCTTTTATGACTGGCTTCTTTCACTTAGCTTGTGTTCCAGGTTTGTCCATGGCATGTATAGCACGTGTCAGTCCTTCTTCAATTCCTTTCTATAGCTAAATACTCTTCCACTGCATGGATAGACCACATTTTGTGTATCCATTCATAACTTGCCAGGTATTTGAGTGATTTTCACTCTTTGGTGATTGGAATAGTATTGCCCTGAGCATTTGTGTACAAGTATTGGTTTGAACACCTGTTTTCAGTTCTTTTAGTTATATACCCAGGAGTGGAATTGCTGGGTCATGTGGGAATTCTGTGTTTCACCCTTTGAGGAACCACCAAACTGTTTTCCACAGCAGCCAGACCATTTTACATTCCCACCAGGCTCCACATGCTTGCCAATGTTCATTATTTCCCATTTTTAAATACTATAGCATCTCATGTGGGGTTATGATTTGCATTTCCCTACGATAAATGATGTTGAACATCTTTTCATGTGCTTTTGGGGCATTTGTCTATTTTTCTTTGGAGAAATGTCTGTTCAAGTCCGCTGACCACTTTTTAATTGGCTTCTTTGTCTTTTTGTTGTTGAGTTGTAAGTACTCTTTATATATTCTGGACACTAGGTCCTTATCAGATATATGATTTGAAAATATTTTCTCCCATTTTGCAGGTTGTCTTTTCACTTTCCTCATAATGTCCTCTGATGCACAATAGTTCCTAATTTTGAAGACATCCAGTTTATCTATTTCTTCTGTTGGTTGTGCTTTGGTGTCATAGCTAAGAATCCACTGCCAAATCCAAGGTCATGAAGTATTACTCCTGTGTTTTCTTCCAAGAGTTTTATAGTTTTATTTCTTACCTTTAGGACTTCAATTATGAGGTGTGAGATAAGAATCCAACTCCATGCTTTTGCAGGGGGTTACCCAGTTGTCCTGGCACCATTTGCTGAAGAGATTATTCTTTCCCCTGAGTCTTGGTAGCCTTATTGAAAAGTAATTGAACATAGAGCTATAGGTTTGTTTCTAGTCTTTCAATTCTAATCCATTGATCTACATGTCTGTCTTTATACCAATACCACACCATCCTGATTACTGTAGCTATGCAGTAAGTTTTCAAATTAAGAAGTTTGTGTCCTCCAAATTTATCTTTTTCAAGATTGTTTTAGCTATTCTGAGACCTTTGCAATTCCATATGAACTTGAAGATCAGCTTTCCATTTCTGTAAAAAAAAAAAAAAAAAAAGGCAGTGGAAATGAAAGGGATAATGTTGACTCTGTAAATCAATTTGGGGAATATTAAGTCTTCTGACCCATGAACACAGAATATCTTTCCATGTATTTAGGTCTCCTTTAATTTCTTTAAACAAGGTTTTATAGTTTTAAGTGTACAAGTCCTGCACCTGCTTGGTTAAATTTATTCCTAAGTATTTTTATTCTTTTTGATGCTACTATAAATATAATTATATCCTTAATTTCATTTCTGAATTTTCCATTACTGGTGTATAGAAATACAAATGATTTTTGTGTGTTTATTTTGTATGTTGCAACTTTGCTGAATTAGTTTATTAACTGTAATAATTTTTTGGTGGATTCTTTAGCATTTTCTATATGTAAGATCATGTCATCTGCAAGTGGAGATAGTTTTACCTCTACTTTTCCAGTTTGGATGCATTTTAGTTCTTTTTCTTGCTTAATTGTCTTGGTTAAAACTTCCAGTACTTTGTTGAATAGCAGTGATGAGAGCTGATATCTTTGTCTACTCCTCATCTTAGAGAAAAAACTTTCAGTCTTTCACCATTAAGTATGATGTCAGTTGGGGGTTTTTCGTAGCTGCCCTTTATCGGGTTGAGAAACTTCCTTCTATTCCTAGTTTATTGAATTTTTTTTTTTTTTTTACCATGAAGGGCTATTAGATTTTGTCAAATTCTTTTTCTGTATCAATTGAGATGATCATGTGATTTCCCCCCTTTATTCTATTAACGTAGATTTTCATATGTTGCACCTACCTTGCTTGCATTCCTGCGATAAATCCCATTAAGTCACAGTGTATAATCCTTTAAATATGCTCTTGGATTTAATTTCCTAGTATTTTGCTGAAGTGTTTGCATTGTACTTATAATTGTTGTTGGTCTTTACGTTTTTTTTTTTTCTGATGGTATCTTTGTCTGGCATTGGTATCATGGCAATACTGGCCTCAAAGAATGAATTAGGGAGGGTTCCCTTCTCTTCTGTTTTTGGGAAGCATGTTAGAACGAATGGTATCAGTTCTTTAATGTTTGATAAAATTCACCAATGAAGTCAACTGGTCCAGGACTTCTCTTTATTGGAAATTTTTAAATTACTGCTTCAATCTCTTTCCTTGTTATAGGCCTTTTCAGATTTTCTATTTCTTCTTTAGTCAGTTTTGGTTCTTTGTTTTTGTCCAGGAATTTGCCTATTTCACCTTGGTTATCTAATTTGCTGGCATACAGTTTTTTATAAGACTCTCTTATGATCTTTTTTATTTTATAAGGTCCCCACTTTCTTTTTTTTTAAAAGATTTTATTTATTTATTTGTCAGAAAGAGAGAGCACAAACAGGGGGAGAGGCAGGTAGAGGGAGAAGCAGGCTCCCCGCTGAGCAAGGAGCCCGATGTGGGACTCGATCCCAAGACCCTGGAATCACGACCTGAGTCGAAGGCAGACGATCAACTGACCGAGCCACCCAGGAGCCCCAGGTCCCCACTTTCATTCCTGATTTTAGTAATTCGAGTCCTTTCTCTTTTCACTTGTTCTGTCTAGCAAAATATTTGTAAATTCTCTTAGTCTTTTTAGAGAATCAACTTTTGGTTTTATTGATCTGTTGCTTTTCTTTTTAAAAAAGATTTATTTATTTATTTGAGAGAAAGAGAGAGAACATGAGTGGGAGGGGCAGAGGCTCTCAAGAGGGAGAATCCCAAGCAGACTCCATGCCCAACGCAGAGCCCAATGCAGGGCGTGATCTCATGACCCTGAGATCACAACCCAAGCCAAAACCAAGAGTCAGATGCTTAACCAGCTGAGCCACCAAGCATACCTGTTGTTTTTCTATTTTCTATTTTGTTCATCTCAGCTCTAATCTTTATTTCTGTCCTGCTTCCTTTGCGTTTAGTTTGCTCTTCTTTTTTCTAGTTTTTTGAAGTGGAAGTTTATTAACTTGAAATAGTCTTTTTTAAAAGTTTATTTATTTAAGTAGGGGCCCCTGGGTGGCTCGGTCAGTTGAGTGTCTGCCTTCGGCTCGGGTCACGATCTCAGGGTCCTGGGATGGAGCCCCTCGTTGGGTTCCCTGGTCAGCGGGGAGCCTGCTTCTCCCTCTCCCTCTGCCACTCCCCCTGCTTGTGCTCTCTCTCTCAAATAAATAAATAAAATCTTTAAAAAAATAAAATAAAAAGTTTATTTATTTAAGTAAGCTCTACCCTGAACATGGGGCTTGAACTCATGACCCTGAGATCAAGAGTCACACACTCTTCCAATCGAGCCAGCCAGGTGCCCCGAGATACTTCTTCTTTTTTAATTGAGGCATTTATAGCTATAAATTTCCCTCTGAGCACCACCTCTCATTTGGGGATGTTGTGGGTTTTTTTAAAATCATATAAAGGTATTTTCTAATTTTTCTTGTGATTTCTTTTTGACCCATTAGTCGTTTAAAAGTGTGGTTTGTTTTTGTTTTTTTAAAGATTTTATTTATTTATTTAGAGAGCACGTGCACGTGTGTGAGCTGGGAGAGGGGCAGAGGGAGAGAGAAAGAGAACCTCAAGCAAACTCCGAGCTGAGCACTGAGCCTGTTGTTGGGTTCGATCTCATGACCCTGAGATCATGACCTGAGCCAAAATCAAGAGTCGGATGCGTAACTGACTGAGACACCTAGGTGCCCCTAAAAGTGTGTTTTTGATTTCCACAAAGTGGTGAATTTTCCAGATTCCCTTCTATTTTTTTAAAAAGATTTTATTTATTTCCTTGACAAAGAGAGACACAGCGAGAGAGGGAACACAAGCAGGGGGAGTGGGAGAGGGAGAAGCGGCTTCCCGCGAAGCAAGGAGCCCGATGCGGGGCTCGATCCCAGGATCCTGGGATCATGACCTGACCCCAAGGCAGACACTTAACAACTGAGCCACCCAGACACCCCCAGATTTCCTTCCATTATGAATGATTAATTTTTATTAATATTCTGCTATTCATACATATTTCTATTATCATTCCATTGTGGTCAGAAAAGATACTCTGTATGATTTCAGTCATTTTCAATTTATTGAGACTTGTTTTGTCGTCTAACATATGGTCTGTCCTGAAGAATGTTTAACATGCCCTCCAGGAGAATGGGTGTTCTGCTGTTGTTGGGTGGGGTGTTCTGTAGAGGTCCGTCAGGTCTGGTTGCTATATAGTGATGTCCACATTTTCCATTTCCTTGTCCATCTTTTGTCTAATTGATCTATTGGTTAGTCTCCAACTATTATTGTTGAACTTTCTATTTCTCCCAAGATTTCTGTCAGGTTTTGTTTCCTATATTTTGGAACTCTCGTTATGTGCATATGTGTTTATAATTACTACATATTCTTGATAGATTGACCCTTGTATCACTATATAATGTCTTTTTTATCTCTTATACAATTTTTGTCTTAAAGTCTACTGTGTCTGATGTCAGTATATCTACCCAGATCTCTTTTGGTATATGATTTGCCTGGGATATCTTTTTCCATCCTTCCACTTTCAACATGTGTTTTTGGATGCAAAGAGAGTGTCTCGTAGACAGAATATAGTGGACCATGTGTTTTTTTTTTTTTTTAATTTTAGAGAGGGAGAAAGGGGGAGGGACAGAAGGAGAGGGAGACAATCTTAAGCAGGCTCCATGCCCAGCGCAGAGCCTGACATGGCGTTTGATCTCACAACCCTGAGATCATGACTTGAGCCAAAATCAAGAATTGGACGCTTAACCGAGCCACTCAGGCACACTGTTTTGTTTTTAAATCTATTCTGCCATCCTCTGCTTTTTGATCGGAGAGTTTAATCTGTTTAATGTAATCATTGATATGAAAGAACTTCCTTCTGCCATTTTGTTGTTTGTTTTCTATATGTCATATCCTTGTTTTTTTTTTTAATTCCTCCCTTACTGCCTTCTTTTGTGTTAGATTTTTTTAGTTTACCATTTTGATTCCTTTCTTGTTTCCTTTACTATATATTTTTAAATGTTTTGTTAGTGTCACTCTGAGGATTACAATTAGCATCTTAAATTATAACAACCTAGTCAAATTAGTTCGATTTAATTTCAATAGTAGATAAAAACTTTGGTCCTATATCGCTCCACCCTATTTTATGTTGTTTTTGTCCTTACATTTTAATTTATTCTTAAGTATTTAATAGTTTGTTGTTGTTGTTGTGGATGGAATGTTTTATCCAACCCAATTTCAATTTGGTTACTATTAATACAGAGAAACACCACTGATTTCTATATATTTATTTTATATCAGGCCACACATCAAATGTTCTATTATTTCTCATTGATTGTTTTTTCTCATTAGATTCCCTTGGAATTTCTAGGTATATGATTATATCAGCAGCAGAAAGAAATAATTTTTATTTCCTTTTCAAAATTTATACTGATTTTCCCATTCTATTGCATTTGCTGGAACCAAAACACTGTGTATAATGGGAATGATAGGCATCCCTGTCAGGTTCCTGATTTTATTGGTAATTTTATTGGTAATAGTTTTCTTTCCCACCACCATTTAGAATGCTGTTTGCCTCAAACAAAACAAAATAAGTTTTCATCAATTTTAAGTAGTTTCTTCCTATTCCAGTTTTATCCAGAATGTTATTAAGATTAGCTGCTGAACTTTATAAGCATCCTTTTGGCATATATTGATTTGATCAAGAGGCTATTCATTTTTCCTTTAAATTGTTCACTAAGGACACACGCTAATTCTTCCTGATATCAGGCCATTCCTGGAATAAACTTTGTTTAATCTTATTGTATTATTCTTTTGACATATTGCTGGATTCTATCTGGTAATGTTTTATTTTACATTTTTACATCTACAATGATTAGTGAGAATGGGCTATTACATTGGTCATTGGTCAGCAAACTATTGCCCCCACCCCACCCCACCCTCCACGGCCAGGCCAAGTTTGGCTCAATGCCCATTTTGGTACAACCCACGACCTAAGAATGGTTTTCACATTTTTAAATGGCTGAGGAAAGAAAAAAACAGGAGAAGAATAATATTTTGTGACACTTGAAAATTATATCAAATTTCAGTATCCATAATAAAGATTTATTGGAACACTACCACACTCATCTATTTACGTAATGTCTGTGGCTGTCTTTGTGCTCCAGCACAGAGTTGAGTAGTTGTAACAGACACCGTATGGCCTGCAAACCTTAAATATAGACTATTTGGCTCTTTACAGGAAAAGTTTGCCAACCCCTGGTCTATCTAGCTTTCTTTTTGGGGCCTATCTTTATCAGGTTTGGTGTTAATGTTAAGTTGGCTTCATGAAATGAACTGGAGAGTTTTCCTTCTTTTTTTTTCTATTATGTGGAATCATTTAAATAGATTTGGAATTGTCGCCTCTGTAAATGTTAAATAAGACTCAGCCATGAAACCATCTGGTTCCCAGGCAATATTTAATACATAATAAATATAATCTTCTGTGGTAATTGATCTATTCAAGTTTTCAAATTTTCTTGGGTTGATTTTGATAATATATGTTTTGCTAAGAAATCATCCATTTCCTCAATAGTTTCAAATTTGGTTAGCCATGAAATTGCACAGAATACTCTCTCCAAATAATTTTAATCTTCCCCACATCTGTAGTCATTCCCCAGCTCTCATTTCTTATCTTGTATATTTTTACCCTCTCTCTTTTTTTAAAAAATCTGGCTCATAGAAGTTTATCTATTTTATTAGTCTTTTTCAAATAACAGCTTTTAAGCTCATTTATCTTTCCTGTGTGTTTTTTTTTTTTTTGAAGGGGGAGGGTTTCTGTTTCAGTAATTTGAGCTTTTAAAAATTATTATTATCTCCTTTGTCCTCATTTCTTTTTTTTTTTTAAAGATTTTATTTATTTATTTGACAGATAGAGAGAGAGCACAAGTAGGCAGAGCAGCAGGCATAGGGAGAGGGAGAAGCAGGCTCTCCACTGAGCAGGGAGCCGGACGTGGGGCTCAATCCCAGGACCCCAGGATCATGACCTGAGCTGAAGGCAGCCGCTTAACCAACTGAGCCGGCGCCCCTGTCATTTCTTTTGGATTCTTCTGTTGTTTCTGTTTTTGTTTTCATTTGAGGGATGAGTACTGGGTTTGCACATTTTTGGTCTATCTTTCTTGATAATTGGAGGCATTCGAGACTATGACAGCCCTCCAAGCCCAGGCTTTGTTAGGAAATAGTCTCTTCTCAGAAAAAAAAGAAGTAGTCTTCTTTTTCTTTTTGCTCTTTTGGTAGTTTGCAATTTTATTTTGGTTTTGCCTTCCATCGAAGGTTTTCCTTAATTTCCAATGAGATGAGACTTTTAAAAAATTTTAACTTATTTGTTTCTGACATAACCCTAGACATGATCACTGATTATACTTGTAAATTAAGCTTTTCTTGCTGGTCAAGTATGTGCCACTCCTTTGTAAATATTCTGTGGATGTATGAAATAAATGATTACTCTATTTGAAAAATCTAAAGTTCTGCATGTGTCTCATGAATTTTGTTTATTATTTATTCAGTTCCCCTATGTCCTTAGTTTTGGTTAATGATGTTGAAATCTCTTACAATAATGATCCTATTCTCCCTGCATTTCATACATCTAACAGTTTGTTAGTTAATTCTTTTGTCCTGAGCACTGACAACTAATACAATTTGAGGGGGGTAGAGGTGAGAGATACGTAAATGATAAATAGATGAGGAAATTATATTTTCAAAGTTTTAAGTGTTCAGCTATAAGAGTTTTTGTGAGTGAATTTTTGGCAACAAAATCATGTAAAGGAAATGTTTCAAAACATCCGTTTTCTAAAAGCATTTTCCATGGCATCTTATTTTGGCTGATGAGGAGCTCCCTCCAGAGGCTAGAAAAATTTCATCACCAGGGTTTCGTTGGGTAGCTTGTGCTTGTGAGTTAGTAACACTTCTGTGTAGGATTTTTTTGCAGGAATCTTTGTAACACACTGGCCCTTGTTGGTGAGGGTTAGCATTGTCAAAACTAGACAGTGTGATCCATAAACCCCTTTGTCAGTGCACAGCAATCACAAATGGCCACCTGTCCCAATGCATGGAAAGCACATTTATTTGGTGGTTTGTTTTCCTCCCTGGAATGTGACCTCTGTACAGGTAGGGACTTTCTCCCTGTCTTACTCTTGGCTTTAACAAGTACCTATAATAGTACCTGGCACATAGTAGGGGGTTCAATGATTGTTGCATGGACGAATGAGTGAATCTATGAACAAAAGTTCTTTGCTTAGTGTTGCTTGGAATCCATGACTAGGCCCTGTGGCCCAGGGAAGGCACTTGTCTGTGTCCCAAGGCTGAATGGCCTGTGCTCAGTGGGATTCATTTTACTGGTTTGGACCAAAGGTATTCACTCAACACTTGTTTATTGAGCGTCCACTCTGTGCCACAGTGTTGTAGGGGCTGGGGATCCAACAGTAAAAAAAAGCAGGCAAGATTCCTGTGCTTCTGGAACAGTTATGTAGAGAGTGTTTGGATAGTAATGTTATGAGGAAAAGTCAGGCAGGGGGAGACAGAGCATGCTGGATGGAAAGGAGGTCTCACTTTTATATGGTAGTCAGAGAGTGGGTGAAATCACTTTGAGGTGAAGGAGGCGGGGAGGAAGCTCTGCAGGCATCTCGGGGGTGGAGAGGTGTTAAGACACTGAATCTGGCATGTTTGAGGGACACCAACAAGGCTGGTGTGGCAGAAGCAGAGGAAGAGAGGGGGAGGGGGAGGAGGATGAAGTCAGAGAAATTTAGGAGACGTGCTGCAGAGATGTGAAATGCCTAGAGAGGATGATTGAGATTTTTCCAGCAATGAGGAAGGACCTTGTGAGTCAAGGGCAGAAGCGGGCCTGGGCTCTTCCCACAGACATCTCTACTTCCAAAGGTGGCTTCCAGGCTGCCTTGTCAGAGATCCTTTCCTTCTGATCACGACTATGGAAAGAGTCTGATCACGACTATGAGGTGACAACTCCTGAGGTGGTGATGATATGGCCCACATGTCAGGACACGGGAGGTATGCTGGGATGGCACAAGGTACGTGAGGATGACCGCAGAACCAGATTCTTGCTGAAGGAAGTTGAATTAAGAAGAGAGCACCTTAGGGGTGCCTGGGTGGCTCAGTCAGTTAAGCATCCAACTCTTGATTTCAGCTCAGGTCATGATCTCAGGGTCGTGAAATCAAGCCCCACGTCTAGCTCTGCGATGGTTGTGGAGTCTGCTTAAGATTCTCCCTCTCCCTCTGCCTTCCCCTGCAAAAGAAAACACCTTAGACCCCAAGGGTCAGGGCTGGAGGGACCATTACTCTCTCTCAGCTCTTGTCTACAGGGCATCTGGTCAACATCACCCAGACTGCCACCACCACCCTCACTGACAAATGAGAACCTTGAAATGAAAACTCTCAAAACCCACCAGCATCTGCTGATTCCAGAAAGGAATAGCCTCCATTTGAGATAACAGAACAAGATGGACTTTCTGAACACTGGTATGATTCCCTGCAGCTTCATCCTGTTTTTTTGGACTCTTTTATACCTTTTCACAGACTGCTAATCATGCTAAGCTTTCTAGTGGGATTGGTGATAGACAATGGCATTACTCTGGGCTCTCAGCTGACTAGGGGAGGTTGGGTGTGTGCTTTTGCCAACATCTCTGCCGCATCTGGATGAATGACCTACTCAACTGGCTCGGCTCCAGACTGCAGAGCATGGCTGCAGTCCAGTACTCAGTGGGCCTGATCACCCACCTAGGAGTCATGTTATGGTCATTCATCCAATGCTGCCTTAAGACAAATAAGGCTCAGGCCCCAAACTGCACAACTAATGAGGGTATGGAGTGGCCTGGGCCCCTGAGACATCTTAGTGGACACACGAGAATCAGGGGATAGAGCTATAGAGGAATGCTCTTGCCATGGCAGGCTTGCATATATCCACATAGGTTACGAAGGCAGAAGCTTGAACCACAGGAAATCTGAGTCTTGGCTGGATGCCTTGGGATCCTGCTGGAACAGGAGAAGATGGGGGGCTTATGAGGAGCTGCTGTCTTCCCTGGGAGGCTATCATGAGACAGTTGCCTTCTCCCCCTGGGTTCCAATGAGGAGCAGGGCTCTCTGGCCAGCCTCCCCCAAGTAGGGCTGCAGAAGATAAAACCACTAGGCCACAGCCTAGATCAGGCTCCTCAGTGACAAAATGCATTGCTGTCATCTGGCCCTTTTATTTCATGTCATCCCTGTTGTTCTGTGGGACAAGAACCACAGGGACCTGGCACTTTGGCTAATCTTGCTTTCATTGTCTGTCTGAGTCATAAACTGTCTGAATCTAAGGTGGCCCACTGTATCCTTACCAGTAAGACCAATCAGGCCTTGGCCTCAGGTTTCCCTTGTCATGTGTCTTGAGTGTGCTTGACAGAAAGCCATGAACCAGGGGCGGGTTATCTGTCTTGGTTACTCTGAAACCTCGGGACTGGGAGAGCCGCAAGTTATAATGCTGACCTTGTGACTGTGGGACTGGAATGATGTACAAGACCAGTAGGCAACTAAGAGAGAGTTCTCCATGCCAGGGTGCTCCTTGTGGGTGGACGGTGGGGAGGAGCAAGCACCTGCATGCGTGGACTCCTGAGGAGACTGCCGTTGCCATGCGTGCTGATTTCCTGGCCTGCGTTTTCTGCAGAGCTAAGTAAACTTCGTGCTAGATTAAAGTCCATTGTGTCTTGAGTTTGATGACTAACCTACCTGCCGGGGGTGGGACAGATCTGAACTTTCAGACGGAGGACAGAAAGAAGTCCAAATATATTAGCAATCACTGTAAGTGTAACGCATTCACTCAGCAATTAAAACGCAGGTTCCTAGATGGAATTCAATACGTTAAATGCATCTACGAAATGTGTAGAATAGGGACACCTACGACAAAGTAACACAGAAGCTTGAAAACAAAAGGGTAAAGATTTATCAGGCAAATTCTCAACAAAAGAAAGCTATTGTAACATAGAATAGAATAAATAGGACATAAGATGAAATTTAATCATTAAAAGGAGTAATAGTGTTTTGTGCTAGGGGTCAGCAAACTGAGGCCCACTGGCCAATCCAACCCACTACCTGTTTTTATAGGAAATGTTTTATTTTGTGTGTGGTCGCTGTGGCGTTACAGTGGCGGGTTGAGTAGTTGCCACAGAGCCTGGATGGCTGGCAGAGGCCAGCGTATTACTATCTGGCTCTTTACAGAAGAACTTTGCAGCTCCTGTTTTAAACCAACGAAAGGAACATTATTCTAAGAAACGATAATAACTGGGAGTTTGTATGTATTCAACAAATAACTTCAAAACATAAAGTAAAAAACTGATAGAATTACAGAGACAAGTAGAAAATTCTACACTTCTACCTATCTCGGACACTCATAGAATCAAGCAGACAAAAAAAAAAAAAGCCTTGCTTTCAAGCACACACACAACACTACCAGAAAACATTCGTGGGGCGCCTAGCTGGTTCAGTTGAGAGAGCGTGCGACTCCTGATCTTGGGGTTGTGAGTTTGAGCCCCACATTGGGTGTTGAGATTATTTAAAAATTTTAAAATCTTTAAACAAGAGAGAGAAAACATTCTTGTTCCCTGAAGTTTGAATTGTAAAAAGTAAAGACAGCTGGAAAGGAAGTAGCAGAGCTGAGGATCTCATGCATAGATGCGTGAGGGTCATGAGTGGTCATGGCCAAGCCCAAATTCTGCAGTAATCAATGTTACAAGGCAGAGAAACCAAAGAAAATAAAGATCACAAAGAAATGGTAGTAGCAAGAGAAGTTAGAACATAAAAAGTTACCAAACTGGAATGTGATGAGCAGTGAGTGTTACATGCAACCGATGAATTACTAAACTCTACGTCTGAAATTAATGATGTAATGTATGTTGGCTAATTGAATTTAAATTAAAAAAAAGGGGATGCCTGGGTGGCTCAGTCAGTTAAGCATCTGCCTTCGGCTCAGGTCATGATCCCAGGGTCCTGGGATCGAGCCCCGCATCAGGCTCCCTGGTCAGCGAGGAGCCTGCTTCTCCCTCTGCCTGCCGTTTCCCCTGCTTGTGCTTGCTCTCTCTGACAAGTAAATAAATAAAATCTTTAAAAAAAAATAATAAAAATTTTAAAAAGTTACCAAACTGGAGAATGTAGCCCAGAATGAATGCCACCAACACCCTGAGAGCCCCAGAGCTGCCTTGAATTCCATTCACATCTTCAAGGTGTTCCATTTTATGACTATTTCTTTACCTGCATCTCCAGAACATCCTCTTACTTGTATTTGTCCTCCATCACGTGAGTTAGTCCAAGGGAAGCCATGAGGGAAAACAAAGTAAAATCTCCTCCTGACCCAGTCCCATGGCAGACGTCTAGATGGGTGGGTAAAAGCCCAGGAGAAGCTGGTCTGCCAGGAAGGAAGTCCTGGGGGAGCGTATCCTGGCCCTGGCTGGTGCAGCAAATCTTGAGGCGCTGGCTGCCTATGGAAGAAAATGGCCGTACCAGCCCCGAGATATTAAAACAAACCTGTGGATGCCTGGGTTTCCTGTACCATCTCATGTGTAGTAAGGACCAAGAGTTTTATAAACTTTGCCGCAATGCCTACTTGGTTATTTTGTGTTCTTCATGTACAGTATCTAAAAAATAAAAATAAACAGTGTGTTTGTCTGTGAGGCGCTGAGGAGAGCTTGCGAGATATGTGCTGGGTGGCATCTAGATTTAGCTGAGAGGGACGTCTTCAGGTACCCACAAAAGGACATCATCAAGTACCCAAGGACAAAGGATCAGGCCATGAAAAGCATGTGCAGGGCTGGCTAGAAAGAAAACTTTGAACCAATATCCCTTATGAACATTGATGCAAAAATCCTTAAAAAAAATACCAGCAGGGGCACCTGGGTGGCTCAGTCGTTAAGCGTCTGCCTTCGGCTCAGGTCATGATCCCAGGGTCCTGGGATCGAGCCTCACATCGGGCTCCCTGCTTGGCGGGAAGCCTGCTTCTCCCTCTCCCACTCCCCCTGCTTGTGTTCCCTCTCTCACTATGTCTCTGTCAAATAAATAAATAAAATCTTTAAAAAAAAAACCAAAACAGTGTCATATCCTTTAAAAAAAAAAATACCAGCAAACTGAATTCAGCAGCATATTAAAAGGATTATACACATGACCAAGTGGGGTTTATTCCTGAAACGCAAGGATGGTTCAACATACAGAACCCATCAATATAATATACCACATTAACAGTATGAAGGAAAAACCCACATGATCATTTCAACTGATGCAGAAAAAGCATTTGACAAAATTCAGTACCTTCTCATGATAAAAACACTCGACAAACTAGGAGTTGAAAAAAACTAAGTCAACATAATAAAAGCCACATATGAAAAACCCACAGTGAACATCATACTCAATGGTGAAAGACTAATGGCTTTTCCTCTAAGGTCAGGAACAAGATGAGGATGTCTATTTTCACCACTTCTATTTCAACATAGTGTTAGCCAGAGCAATTAGGCAAGAAAGAGAAATAAAAGGCATCCAAATTGTAAAGGAAAACATAAAATTATCTCAGTTCATAGATGATAGGATCTTATATGTAGAAAACCTTAAAGATTCCACTAAATAACTGTTATAACTAATAAATGAATTCAGCAAAGTAGCAGGATGCAAAGTCAATGATAAAAATCAGTTGTATTCCTATACACTAACAATGAACAATCTGAAAAGGAAATTATAAAAAATTCATTTGCAGTAACATAAAAAAGAATAAAATAGGAACAAACGTAACCAAGAAAATGAAAGACAAGAGTTCAATTAAAACTACAAAACATTGCTGAAAATAATTAAAGAGGACAAAAATAGATGGAAACACATGCCACATTCATGGATTAGAAGACTTAATATTGTAAAGTTGTCAGTACTACCCAAGATAATCTACAGATTCAATGCGATCCCAATCAAAATTCCAAAAACTTTTTTTTTTCAGAAAAAATAGAAAAAAATCCATTCTAAAATCCATATGGAATCTTCTCTTCTTTTCTCCACAGTTGTGGTGTGTGCAGTTGACTGTTCCTTGCCATGTCTTCTCACAAGACTTTCAAGATCAAGCGATTCTTGACCAAGAAACATAAGCAGAATCATCCCATTCCTCTGGGGATTCAGATGAAAACTGGTAATAAAGGCAGGTACAACTCCAAGAGGAGGCACTGGAGAAGAATGAAGCTAGGTCTATACGGGATCAAACATGAGATGGTACATATATATTCATGCTGAATGAAGGTCATGTGTAAACATCACTACTATCTGAACAATAGATGTGCTTTATTGAAGAAATGATTTTTCTCTGTTACTTTGCTTCTGCACTGGTAGGTTGGTTCAGTAATAAATATGTGAGACTTCTTGTTTGAAAAATAAATAAAAATATAAAATTTATATGGGATCTCAAAGAACTCTAAATAGCCAAGACAGTCTTGAAAAAGAACGAAGCTGAGGGACTCACACATCCTTGATTCCTGATTTCAAAAATTACTACAAAAAAATTTTTTTTAAGTTACCACAGTGTTACAGTAATCAAGGCACTGTGGTACTGGCATGAAGACAGACCAACGGAATAGAACAGAGAGCCCCCATATATGGTCCTCACATATATGGTCAAGTGATTTTTGACAAGGATGCCAAGACCACTCAATAGGGAAAGGACAGTGCTTTCAAAAAAATGGTGTTGGGAAAACTGGTTCTCTATATGCAAAAGAAGGACTTTGGACCCTTATCTAACACCATATAAAAAAATTCAAAGTGGATCAAACACATAAATGTAAGACCTAAAACTCTCTTAAACTCTCAGAAGAAAACATAGGGTAAAAATTGCACATTGGACTTGGCAATGGTTTCTTGGATATGGCACCAAAGGCACAGGAAACAAAAGAAAAAAGACAAATTAAACTACAATTTTGTTCATTAAAAGACACTATCATCAGAGTAAAAAGGCACCCCACAGAATGGGAGAAAATATTTGAAATCATGTATCTGGTAAGAGATTAATATCAAGAATATATAGAGAACTCCTAAAATTCAACAACAAGAAACAACCCAATTTAAAAATGAGAGAAGAACCTGAATAAACATTTCTCCAAAGAAGACATACAGATGGCCAATAAGTCCATGTAAAGATGCTCAACATCACTAATCATGGGGGAAGTGCAAATCAAAACTACAGTGAGACACACCTCACACTCATTAGGATGGATATTATTTAAAAAAAAAAAAAACCCAGCAAATAACAAATGTTGGTGAGAATGTGGAGAAATTGGAACCCTCATGCATTGTTGGTGGGAATGTAGAATGGTATAGCCACTGTAGAAAACAGTATGGTGGGCCCTCAAAAAATTAAAAATAGAACTACCATATGATCCAGCAATCCCACTTCTGGGTATATACCCCAAATAATTGAAAACAGGTCTCAATGAGATGTTTATACACCCGTGTTCATAGCAGCATTGTTCATGATAGCTAAAATATGGAAGCAACCCAAGTGGCCATTGACGAATGTATAGATAAACAGAATGTGGTATATACACGCAATGGAACATTATTCAGCCTTTAAAAGGAAAGAAATTCTGGCATACGCTACAGCATGGATAAACCTTGAGAACATTATGCTGAGTGAAATAAGCCAGTCACAGAAAGAAAAATACTGTATGATTCCATGTACATGAGGTACCTAAGGGAGTCAAATTCATAGGACTTAGAAAATTTAACACAAGGGTGCCTGGGTGGCTCAGTTAGTTAAGCGACTGCCTTCAGCTCAGGTCATGATCCGGGGGTCCTGGGATCGAGTCCCACATCGGGCTCCCCCTGCTCTGTGGGGAGCCTGCTTCTCCCTCTCCCTCTGCCTGCCACTCCCCCTGCTTGTGCTCTTTCTCTCAAATAAATAAATAAATAAATAAATAAAATCTTTAAAAAAAAGAAAGAAAATTTAACACAAGAATTAGTAAACTACTGACTCCCACAACAGCATAGGTGAATCTCAAAAATGTTAAGCTAAATTGAAGAAGCCAGACATGAAAGATACCAGACATGAAATCATACTTACAGGATGATTCCACTTACAAAAACTTAGAAAACAGGCAAAACTAAACTATAGGTAAAATAATTCAGAACAGTTTACATCTGGGTGGGGGTGTAAGTGGTATTGCCTACAAACAGCACAAAGAGACAGAAATTTGCTGTGTCTTGTTTTGGGTGGTGGTTACCAGGGAATACAGAATTGTGAAAACTCATCAAACCCCACTAAGAAATAACAAAACCACAAAGAATGAGTTTGTTCTCTATGGACTGACAGGGAAGGTGTAAGTAAAACAAATTTAATTGTATAATATGGTTCCTATCTAGGTACATATTCTATGTATGTGTTATAAAGGCATTATTTTTAAAAGGAGAGGATTAGAGAAATAAACACTATAAAATTTAGCAATCATCTTTGACGAGGATAGTGGAATTGGGGTGACAGTAAACTCCCTCATTGTGGCTGAATCCCCTGTGTCTGGCCCATCTTCCAGGTACCCAGTTATTAGCCTTCTGGGAGAGCAGGACCCACACAGGCCAAAAAACCCATGAAGCCTCAAGGACCAGCCAGGGCACCCATCTCAGGCTCAAGTGGCCTCAAGTAGTCTCCTGTCCTCCTCTTCCCCTGAGGGCCTCAAGGTCACAGTCAGGACATCTACTCTGATACTTGCCAACTCTCAACTCTCTCCAGCTCAGCTGAGCTTCTGAGAGATATCTTTATTCATGGTTGGACATCCCTAATCACAGCTGAGCTTCGACCCCATGGCAGGACCTCTTTCCATGACTGGACATCCTCATTATGGCTAAATGTTCCCACCCATGGCTAGACATTCTTCCAATGTGTAGACATCTCCCTATGGCTGCACCTGCCACCAGTAAGATGTGTAGACATCCCCCCTCATGGCTGGGCATTCCCCGTGGCTGGATCTGCCCTTGCATGTACCAATAAAGGTCTCCTGCACATTTGGCAATTTCGTGGGTTTGAGAAGGGACCACTCCCCCTTCTTTTTCCTTCTCCTTCCTCAGGCAAGTTCTGCTTTTTCTAGCACCTGCCCCCAACCTCGAATTACCTTGACTCCTTCTTAGTATGTGGCCAAGATTTTTATGTCTTTGCATAAAGCAAACAAGGCCCAGTGTTGCTCTATTAGGTAATGGAATTTGGCTTATCCCTATTTGCCACCTTTCCTCTCAAAAAGCTGGTGCTCCATCATTTAGGTTTTCAGGCAGACTTAGATTGGCAGCTTTGGGTTATGTCTCAGATCAGCTTCCTCTCTCTGGCCTCTGTCTCTCTGACACACACATGTGCACACACACACACGCACACACACAGTTGGAGATAATGGCATGGATATTCCTATGTCATAACTGATCATTGTAACAGTCCCATCAATGATTATTACCACCATGTGGCCTGGATAAAATTCCCATTGCTGCGCTGTCTCCACCTGTCCTTTCCTTCCCGGGGCAGTGCCTGCCTAACGGCACCGACGGACCTCGTTACCCCCTCCCCCCCCTTTAGCTCCCCCTCTTCTCTCCTCCATTGTGCTCAGATAACACTCTATTCTTTTGCCTCTCTCTCTTCTCTTAAACTCCTGTCTGAATTAGGACTCTTTCAGTTGCAAATGATAGAAAACCGACTTAGCTTAAGCAAAAAAGAGACTTCACTGCCCTACTTAAATTTAGGGGGTGTATGAGTTTCCGTGGCTGCTGGGACACAGTACCACAAACATGGGAGCTTAAAACAATAGAAATGTGTTCTCTTGACATTCTGTAGGCTGGAGCCTGAAATCGAGGCATCAGGAGAGCCAGATTCCCCCAAGAAGCTCTACAGAATTCCTTCCTCGCCTCTTCCAGCTTCCGCTGTGATCTCTGCCTGCATCTTTACGTCATCTTTCCTTCTGTGTCTCTCTCAAAACTCCCACAGCCTCTCTCTGATGAGGCATGCATGTGATCGCATGTAGGTCTTACCCAGATAATCCGGGATGAGCCCCTCCTCGCAAGACCCTTCACTTAATCCCATCTTTTACTGTAGGAGGTAACCTTCCAGGTTCCAGGGATTTGACATGGTTATCTCTTGGAGGCCCGTTTTTCAAGGGGCAAATATGGATGTAGCTGCCCCTAGATTCAGGCCCCCAGACAATGTTACCAGGTCCCTCCTTGATTCCTGTTACAACTGTATGGTCCGCGAAGCCAGATGGAGCTTGAAATAAAGAAGGCCATGACGTAGGATACCCTAGGCTACCCAACCTGATGACCACTTATGGAAATCTACTACATAGAAGGGGGTGGGGGGCTGGGTCTAGTCCACCCAAGGCAGAGCTGGAAAATCTCCTCTCTAAAATAGACCCTAGGTTTCAGGCTCACTGGGATGCAAATAGGGACAGGGAACATGGTCTAATGCTTGTCCCCAGGGACTATAGGACTTGGGCTTTATTATTCTGCATCCCCGGCCCAGGCATCTCCTCCACTCAGGGTAGGACAACAGAGAGTCTGTCTGTAGCCAGAGCCAGCTGGGAAGGCCAGGCCAGGAGCTGAGGGGCAACACCCTCCCTCCCCGGGGGCTGCGACACAAAGCATTCCTCCCTTCTGTGGCCACTTCCTGGGAAAACCAGGCGTGGAAGCCATAAAACAGTATCACAATAACTCCAGTCATATTAGAAATCATGATAAATGTGAATTTGCAGCATTCATCTATTAAAAATACAGACTTCCTTGCTGAATCAAGAGACACCTTGATTTATTTTATCGCCCCTGCCGCCCACCTCCCGAGCTGTGCCTTAGGTGTTGCGGGCCCCCGCACTCCTCCTGCTCTGCTGACAGCCAGCTCCCCCCCACCCTCCCCTTCTAGGGGGTGAGCCACTGCAGAGGGAGCGCCAGGCTCACACGGTCAAGAAATGAATACGAGTGACCAGAGACCCTGAAAACAGAAACAAAGGGAGACCAAAGAAGTGTTTGCAAAGCTCCTCCCAGACCAGCTTGTCTTGCTTCTGGAGCATCTCGTGAAGCAGAAGACTCTCAACCCCCGAAAAACTCTGCAAAACCTCGACTCCACATACCGCCTCCCCCAGCAGGACGCAGAGGTTCGCCATCGGGGGTATGAACTCATTGTTAAGTACAAATACACAAAAGCGTAGAAAGACGTGGAGAGATTCCTCCAGGAGGATCAGGCCACGGGCATATACCTCTCCAGGAAGCTGACGGTGAGCGAGGAGGCCGGGCAGCCGCAGGTCGCCCGCAGGGGCTCTGAGCTGACCAAGGAGCAGATGCGTAGATCCTCAGCCGAGGTGGTGGTGGCCCAGATGTTATTCTGAAGACGAAAGATCACAGTGAGATTCTTTCATGCATCTCCTCTAGCCCTGGTGCGACCAGGATCGCACTGACCTTGGACATCCAAGGAAGGGCCATCAGTGGGCAGCAGCATCCCTGTCTTGGTGCTTCTCTTTCCAGAGGCTGCTCTCCCTGGAGCTCACTGATTGCTCAGTGCCTTTGTCCCCTGTCCTGACTTTCCACCTCGAGATACTGACTCTGTGTTGGATCTCCTCTGTGAGGCAAAGGCAGTTCTTTCACACAAATGCTGAAAGTCGTCTGAGCTACCTGCTGAACATTTTGCATCCGGTCCGCTCAGCATATGGCTGCACTGGAGATTTCTAGAATTCCAGGAAGTCACAGAGATTCTGTACAATGGGACCCGGGAACACCATTTCACATTCTTCTCTGGGTCATTTCAGCAAGATTCTGCAGAATTATTTTGATTGATAGGTCTCTTGTTTAGATGTTTCCAAAAACGTTAATACCCTTGGTAAAAGAGCAAGGTAAGAATTCAAGATGTGTTCATAATAAAACATAATAGATTACTATTTTTGTGGTTCTGTGTGCATCTGAATTTAATACTGTTTATTTTTTTTATGTTCAGTTAGCCAGCATATTGAATTTAATACTTCTTTTTTTTTTTTAAAGAGAGAGAAATGGTGTTACCCAAAGGGTATTCTCCGCAAGCTGGGACCGTCTCTCCGCCACCCACACGGGTCTTGTCGCTTTGCCTGGGAAGGCGCACTCCCACGCCGATGGTGTGCCTCGGGAGCCTGTGGCGCTGTCACCTTTCCCCACGCACATGCACAGAAACCAAACTTCCCGGCACTGTCCGGAAGGAGGATGGCGTGAAAGCACGAGAAGCTGTTGTGGTGGGGACAGCCCCGAGATGGCGCCACAAACTGAGCTGAACGAGAGTGACCTGGCCCCCAGGCTCCGCATCTGGCCTGTGGGAGGAAGGCTGACTTCAGCACATTCCTTCATTAGCAGCTCTTGGTCTTCAGAATTCTTTCAGGGTGACTGCTATTCTAGAAGGTTTCCCAGGGGGTTTGCTCTTCACTGTTATATGCGCTCTGTATATGATTGTATGTGCTCTGTGTACCCTAGCGGTACGGGAATCAAATTTTGATTTTTGAATTTGAATAAATATAAGAATGCTGAGGGAAAAAAAGACACCTCTATTTTGTTAACAAAATGTGATGAAAAGTTGAAAATAAGGTGGCGGATAAAAATATAGCAGGGGTTAAACGTGTCCAGTCACTGTGTTGTACACCTGAAACTAATGTAACCGGGTGTGTTAACTGTGCTTCAATTTGAAAAAAGCACATATAATCTGGAGAGATTTCCACGTCAGATAATAGTGTGCTGAGTCATTAGGATTATCCTTTTGCTGAGAAGAGGTGAATAAAGAACTGAGTAACTGTGGTTCTGATTTTCCTTTCCCGTGTGACTGATGTTGGGGATCTTTTCATCTGCTTCCTAGCCATTCATAAATCTTTAGTGAAGTGCTTGTTTAAGATTTTGCTGAAAACTCATTCTTTCTAATCATTACTTGGTTCCATTGTTTGATTGAAATGAAATGCATCTAATTGAATGCTCTATTAATGGATGTTTAAATTGTCTCAAATTTATGTTTTTATCGACCAGCCGGAAATGACTGTCTCTATACACTTTTGTGTCCGTGGGCAGTATTTTCTGTGTGCTGCCTTTTTTGCCAAATTTTGGGCACTTATGGTAGGAAAGAGTGGGCAAGGACTTCCATATTTTCACCAAAAAGAACTCAACTGTCTGGAACCATCCTGGTGCCTGAGTCATAGGTGCCCTTATGACATCATATCCCTGTCTCTTCCTGCCAGGCTGCGGCTGGGAGAGTACAGATCTGGGAGCAATGGAACCATTATGCTCTTAACCATGGGAAATTTAAGGGATTACAGACCTGAGGGGCTTTGAACCATCTATAGCCAAGTCATGGGCATTCGGTTTTGTGTAAGAGAGAGCTACCCGGAATTGCAGGCAGGGGAAGGTGGATTCCCACAGTTAACTCAGGATGCAAGTTCTACATCTAGGGACTCTGGGCCAGGCAGGAAGTTGAGTATGAGGCAGATGTGGCACAAAGTTGTACAGAGAACACCTACCCATACCTTTCCCCTCTAAACTCTGATTACAGAAGGATGGCCACTTTTGTGAAATCATAATAGAAGATGTTGATGAAACCACATTGCTGAAAGAGAAAGAAAAACAGAAGAAAAAGAAAAAAGAGCCTCCACCCACACCTCCTCCATCTCCACCCCCACCCCGTCCACCAAAGGTAGGTCACTGAAGGCCCTCAAAGTTGAGGGTGACTCCTATTCTCAAGGACTGATGGGTTGTCTTCTCTGTGCCCCATAGCATGGCTTGATCCTGGAATCTGTCATCTGAACCAGGTTCCATTTGTATGTGACAGGTAGTGCTATGAATGATTCCTCAGGAATAATAAGCATAAACTGAGAATGTCCCAGGCCAACCAGGATGAATGCTTGCCCTATCCAGAGCATTCATTCCAGCTCATCCTTGGTTATCCTCTCCTCCGAATTCCTTCTCGGTCAGAGAAAGGGGGGTGACTGAGGCACAGAGACTTGGTTGGAGGGAGGGGAACCCCTGACGAGTGGGAGCAGACCATGCCAAGCTGGGGCATGGGGCAGTGAGGCTGTGTTTGGGGAGGGCATTGCCACGTGCAGGGAAAGCCGAGTCTAGAACTGTGTGTGTGAGTGCAGACACATATGTGCGTGCATGCGTGCTAACTGAAGTTTAAGATGTGAGAACACAAGTGAAATTGAGAGCTAGATGAGAAAGACTCCACACTGTGTGGAGCAGAGAAACTTCTAATACTGTGACTTGACAGAGGGACACAGCAGGTTGTGGGTTGAGCTGGAGTCAGGCATGAAAGCAAACAAAGGATGCTGCTTCTCCAGCCGTCTCGGTGCGGCGGGGGGAGGGAAGGACTATGCAGCCCAGGTAGGTGGCCAGGCCCAGGTGGAACATGATTCAGGGCATGCTTGTTCCAGACAGGCCAACCAGGTCCATGTAATGGCGGGATAGCTAGTGCCAGAATGCTCCATTTTACAGATGAGGAGCCTGAGCCTCAGGGGACAATGTGATGTGTCCAGGTGCATTAAGAGAGAGGGGCACAGACAGGAAACATATCTGGTCTACTGGGTCCCTGCCCAGTGCTCCTGAACTTCTGAGGAAGCCCTTCTTGGCATGCCCTGGAGCTGAGGTGGGTGGGGAATGTTCCCTGAGAATCCCTTCTTTATCTTTGCAACCTCTCCCCCCAAAGAAAAAGAAGCGCCCTGACCAAGAGCAGAAAGCCGTAAAGATCCAGGCGTGGTGGCGGGGCACTCTGGTGCGCAGGACCTTGCTACACGCAGCCCTCAGAGCATGTATCATTCAGCACTGGTGGAAGGTGACGCTGGCAAAGCTGCTGGAGAAGAGAAAACGAGCAGTCCTCGAGTCCTTCTTGTGGCAAGAATGGGCAGCGGTCAAGCTGCAGTCCTTGGTCCGCATGTGGCGCATCCGCCAGAGATACTGCCGTTTGCTCCACGCAGCCCGCATCATCCAGGTCTATTGGCGCTGGCATAATTACCGTACCCGTGGCTTTTTCCGTGGCAACTACGACCTCACAGCATCCCATCTGGGTCTTGAACTCGAGATTTTTTTGGGGTCACAGATTTGTCGGATTACAGACAACATCCCCTTCCCAATAAAGAACTGATCAGGTCTCCTCCCACTCTGTGTCACCGTGTCTCTGTCAGACCAGCCCCAGGAGGTCCCTGTGTCAGCAAAGGGTCAGGGAAAATGATGGCAGAGACTGGGCCTGGCACGCTCAGCTCTGAGGAAGTGGCTGAGGTCATCTGGGGTCCCTGGTGGAGAAGGATTCTGAGCATCCAGTGCTGGGTGAGTGGGGCCTGTAATTGATGAGCAATGTCTGCCATGGGTAGGAGAGTTGGGGTTGCAGGGCCGCCCACTCAGCCAACTCCAGAGACACTCCTTTACAGTGTGGTCCATGTACATGGCGCCCCCTGTGGTTGTGCCACATGGAGGTTGCGTCACCTGATGCTCTTCATTCTTCAGTGTCTTCCCATTAAATTTAGAACAATTCCAAAAGTCCTCCTGGGTCTTCATAAGCCTGCATGATCTGGCCCTGGCCGTGTCACCCTCTCTATGTCCCTCTTGGCCACCCTGCTCTTCAGATCTCCCCCCACACACACTCTCATCTCAGAACTTTTCACTTGTTGCCTCCTCTCCTTAGATAGCCTTTCCAGATGGAGCTCCCCTCCACTCACGTGTCTCTGCTCCATGCTCCCTCCTCAGGGAGACCTTCTTTGACCACCTTATTGAAATGGCTTCCCCACCCCCTACTGTATGTTCTACTACCTGACTCTGCTTTCCTGTTTTCAAAGTCCCAATCACTACCCAAGCTTATCTTACCTCATTTTCTATTTTCTGTTGCCCCCACTAGCAGGCGAGTTCCAGGAGAGCAAGGACTCTGGGTTCAGTGCTGTTCCCAGAACCTAGGTCAGTAGGTTCTCTTTGCTTCTCCCTCTCTCTCCCTTTCCAATATGTTATTATATATATATATATATTTTAGGTTCTTCGTATTAGGCCATTTTGTCGTCCTTAAAAAAATCCGTTTCTGAGTTGGGAGAGACTGCCCCTCCCAGGGCCAGCCAGTTCTTAGAGATAGCAAAGGACTCATCCCGGAGCATGCCTTTCATCCACAAACGAACCTGTTCAGGGCCATACCTCCTCTCTTTGTCCTGTACACCCCCAGAAGGCCATATTCCTCTGCTTTAATCATCCCAAGCCAGGTACGAAGCATCTGAGGTCCCCCCAACAACTTAGAGACCACAGAAAATACTCAAACCAGCCAATCCTAAACTGTTTACCCTATCCTGCCTTGCCTTTCCCACTCCAACAAAGACCATGGGAAAAGCTGTTTTCTCAGTCCTGCCTTCTGTCACCTGACCATACCTGATGCTGCCCCTGTGACCCTGGGGGACAGGCAGTGACCTCCTCTTTCAGACCTTGGAGTATAATAAATTTTGTGTTCTTGGGCTTCTGTTCTTTTGTGGCCGCACCTGACAGACCATCACATAAAAGAACACAGAACATGAATCTAATTTAAGTAAAATTCACATAACCATTTTTAGATTCACCACATAATAACAAATTCAGTGGCATTTAGTACCTTCACAGTGTTAAGCAACCACTATGATTTGTATCAAGTTCTAAAACATTTTCACTGTCCTAAATGAGAACCCTGTGCCCCTGAAGCAATCCCTTGCCTGCATCCCATCCTCCAGCCAATGCCAACCACCAGTCTGCAGCCTGTCTCCGTAGATTTCCCTCCTGGGGACTCTTCATATAAATGAAATCATAAAATATTCTGTGTTGGTTTTACTTAATATGTTTTTGAGGCTCATTCACACTGTAGCATGCATCAGTCCTTCATTACTTTTTAAAAAAGATTTATTATTTTAGAGAGAGTGCAGGGGTGGGGGAGGGGTAGAGGAAGAGAATCTCGAGCAGACACCCCACTGAGCATGGAGCCCAATGTGGGGCTTGGATCTGAGCCTCTATCAAGTTGGACGCTTAACCAACTGAGCCATCCAGGCACCCCATGTTCTTTGTTACTTTTTAAAAAATATTTTATTTATTTATTTGATAGCACAAGCAGGGGGACCTGCAGGCAGAGGGAGAGGGAGAGGGAGATGCAGGCTCCCCGCCAAGCAAGGAGCCTGACGCAGGGCTCGATCCCAGGAGGCTGGGATCATGACCTGAGCGGAAGGCAGACGCTTAACTGACTGAGCCACCCAGGTGCCCTTCTTTGTTACTTTTTATAGCTGATTGATATGTCATTGTATGGCTATACCAGCTTTTGTTTATCCACTCATCTTTTGATAGACATATGGATTGTGTGCACTTTTTGTGCTACTGTGAATGATACCACTACGAGTATTTAGCATCTACACCATTTTACATTCCCACCAACAATGTACAGGGCTCCAATTTTTCTACATCCTTGCTGACACTTGTTATTTTCATTTTTTCAAATTCTAGCCAACTGGTGGGAAGTGGTACTTCACTGCAGTATGATTTGCATTTCCCTCATGATGAATGATATTGGACATCTTCCTGTGCTTTTTGGCCATTTGCACCCCTTTGGAGGAAAGTCTGTTCAAGTTTTGAAATAAACTTTTCATTAAGTTGTGGCTTTCTTTTGTGGTTTCAGTAAATACATAATGAATGAGTACACGATCCTACCAGGCTTGGATTTGTGGTTACACCATGGTTCACATCCTACTTTCTAGAAACACCTATCCCACCATCCCTGAATGAATCTCTCAGATAACCATCCTAGATCCCTCATACCCAATAGACATGTTATTTTCAGGCTCCTTGAATTATTATTTCTCTGTGGCAATGTTTCCACGTGTGTGTGTGTGTGTGTGTGTGTGTGTGTGTACCGGGTGGTGGAGGGAGGATCTATTGTTGTCTCTCCATTTCAGCTACAGATCCTGCCCTATTGGTTTTCATCTCTCTATGTGTCTCTGTTTACCCCTCATAAATTTGTCTTTCACTATATCTATAATTATCTGTTTATGATCCTCAGTATCTTTCTCCCTCAGTCCAGGCCTTCCTCTCTACCCATTTCATAATGTCATGTCTCCTTGCCTCTGTTTTTTCAATTCACTGGATTTTCTGGATCTGTACATTTTTGGTAAAGATCATTAATAGTTAACCTGCCAATCCTCAGATAAAGTTATGCTCTTCTAGGCCCTGCTTACTCCTTATCCCTAAGAGCCTCACAAAGATAAGTGGGAGAAGTCTCATGGAGGGCACCAACGTGGTTGCTCCTGGATGATGGAGGCACTTACCTAACCCAGACTCAGCCTAGGATGTGCAAGTACTTTACAGGAATGTCAGAATATTTTATGCCTGTGGTTCAGGGATGAGCACATGACACAAACCAGGCCACTGAGTCTCCATTCTGGTGCCGTTTTGGAACTCCTAGGATTGCCAACTATAAAGATTATGAAACCAGAGCTGCGACAGGCACCACATGGAAATAGCTGAGAATGGAGCTGACACAGAGGAAAGTAGATCCAACAGGTGCCGGGAGAGAGATGAAGCCCTAAGGATTCCTTTGGGCCTCTGGATCCAGCCATGCCTGAGGCTACCACTACCTATACTGTAGGAATTCATTTTGTGAGCCAATAAACCCTCATTTTCACTTAAGTCAGTTTGCTGAGACAGATAGCAAGAGAATAGGAGATCTCAATAGATTAATAAACACTTAAAGAGATTGAATTTGATGTGAGCTGGTTTTCAGAAAGTGGTTTTCAAAAATTGGTTTTTGAATTAGAAACTTGGCAGAAGGTGTCCCTAGGGAATTCTTGACAGTAAGTGTGGAATTATCTCTCATTTAATGTGCCCAGAGGACCAGAACATTCTTGTAATGCTGTGTAGTGCAGTGAAAGGGGAAAATGCTGTGGATTAATGGGTAAATGTTCTAATTATCTAGAATCAGAATGGCCTGAATATGAATCTAATAATGGATTAGTGACCTATGAGCCAAATGTGGAGTCTTTAATTAGCCTAGTTCAACAAGTCAGCAGGAAGGAGACATGGGCAACCATCAGCCATTCATGAAACAACTGTATTAGGAATAAATAAAATTGTCACATCCTTCTCTTGCCCTCTACTCAACTTACACAAAGTATATGTGTGGAAGCCTTCACTTCCAGGATAACTTCTGAGCTCTGCCTCCTAAAGAAAGTAGGCAGTCGTCCCATGGACATACTATTGTATGTGTTGGACTTAGGAGAGAAATAGAATAATGCTTTTCAAATGGTAGCACATGTCACAATCACATGGAGGCCTCATTAAAGCAGATTGCTGGGCCCTACCCAGCACTTCTGATTCAGTAGAGGGTCCCAAGAATGGGTATTTCTAATAAGTTCCAGGTGATGCTGTGGCTCCTATTCTAGGGAACCCCATTTTGAGAACCCCTGAGGTAGAACATAACTATGTGGTCACTGTGAAGTAACAGAGGTTCAAATAAATTGGAGTTTTATTTCTCTTTCCCAAAGAAGTTCAGAAATAGGTGTCTAGGCCCAGATGGAACTTCACAGGGGGAGGAATCCTGGCCCCTTCTAACTTGTTACTCGGCTATATATGGTATCGAGCCCAAGGTCACTTCATGATCCCAAATGGCTTCTGAGGTTTCTTTTTGTTGTTATTGTTTTGTTTTTTAAGGAGACTCCACATTGGTGGAGCCCAACCTAGGGCTCGAACTCACGACCCTGAAATCAAGACCTGAGCTGAGATCAAGAGTCAGAGCTTAATCGAATGAGCTGCCCAGGTGCCCCAGCTGCTTCAACTTCAATATTCCTATCCACAGTCTAGCCAGCAAGGAGGAAAGAGGAGGAGAAAGGCATGCTCCTTCTCTTTTAGGGCATATCCTTGAAGGTACACATGCCACTTCTGTCCACAGCTCAAAGGATATACAAGGAGACCAAATAAAAGGAGAAATATACCATATAGTTATTGATAGAATGACTTACCATTGTAAAGTTGTCAGTTATCTCCAAGTTTATCTATAAGTTAAATTCAATTCCTATAAAAATAACATCAGGAGTTTTTGGGAATTTGACAAACTGATACAAAAAAAAAAAAATCACATTGACTAAGTGTCCACAGTTAGTCAAGACAGTTTTGAAAAAAGAGACTAGAAGGTAGGAGTACGATAAGTCACATTAAAATACACCACAAGACTATAATAATAACAACAATATGTAATTGAGGCACCAACTACTAAGAATCTGAGATGAGGAATAAACATTTAAATAAGAATTTGTTGTATTTTTCCTTCACCCCATTCTCCTCCTTCCTGTGTACAGCTGGACAATAACCCTCCTCCACCCTGACAGAAGAGAGGTTTATTTTCTGCATAAGTTGAATGAGAGAGCATCTAGACTCAGGGATTTCAGTCATGGCTAAAGGCAGAGGTGAAGCACCATACCAAAATGGAGGGATTAATTGAAAGTGTGTAGGCTGGACAGTGAGGCCTCCAGCCTTCTGTGCCAGTTCACCTCCCTGAAGCTTGCAGTCAGGTTTCATTCTACTCTCTGACTGGATGTTCTGGGATTCCTCTCTGGGGCATCAGTTAATTATTGCTACACAAATGTTGTTTAGCAAACTGCCACAGCGTCAGTGACCTACAACAGTAAGCATGTTGCCCCAGGCTGTGTTTTGGTGGGAGAGCTTGGTTGGGGAAGCTCTGCTCCACGTGTTTCCCATCCTCCTCTTCATACCAGCAGGCTGCCTGGGCACTTCCTTGTTGGCAATGGCAGAAGTACAAGAGGGCAAATATAAATTGACAAAGACTTTTGAAGCCAAGGCCAAACTTGCCTATCATCATTCCACCTTATTCTGCTGGCCAAAGCATGTGCTGCCAAATGGGAAGAAAATACAAAGTCCCATAGAAAAAAGTATGCATATAGGACCACTAAAATAATCTACCACAAGCTCCAAAGAATAAAAAAATTGAATGCTGATATTTGGGGTCCACCATTGAAACAAAACCCAACTCTGCCTTATTAACCCACACTGAGTGGTACCAGTTAGTAAGTCCTACAGATGCACACGGAGCTTCCCTTTGGCATTCTAGTGCCAAGCTCATACACATGAATAGACAACCAAGGATCATCAACATGAGAGACTGAGATAAAAACAGAAATAGAAATAGAGACAATACGGGGAACAGAAGAAAAAGGTTTAAAAACCCAAACTAACAATCATAACTAATATTCCTAATAAGAGATAACAGATCAATGAAACAAGAATAGTGTGCTATAAAAGGAGAATAGTCTGAGGCCAGGAAAGAGCTCTTGAAAGTTAAAACTCTTAAAAATGGAGAAAATCTTCCAAAAAGTAAAATAAAAAGAGTTAGAAAATAGCATAGGGGTGTCTGGGTGGCTCAGTTGGTTAAATGTCCCACTCTTGATTTCAGCTCAGGTCATGATCTCAGGGTCATTGGGTCAAACCCCACATCGGGCTCCATGCTAAGCGCGGAGTCTGCTTGTCCCTCTCCCTCTGCTCCTCCCCCACTCACGCTCTCTCTCTCAAAAATAATAAATAAATAAATAAATCTTTTAAAAAAAGAAAATAGTGTAGAAAATATTGGAAAATTAGAGGATCAGTCAATGATTTGACTAGTAAGATTTCTATACATATTAAATTGAGAAAATTGAAAGGTAGAAATTATTTCGTTTGTTATTTTTTTAAAGACTTTTATTCATTTATTTGACAGAGAGAAAGAGCAAGATAGCACAAGCAGGGGGAGCAGCAGAGGGAGAGGGAGAAGCAGGCTCCCCATGGGGAGCCTGATGCAGAGCTCAATTCCAGGACCCTGGGATCACGACCTGAGCTGAAGGCAGACACTTAACTGACTGAGCCAACCAGGCGCCCTGGTAGAAATTATTTTTTAAAAAACCCAATAAGGTTTTCCAGAGTTGGATCATACAAATTTTATAAACTAACATGCCCCATACAATGAATGGGGGGGGGGGAACATCTCAGAGAGGCTGAGAACAACATGTCTATTGGGTACGAGGGATCTGGGATGGTTTGGCACAGAGATGTTAGGACAGTTGTTTCTAGGGAGTAGGATTTGAACCTTGATGAAGCCACAAATCTAAGACCTATATGGAATCACGTATTCCTTCATTTCATAATTACTTATTGAAACAACAATAATTTCAGAACATCCTAAAAACTACAGGGATAAAGAGAAGATTCTAAAAGCTTCCAGAGAGGGAAAAATAAGTCACATCACATGGACAAAAGAATCAGAATAACATTAGACTTCTAGAAAAAAAGTAAAACAAATTCCTCAAAATTCTGAAGGAAAACTATTTGCAATCTGGTATTCCATACTAAGCAAAACTATCAATCATATTTGAGGGTAGAAAAAAGTCATTTTCAGGCTTGCAATCTCTACGTATTTATATCCATGCACCTTTCCTTAGGGAACTATCATAGCATGTGCTCTATCCAAATGAGGGACTGAATCCAAGAAAGAGGGAGACACAGTGCGCAGGATCATGTTCCTGTCACTTGCTGAAGACCTCAATGTAAGATGTAAACCAGAATTTAATAAGAAAACATGTGATCCTGGATGGGAAAGCAGCAGTTTAAAAAATTTCAAAAGCACAATTATAAAGGGGGACATGGATGGAATGATATCTGTGCAATGAACGACACCATGAAAAAAGTCAGCTGACAGGTGGTTGTCTGGGAAAAGATATTTGCAACATTTCTATCCAGCAAAGGAAGTCCAGTCCAAGGAAATCCTACAAGAGGATGATGGGATTCCAGTAGAAAAATAGGCCAAGGACTAGATCAGGCAATTGCACAGAGGTGACAGGAGGCCAAGATGAAATAATCCTGAGAACTGAAAGACACAGCTGTTCCAGGACCAGGTGCCATTCCAAGGACTTCACCTGCATGCATTTCCACAACAGCTCCTTAAAGGAGGCGCCATGTTGCTCTCTCCACTTTGCCCAGGAGGAAACAGACACCACTGAAAGACTTGCTCCAGTTCACACAGCCAGAAAGGGTCTGTGTCAAGATTGGAGCCCAGTTAGTCACCCTGAAGACTCATGTTCTGCTCAAGTCCCTACTCAGAAATGCAAATTAAAACAGCAAGGTGACACCACTTCACATCTTTCGGTTCGGCAGAAATTAGGAGATGATTGACAGAGGTTGGACTGGTGCTGCCACTGTGGAGAGCAGTCTGTCAGCATTTAGTAGCGTGGAGGAGCCACCTGTCCCATGATTCAGCAAGCCACACCAGTGTGCATCCCTTGGAGAATGTCTCCCAGGGCTGCACGGAGATGCGCGGGAAGATGCTCCTCCCAGTGCTGTCTGCTGTAGAGAAACACTGGGGTAACTGAACTCAGCAGTGAAGCAGAGAAGAGGAGAACAGGTTATGCCGGGTCATGAGGACATAGGGAGTTCATTATCTGTTGTCAAACCTTGTATATATTGAAACATAATAAAAAGCCTTTAGGAAGTTGTGCAGGAAAGGATAAGGAATCAGAGTAGGTTCTGGAGCACCGTGGTCAGTGGAACTCACAGAGTCACGATGATAATAAACACTAAATTGTGACTAGAGACCTAAATTGCAAGTGCCCTAATTGGGAAGATGAAAGGAGAAACAGTGGGGTTGTTTGGGATGGGGCAGAAAGCCAAATCCTGTCTTTTTTGGTGGGGAGTTGATGCCTTGAAATGAAGAGACCACATCAGCATGTTACTGAGGGCTGGAGGGGGGCTATCTAGAATCAGTTAAGAGAAGTGAGCGTGGCCAAGAGATGGCATTGGGGACAGCCAGAGGGAGCTGGTTTTGGAAGCAAGCCTGAATAACTAAGCGACCCTTTAAAATAGGACCATTGCCACCACCAGAGGAGACTACATTGGGGAACACTCTCTGACATAATAGCTCATGTTTAGAAAATTCCCCCAGCCCACTAAGTTTCAGATGCAAAATGGAAGGGCTTGTTTTGTTTTAAGAAACATATATTGGCTTGCTAGGCACCAAACAGCTGCAGAAGGACAGGGGGTTACGGCAGCTGGAAGGTGTAGAAATTGACTGGGCTACCCCCATCCTGACCCTTCCTTGGCCCCTTCTGCTCACCCTCCATACTCACAGTGATCCTCATTAAAAGGACTTTCCCACACACTCAGGAAGGGCACAGTGGCAGAGAAGGCAGGATACAGGGAGAAGCCTGAGCTCATACACCTTCCTCTGCACTGTATAAGCTGCTCTCCTCAGTGGTTGATGACAGGAGGGTCCTGTGGGTTGGTGGAGTAGAAGTCACCCTTGGGACAGGACAGACTCACAGGGGCTGTGGTTTCACCAAGGACATTAGTCCATCCCTGGCAGGAGGGAAATGGGCAGATGTTTCCTCTTTATCCAACAACTTTGAGCCTGAAGAAGGCAACCTGGTCCCTGGGTCATAGTTGCCCTTGTGACATCATGGCTATCTCCTCCTCTCCCACCCTTCCTGCCTCTGCCAGGACCAATGGAGCAGCAACCAGAGGGGGTGTGAACACCAGAAACACTGCCCCAAACCATGGGCAGTACATGCTGTGTAAGACAATCAGACACCCCCTCCCTGGGGATAGGGAGCTGGCCCACGGCAGAAGGAAGCACCAGATGACTTCAAAGGACTCAGGAAGAATGGGGAGGTAGGGCTGTGAGGACTCTGCATAGAAGCTGGTCCTCACTCATGCTTTCTCCCTATATTCTGATTGCAGAAGTCTGGTCCAGATAAGGATGCACTAGAGAAAGAGAAATTGAAGGTAGGTGGGGCCCAGGAACATGAGAGAACCACAGATCACTGATCGTCTGGCCACAGAGTCACTGTGGAGGATCCATCTCTGGTCCCACAGCTGAGGAGTCAGCTCAGTGTTACTCTCCTGTCCCCATAAATTCCCTTCCTGGTCTGAGTGAGCTGTGTTAAGCATGGAAAAACAACAGTGAGGTGAGGAAGCAGGATGTGGGCAGGTCACTGGAAGTTGGGGCACAGCTGTGGGAACTGGAAAGCTGGAGAAGGAGCGGCCTGGGTTTAGAAGGATATGGGGGTGACTGAGAGGTAGTAGTGGAAATCAAAAAAAGTGAGGTAAGGGCGAGACCTCAAGGGGTCATGGCCTGGCATAGAAGTATCAGGAGGCAACATCACAGGTGGGGATCTGGGCTGAGATGCAGGCCATAAATGCAGAGGTTCATCCTCAGAGGACCCTTTGGTTCCTCAAACCCATGCCAGGGCTTCTGGATCAGAAAGTGTTTCCACTGATTCCACGAACCTGTGAAGACCAGAGAGCAAGCATATCCCCATTTTGTAGGTGAGGACCCTGTGACTCAGAGGATGAGCCCTTGTGTCTATGGCCACAGACAAGACAGTAGAGGCAAAACCCCACCCAGGACTCCTGGGTCCCCAGAACCAGCAGGGGGAAGCCTCGTTGTTAAGAGAGAAGATCAGAGCTCCTTTGTGGCAGACGCCAGGCTTGTGGTTGTCTGTGACAAATTCACGTGGAGTCCTCTGCTTTGCTTGGTTAGTGGCTTCGTGAAAAACGCCTCAGAGCGAGAGTCAAGGCGGCTGGGAAGATCCAGGCCTGGTGGCGGGGCACCCTGGTGCGTCGCGCCCTGCTGGTGGCTGCCCTCACGGCCTGGATGATTCAGATCTGGTGGAGAACACGCCTGTGGAGGCGGGTTCTTAAGCGGCGGCAGGACCTGTTGAAGATCTATGTCATCCAGGAGGAGGCGGCTGTCAAGCTCCAGTCCTGGGTTCGCATGTGGCAGTGCCATCGGCGTTACTGTCACATGTGCAACGCCCTCTGCGTCCTCCAGGTCCCAGGGGGCTGCTTCGCCTTCCAGACCCATGATGTTCTACAGGAACAGTATGAAGTCACTCCCAGCCATCCCGAGTTCCACATTGAAATCCTATCAGTCTAAAAGTGATATAGGGTGGAGAACTGGCTCCACTGCCCCAATAAACGTCTGACCAGGTTTTGTGTGTCTCAGTGACTCCCACACTATGAAGACCCAAGAGCCCTGCTGCCCTCTTCTGCGCAGGGAGACAGCTATCTCTCTCCCCCAACTCCCACCCCTTAGTGCCTATGGCCCCTGCTTTGGACTGACAGTGGCTCAATGCCACTGACTCTGTCCAAATCAGAAGCTGCCACCTGAGGCTGTGGTCACACATCCAGAACCAAGTCTACGGTTCCATAGCCCCGGAACCATCTTTGTCTCCTGAACTTGCAGTTGGCTGGGGGTGGGAGGGGGCGGCTTTATATTCCCCAAGACTCTGGGCACCTCCTCTTATGAGAATTGCCTCTGGATCCATGCTTTGGCAGCCTGCCATTGCGGGCCAGCTGGGGCTCGCAGCCATTTGCTCTCTATTTGGTAAACCCCCAGACCTAAGTCAGACATTTGGTTGGCTCTCTTAGGAGCCGCACAGCCCAGAGAATGCACAGGAGGTTGGCCTTAGTGATGACTGGGCCCGAGGTCCTGCAAGTTTTATGCTAACCTGGATATTGTTTTCTTTGGGAAATAGCATATATCATGATGCTAAGGAACCTCAGCTCTGCCTCCACCCTCAGGACCACTTCTGCAGGGTGCTGAAACACAGATAGGGCTCCCACTGATATCATTGCCACCCTATGTGTGCTACCATTCTTAGTGACTTCAACATTGCTAGATGACAGCCCAAGCCCCTTGCCTCTCACCTCCAGTGATTTTCACTTCCATCCTACCTGAATCACTCACTCCTATAATTGCCTGTAAGGAAGTAGCATTATTTTTTAAATGTCCAATCCATCATAGACCAAATTCTTTTGTAAAACAATAAAAATGAATTATGAGAAAAATAAGTAGAAAAGGTATACAGAGTATAAGGCTTGTTTTGAATGGTTAGACCAAACACACATAAAACTGCTATTTCAATTTGATATACAAGTTTCTAAGTGTTTCATCTCAGTCTTTGTACTTAATCTCAGTAGTAATAAATGCTCACCATACTTTGGGTGGCATTGCCCTGGTTCTTGTCATAACTGACCACAGCGACAATAATACTGATTTCAATCATCTTGGCCTCTAACTTTTGCTTTCTATGCTTTAGGGCAAAGGTCAGAAAACTATGGCCTGCAGTTGAGTGGTTGTGACAAGGACTGTATTGACATCAATCCTGAAATACTATCTGGCCCTTTACAGAAGAAGTTTTCCAACCTCTGTGTTAGAATGACTGATTCTTATGCATCAATACAAATGTTTCTTTAGTTCTAATTAGGACTTCCCAAAGACTGACCTTACCAGCGTTGTACTGCCCTTGTGCCCAGCTCAGATTCCATTCTCTGTTGAGGATTCTTACAGTTTTACCACCGTTGGCCTTCTTTCCACCTCTGTATGAACCCAACCCTTCACCTACTTCATCCTGCACCAGAAGAGTTGAATTTCCTTGAAGAAAAACAAATCACCACATTGCATGGTTTTGGTTCATATTCAGGACCACAGATGGACAGACGTACTTCTCAAAACACACCTCTGTAAATTTGCTTTTTGACCTGAAGACTTCACACTCTTCTCTCCTCAAAGAGGCACTTCATTCTCCTTTCCTTTTGACCTCAAATGATGATGTTACTACACACTGAACTGAGAAAATGGCAGTGGACTGGCCCCCTATCTCCCTACCGTCTCATCCCCCATCTCAGTGCCATTCGTACCACACTTGTTGCCTTCTTTGAGTTGAAATGAGTTGTCTTTGTGCCATCCAAAGCCACCCCCAACACATTGCTCTTCTGGTACTCTTCTTTTTCTTTTGCCCACTATCACCTCTTGCCTTTGCAATGATGTGTTTCTGTAATTTCATTTGTTTCTCTAAATCAGTTTCTACCTTTTCACCAAATCATTTCCATCAGCATACAGTGTTCTCCACCATTAAAAACTCCATTCTTGACTAGGTCCTATTCCAGTTCTTTGCATCTCCTCATAGCAAAACATGTCACTGTCTCTCCTTTCACTCCTCCCATTCTCTTCTAAACTCACTTAATTGGGCAGCCCTTCCCCGCGCCCCCCCCCCCACCCCGCCACAGAAACTTCACAGGTCAAAAGTATTGATCGAGAAAGTTGTTTGCAAAAATGACCAATGTTACTGCCCTCCTTGTATCCATGCCACTTTGCAATGTGATTTTATAAGTTTATCAATTAAGAAACAGAGGTTACTTAACCTCCTTTTGTGTCTAAGCTTCCCTGTGACTTTCTTTGGCCGATAGTATGCAGTGAAAGTGATATTGTGCCAGTTGCAAGCTTAGACTTTAAGAGGTCTTGAACAACCATCCACCATGTGAGCAAGGAGACTACTGCTGTAGCATTAAACACAACATGGGACAGAGATGAGTCCTCTCTGATGAGGCCATCTTACACCACCAGCCTCCATCACACCTGCCAACTGACCACATATTTTTGAGTGGGCCCAGCTGAGAAAAGAATCACCCAGATGAGGCTAGCCCATTGTCACTCCACAGAACTATGAGCTCTGTAAATGGTTATTGTTTTAAGCCTTTATGTTTTGGGTGGTTGGTTAAACAATAAAAACTACACCATCTAAAATCACCAACTAACTTGCTTACATGACGATGGTGAATTCTCTGTCCTCTGCCCTCTCTCTGCATCAGACTACAGGTTGACCACTCTATCTTACTTGAAACACTCTCTATTTGGCTTCAGGAGCATCACACTCTCCTTGAGTTAAAATGAGTTGTCTTTGATGAATGGATAAAGAAGATGTGGTATATATATACAATGGAATATTATGCAGCCATCAAAAAAAGAAATCTTGCTTTTTGCTCTAGAACTAGAACTAGAGGGTATTATGCTAAGCAAAATAAGTCAATCAGAGAAAGACAATTATCATATGATCTCACTGATATGTGGAATTTGAAAAACAAGGCAGAGGATCATAGGGGAAGAGAGGAAAAAATGAAACAAGAAAAAACCAGAGAGGGAGACAAACCATAAGAGACTCTTAATCTCAGGAAACAAAACTGAGGGTTGCTGGAGTGGAGGGGGGTGGGAGGGATGGGGTGGCTGGGTGATGGACATTGGGGAGGGTATGTGTTGTGTTGAGCGCTGTGTATTGTGTAAGACTGATGAATCACAGACATGTACCCCTGAAACAAATACATTATATGTTAATAATAAAAAAAAAGGACAAAAAAATTGCAGTAAGATACACATAACATGAAATTTACCATTGTAACGATGTTTAAGCGTACGGTTCTGTGGTGTAACTAAGTCTATTCAAATTGTTGTGCAATCATCATCACTATCCGTCTCAAGCACTTTTTCATCTCCCCAAACTGACACACTGCACCCACTAAACAGTCTCCCCATACCTCCCCAAATCTCCCCACACCACCCCAGGCAGCCACACTTCTCCTTTCTGTCTCTCTGAATGTGAATACTCTAGGGCTCTCATAGAAGTAGAACCAAAATACAGTATTTTGTAACTGGCTTCTTTCACGGAGCATGTCATGGTTCATCCGTGTTGTAGTATGTGTCAGAATTTCCCTCCTTTTAAAAGCTGACTAATAAGGGCTTTTGAGTGGCTCAGTTGGTTAAGTGTCTGACTCTTGGTTTCGGCTCAGGTCATGATCTCAGGGTCATGATATCGAGCCCCACATTGGGCTCCACACTCAGCATGGACTCTGCTTGAGATTCTCTCCCTCCCTCTCTACCCCCTCCCCCCGCTCGCTCAGGCTCTCTCTCTAAAATAAAATAGGTAAATAAAATCTTTAAAAAAAAATAAAAGAAAAGAAATTACTTGTCTTTGCTCCATCCAAAGCCACCCCCTCCACTTTGCTCTTCTGGCGTTCTTCACTGGCTGCTTTTTCTTAATCTTATCAATGGCTTCTTCATTGATGAGCCTCTAACCTACGAGAGGCTGTCTTAAACTTCTTTTAGTCTCAGGGTGCCTGGGTGGCTCAGTCATTAAGCATCTGCCTTCGGCTCAGGTCATGACCCCAGAGTCCTGGGATCAGGCTCCGCATCAGGCTCCCTGCTTTGCGGGAAGCCTGCTTCTCCCTCTCCCGCTCCCCCTGCTTGTGTTCCCTCTCTTGCTGTGTCCCTCTCTGACAAATAAATGAATAAAATCTTAAAAAAAAAAAAACTTCTTTTAATCTCTCTTAATGTGTATTCTCAGATAACATCATCCAGTCACATAGTCTTAAATATCTGCTATATCCTGATGACACTCAAATCTATATCATTATCCTTGATACCTCCTTTGAATTCCATATGCAAGGTATGGCTTCCTACTTGACATCTTGCTTTGATGTCTAATAGGTTTTTTCTTTCTTTCTTTTTTTTTTTAATTTAAATTCACTTAGCCAACAGATAGTACATCATTAGTTTTTTGATGTAGTGTTTAATGATTCATTAGTAGGGTATAACACCCAGTGCTTTCAAACATAATGTGGCAGAAACAGGATTCTCATTCCCCAATTTCATGATCTTATCCAAAAATTGCTTCTCCTTGTGCCTTGACCATTCACCAAATCTATTTGATTCAAGTTCCTTTCTGAACCCTCTCTTTTACTTATCTCTATCCATCCCCATTCACGTCAGCAAATGCAGTTGACTGCCTCTCTGCAATATGGTAATATCTGAAATATAGCAGATAGTAGGATTGGAGAAACTGGATCTTACACACACCGCTCTTAGGAATGTAAAATGGGATGGCTGATGTGGAAACAGTTTCTTGGTCTCCCAAGAGCTAAATATAGAGTTACCATAAGACCCAGCAATTCTACTCTTAAGTATATATCCAAGAAAACTGAAAACATAAACAAAAACTTCTACAAAAATTTCATAGTAGAATAATAGCCAAAAAAAGTGGACATAACCCAAATGGGTGAATGGTTAATCAAACTGTGGTATATCTACTACTCAGCAGTAAAAAGGAACAAACTACTGATACATGCAACAAATTGTATGGGTCTCAAAGAAGAGAGCAGACCCGAAAGTGATGGGATAATTGAACTCTTAACTATGGGGAATTTAGGGGATTGCAGACCTGAGGGTATTTGAACTATCTATATCCAAGCCATGGGAATTTGATGTTGTATAAGTGAGAGCCACCCAAAGTTGCAGGCAGGGGAAGGTGGATTTCCACAGTTAACTCAGGTTGCACATCCTATATCTAGGATCTCTGGGCAAGGCAGTAGTGTGTGGTGGACTTGGCACACAGTTGTACAGAGAACTCTTACTGATATCATTCCCTTCTAAACTCTAATTACATAAGGATGAAATCATTAAGAAGGATCCAGATGAAACCACAGTGCTGAAAGAAAAAGAGAAGAAAGAGAAAGGGAAAGAAAAAGAAAAAGGGCAAGGGAAAGAGAAAAAGAAAGAGAAAGAGAAAAAGAAAGAAGAGCCTCTACTTCCAATTCCATCCCCTCCACCAAAGGTAGGTCAATGGAGGCCCTCAAAGTTGAGGGTGACTCCTATTTGCAAAGAGTGATAGGTTGTCTTCTCTGTGCCCCATAGCATGGCATGATCCTGGAATCTATCATCTGAACCAGGTTCCATTTGTGAGTAAACGATTGGGCTCTGAGTGATTCCTTAGGAACAATAAGCATAAACCAGAATGTTCCAGGCCAATCAAGATGAATGGTTGCCCTATCCAGAGCAGAGCTGAGTAGGGCAACCATTCATCCTGATTGGCCTGGGACATTCTGGTTTATCCTTAGTTATCCTCTCCCCCGAGTTCCTTCTCAGTCAGAGAAAGGTGGGTAACTGAGGCACAGAGACTTGGTTGGAGGGAGGGGAACCCCTGACAAGGGGAAATCAGACCATGCCAAACTGGGGAGTGGGGCAGTGAGGCTGTGTTTGGGGAGGGCATTGCCACGTGCAGGGAAAGCCGAGTCTAGAACTGTGTGTGTGAGTGCAGACACATATGTGCGTGCATGCGTGCTAACTGAAGTTTAAGATGTGAGAACCCAAAGAAGTGAAAGTGAGAGCTAGATGAGAAGGACTCCACACTGTGTGGAGCAGAGAAACTTCTAATACTGTGACTTGACAGAGGGACACAGCAGGTTGTGGGTTGAGCTGGAGTCAGGCATGAAAGCAAACAAAGGATGCTGCTTCTCCAGCCGTCTCGGTGCGGCGGGGGGAGGGAAGGACTATGCAGCCCAGGTAGGTGGCCAGGCCCAGGTGGAACATGATTCAGGGCATGCTTGTTCCAGACAGGCCAACCAGGTCCATGTAATGGCGGGATAGCTAGTGCCAGAATGCTCCATTTTACAGATGAGGAGCCTGAGCCTCAGGGGACAATGTGATGTGTCCAGGTGCATTAAGAGAGAGGGGCACAGACAGGAAACATATCTGGTCTACAGGGTCCTTGCCCAGTGCTCCTGAACTTCTGAGGAAGCCCTTCTTGGCATGCCCTGGAGCTGAGGTGGGTGGGGAATGTTCCCTGAGAATCCCTTCTTTATCTTTGCAATCTCTCCCCCCAAAGAAAAAGAAGCGCCCTGACCAAGAGCAGAAAGCCGTAAAGATCCAGGCGTGGTGGCGGGGCACTCTGGTGCGCAGGACCTTGCTACACGCAGCCCTCAGAGCATGTATCATTCAGCACTGGTGGAAGGTGACGCTGGCAAAGCTGCTGGAGAAGAGAAAACGAGCAGTCCTCGAGTCCTTCTTGTGGCAAGAATGGGCAGCGGTCAAGCTGCAGTCCTTGGTCCGCATGTGGCGCATCCGCCAGAGATACTGGAATTTGCTCCACGCAGCCCGCATCATCCAGGTCTATTGGCGCTGGCATAATTGCCATTCCCGTGGCTTTTTCCATGGTACCTACGACCTCACAACAACCCATCTGGGACTTGAACTTGAGATCTCTCTGGGGTCACAGTTGTGTCGGATTACAGACAACATCCCCTTCCCAATAAAGAACTAACTGATCAGGTCTGCTCCCACTCTGTGTCACCGTGTCTCTGTCAGACCAGCCCCAGGAGGTCCCTGTGTCAGCAAAGGGTCAGGGAAAATGATGGCAGAGACTGGGCCTGGCACGCTCAGCTCTGAGGAAGTGGCTGAGGTCATCTGGGGTCCCTGGTGGAGAAGGATTCTGAGCATCCAGTGCTGGGTGAGTGGGGCCTGTAATTGATGAGCAATGTCTGCCATGGGTAGGAGAGTTGGGGTTGCAGGGCCGCCCACTCAGCCAACTCCAGAGACACTCCTTTACAGTGTGGTCCATGTACATGGCGCCCCCTGTGGTTGTGCCACATGGAGGTTGCGTCACCTGATGCTCTTCATTCTTCAGTGTCTTCCCATTAAATTTAGAACAATTCCAAAAGTCCTCCTGGGTCTTCATAAGCCTGCATGATCTGGCCCTGGCCGTGTCACCCTCTCTATGTCCCTCTTGGCCACCCTGCTCTTCAGATCTCCCCCCACACACACTCTCATCTCAGAACTTTTCACTTGTTGCCTCCTCTCCTTAGATAGCCTTTCCAGATGGAGCTCCCCTCCACTCACGTGTCTCTGCTCCATGCTCCCTCCTCAGGGAGACCTTCTTTGACCACCTTATTGAAATGGCTTCCCCACCCCCTACTGTATGTTCTACTACCTGACCCTGCTTTCCTGTTTTCAAAGTCCCAATCACTACCCAAGCTTATCTTACCTCATTTTCTATTTTCTGTTGCCCCCACTAGAAGGCGAGTTCCAGGAGAGCAAGGACTCTGGGTTCAGTGTTGTTCCCAGAACCTAGGTCAGTAGGTTCTCTCTGCTTCTCCCTCTCTCTCCCTTTCCAATATGTTATAATATATGTGTATATATTTTAAGTTCTGCATATTAGGCCATTTTGTCATCCTTAAAAAAATCCCTTTCTGAGTTGGGAGAGACTGCCCCTCCCAGGGCCAGCCAGTTCTTAGAGATAGCAAAGGACTCATCCCAGAACATACCTTTCATTGACAAACGAACAGCTCAGGGCCATACTTCCTCTCTCTTTGTCCTGTACACCCCCAGAAGGCCATATTCCTCTGCTTTAATCATCCCAAGCCAAGTACTAGGCATCTGTATAGCTTAGAGACCACAGAAAATATTCAAACCAGCCAAACCTAAACTGTTTACCCTATCCTGGTTTGCCTTTCCCACTCCAACAAAGGCCATGGGAAAAGCTCTTTTCTTACTCTTGCCTTCTGGCACCTGACCGAAACCTATTGCTTCCCCTGTGACCATGTGTGACATGCAGTGACCTCCTTTTTTGGACTTGTAGTATAATAAATTTGGGGCACTAATTAATAACAAGAATATATATGAAAGAATTAATCTCCCTGGAAGAGTCAATGTATAGTAAAGATAGCGGATTAATAGCTTATAAACCTTGTATGTCAAAACTACTATTTGATATCACCTGTCAGAATGGCTAGAATCTAAAAGATGAGAAATAACAAGTGTTAGCATGGATGCAGAGAAAAAGGAACCCTTATGCATTGGTTATAGGAATGTAAATTGGTCCAACCATTGTGGAAAACAATATGGAGGTTACTCAAAAAATAAATAACAATACCATATGATCCAGTAATTTCACTACTGGGTATTTACCAAAAAAACCCAAAAACACTAATTCAAAAAGACATAGTAGCTGCTGGGCGCCTGGGTGGCTCAGTTGGTTAAGCGACTGCCTTCGGCTCAGGTCATGATCCCAGGGTCCTGGGATCGAGTCCCACATCGGGCTCCCGGCTCAGCGGGGAGCCTGCTTCTCCCTCTGACCCTCTCCTCTCTCATGCTGTTTCTCGCTCGCTCGATCTCTAATAAAGAATAAATATAAAAAAAAAATCTTAAAAAAAAAAAAAAAAAAAGACATAGTAGCTGCTCAAGCGTCCATCGATAGTTGAATGGATAAAAAATATGTTATATATATATATACTACTCAGCCATAAAAAGGAATGATATCTGGCCATTTGCAACAACATACATGGACCTAAAGAGTATTAGACTAAAGTGAGATAAGTCAGACTGAGAAAAACAAATTCAATATGGTTTTACTTATATGTGGATAAGAAACAAAACAAATGAATAAAGAAACGCAAAAAGAAGAATCAGACCTATAAATACAGAGAATAAACTGATGGTTGCTAGAGGGGTAGGGGGTGGAGGATACATAAAATCGATGAAGGGGAGTGGGAGATATAGGTTTCCAGTTATAGAATGAGTAAATCAAGGAAAGAAAAAAGAAAAAAGAAAATGACTATAAAATATAGTCAATGGTATTGTAATAGCATTGCACGGTGACAGATGGTACCTATTTTACTGGTGAGCTACTGGTGGTGAGCATAGCATAATGTATAGAATTGTTGAATCACTATGTTGTATGCCTGGAACCAATGTAACATTATGTGTCAACTATACTTAAAAAATAATAAAATAAAATAAAGCTAGTAGAAGGTTAAAAGACAAAAGTAGTAAAACTATGATTATAATAATTAGTTAAGAGATAGACAAAAAGATGTAAGATATAAGATTAAAAGGTGTAAAATGTGACATCAAAAACAAAACATGTTGGGAAGAGTAAAAATACTGAGCTTTAGAATGGGATCAAACTTAAGGTGTTTTTTTTGGTTTTTGGTTTTTTTTCCTTTCAAATTTATTTGAAGGCTGAGGTAAGACAGTGGAATATTTGAATGAACAGACATTTGAAATATGGAGGAAAGTGAAAAGATCTAAAAATCCAGATTTGAATAGTCCCTTCAATTAATAATTACTAGAATATAACTACTTAGTTGATTTTTAAAAAATTTTTTTGTATTTTACATTTTTTTATTTTATTATGTTATGTTAATCACCATACATCATTAGTTTTTGATGTAGTGTTCCATGATTCATTGTTTGCGTATAACACCCAGTGCTCCATTCAGTACGTGCCCTCTTTAATACGCATCACTGGGCTAACCGATCCCCCCACCCCCTCCCCTCTAGAACCTTCAGTTTGTTTCTCAGAGTCCATAGTGTCTCATGGTTCGCCAAACAAGTTTTTTATCAACTTAAAATAGACTTATGGATATAAGTTGTTACATGTATGCCTCATGGTAACCACAAAGCAAAAACCTATAGTAAATACCCAAAAGATAAAAAGTAATATAAGCATACCACTAAAGAAAGTCCTCAAACCACAAAGGAAGAGAGCAAGAAAAGAACAGAGAGGAGCTACAAAAACAGCCAGAAAACAATTAACAGAATAGCAATGAGCACATACATTGCAATAATTACTTTAAATGTAAATGGACTAAATTCTCCTAAATTCTGCCTTCAATGACATCTTAGACCAGATGGAATTAACAAATATACAGAACATGCCATCCAAAAGCAACAGAATACATGTTCTTTTCGAGTGCACATGGAATATTTTCCAAGATAGATCATATGTTAGGCTACAAACAAGTCTTAATAAATTTAAGAGGATTGAAATCATATCAAGCATCTTTTCTGACTCTAATAGAAATTAATTACATGAAGAAAACTGGAAAATTCACAAATATGTGGATATTAAACCCCATGCTACTGTATAACCAATGGACCAAAGAAGAAATCAAAAGAGAAATTTAAAAATGCCTTGAGACAAAAATGAAATATAACATACCAAAATTTATGAGATGCAGCAACAGTAGTTCTAAGAAGGAAGTTCATAGTGGTAAATGCCTACTTCAAGAAACAAGAAAAGTATGAAATAAAGAGATTAACTTTGAACCTCAAGGAACTAGAAATAGAAGAACAAAAGAGGCCAAAGTTAGTAAAAGGAAGGAAATAACAAAGATCAGAGCAGAAATAATGAAATAGAGACTAAAAAGACAATAAAAATATCAATGAAACATGGTTCTTTGAAAAGATAAACAAAATTGATAAGCCTTACCTAGACTCACTGAAGAAAAAAGTGAGAAGGACTCAAAATCAGAAATGAAAGAGATGTTACAACTGATACCACAGAAATACAAACGATCATAAGAAACTACTTTGAACAGTTATACAACCTAGAAGAAATTGATAAATTCCTGGAAACATATAACCTCCCAAGACTGATCATGATGAAATAGAAAATCTGAACAGACTGATTGTTAGCAGAGATTGAATTAGTAATCAAAAACCCATTTGGATGTCTGGGTGGCCCTGTCAGTTGAACAACCGACTCTTTGTTTTGGCTCAGGTCATGATCTGGTCGGGAGATCAAGCTCCATGTCCAGCTCCATGCTCAGCAAGGAGTCTGCTTCCCCTCTCGCTCTCCCTCTGCCTCTCCCCCTACTTGCCCACTCTCTATCTCTCAAATAAATAAATAAACCTTTAAGAAAAACAAACAAAACATCTCTCAACAAATAAAAGTTCAGGACCAGAGAGCTTCACTGGTGAATTCTACCAAACATTCAAAGAAGGATTAATACCAATCCCTCTCAAACTCTTCCAAAAAATAGAAGAGGAAGGAACTCTTTCAAACTCATTTTATAAAGCCAGCATTACCCTGATACCAAAACCAAACAAGGATGCCATAAGAAAAGAAAATTACAGACCAGTATCCCTGATAAACATAAATGCAGAAGTCGTCAACAAAATATTAGCAAACTGAATTCAACAATACATTAAAAGGATCATATATCATGATTGAGTGGGATTTATTCCAGGGATACAAGGATGATTGGATATCCACAAATCAGCCAATGTGATACACCACATTAACAAAATGAAGGATAAAAATCATATCATCTCAACAGATGCAGAAAAAAATTGACAAAATTAAATGTTCATTTATGATAAAAAAAAAAACTCTCAACAAAAGGGTTATAGAGGGAATGTACCTCAATATAATAAAGGCCACATATGCCAAGCACACAGCTAGCATCATACTTAATAGTGAAAAGCTAAAAGCTTTCCTCTAAGGTCAGGAACAAGAGAAGGATGTCCAATCTTGCCACTTTTATTCATCATAATATTGGAAGTCCTAGCCAGAGAAATTAGGCAAGAAAAAGAAATAAAGGGCATCCAAATTGGAAAGGAAGAAGTAAAACTATCACTATATGCAGATAGCATGATATTATATTAAGAAACTCTAAGGATTCCATCAAAAAACTGTTAGAATAAATAAATTCAGTAAAGTTACAGAATACAAAATAAATACACAAAAATCTGTTGCATTTCTTTACACTTATAATGAACTATCAGGGAAATTAAGAAAACAATCCCATTTACAATTGCACCAAAAAGAATAAAATACCTAGGAATAAATTAAACAAAGAGGTGAAAGACCTATAAATCAAAAACTACACAACATTAATGAAAGAAATTGAAGAAGACAAATAAATGGTAATATATTTCATGCTCATGGATTAGAAGAATTAACATTGTTAAAATATCCATACTACCCAAAGCAATTTACAGATTTCAATACAATCCTTATCAAAACTCCAATGGTATTTTTCACAGAAATAGAAAATAACCATCATAAAATTAGTGTAGAATCACAAAAGACCCTGAAAGCCAAAGTAGTCATGAGAAAGAAGAACAAAACTGGAAGCATCACACTCCCTGATTTCAAACTATATTATAAATCTATAGTAATTAAAACAGTATGGTATTGGCATAAAAAGGGACACACAGGTCAAAGTACCATAATAAAAATCTCAGAAATAAACTCATATACACATGGTCAATTAATTTACAACAAAGGAGTCAAGGATATACAATGTGGAAAGGACAGTTTCTTTGAGAAATGATGTTGGGAAAATTAGACAGCCACATGCAAAAGAATGATACTGGCCCACCATCTATATATCATGCACAAAAATTAACTCAAAGTGGATTAAAGGCTTGAAACCTGAAATCATAAAGCTCCTAGAAGAAAACATAGGTGGTAAGCTCCTTAACATAGGTCTTAGTGATGATTTTTTTAATCTGACACCAAAAGTAAAAGCAACAAAAACAAAAATAAACAAGTGAGATTACTTAAAACTAAAGGTCTTCTGCACAGCAAAGGAGACCATCAATAAAATAAAAAGGCAACCTACTGAATGGGAGAAAATAATTACAAATCATAAGGGGTTAATATCCAAAATATATAAAGAACACATACAACTCAATAGAAAAAAAAATCAAACAATCCAACTTAAAAATGGGCAGAAAAGCTAACAGACATTTTTCCAAAGAACACATACAGATGGCCAACAGGTACATGAAAATATGTTCAATATCATTAGTGATCAGGGAAATGCAAATCAAAGCCGCAATAAGAGGGGGGCCTGGGTGGCTCAGTTGGTTAAGCGTCAGACTCTTGGTTTCAGCTCAGGTCATGATCTCAGGGTCCTCCGCAATGCGGAGTCTGCTTGTCCCTCTCCCTCTGCTCCTTCCCACTCACTTGCTCACTTTCTCTCTGGAATAAATAAATAAAATCTTTAAAAAAACACACACACACACAATGAGATATAACCTCACACCTAGCCATAGAATGGCTATGATTTAAAAAAAAAAAAAAAGACAAGAAATAAGTTGGTGAGGATGCAGAGAAAAGGGAACCCTTGTGTACTGCTGGTGGCATGTAAATTGGTGCTGCCATAAGGAAAACAGTATGGTGTTGCCTCAAAAAATTAGAAATAGAACTATCATACTATCTGGCAATTCCACTTCTGGGTTTTTATCTGAAGAAAATAAAAACACTAATTTGAAAAGATATATGCACCCCTATATTCATTGCAGCAATAGCCAAGATATGGAAACAACCTAAGTGTCCATCAATGGATGAATGGATAAAGAAATTGTGGTATGTACAATGGAAAGTTACTTAGCCATAAAAAATAATGAAATCTTGCTATTTGCAACACCATGGATGAACCTCAAGGGTTCACTTATACTAAGTGAAATAAGTCAAAGAAAGACAAATATCATATGATTTCTCTTATATGGAATCTAAAAAAAACCCAAAAACAACAAAAGATAAGCTCATAGATACAGAGAACAGATTGATGGCTGCAAGAGGCAGGTGGGTGAGTGGAGAAATGCATGTGTTTTATTTTGTTTTTAGGGAAAAAATAACCTGCCATATGACCTAACAATTCCACTCCTAAGTACATACCCAAGAGAATTGAAAATATATGCCCATACAAAAACTTGTACATCAATATTTATAACTATATTATTCAAAATTGTCAAAAAGTAGACACAACTCAAATGTCCATTAATTGATGAATGGATTAAAAAAAGTAGCATATACACGCAATGGAATATTATATGGCCATAGAAAGGAATGAAATACTGACATGCTACAACATGAGTGGACCTTGAAAACACTATACTAAGCAAAAGAAGCCAGACACAGAAAGCCATTTATTGTGTGATTCAAATCATATGAAATATCCAAAATAGTCAAATCTATAAGGACATAAAGTAAATCAGTGGTTTTCAGAGATTGGGTTAGGGAAGAATGGAGATTGACTGCTAATGGGTATGAGGCTTATTTGGGGGTTTATGAAAATGTTCTCAAATCAGATAGTAGTGATAGTTGCACAACTTTATGAATATACTAAAAATTATTGGATTGTACAGTTTTAAACAGCTTCATAGAATATAAATTATATCTCAAAAAGACCTTCACAGGGGTGCCTGGCTGGCTCAGTTGGTGGAGCATGTGACTCTCAATCTCAAGGTTGTGAGTTCGAGCTCCACATTGGGTGTAGAGATTACTCAAAAATAAAATCTTTGAAAAGAAGACCTTTATAGAGAAAAATTTTAAAACATTATAGAAAGACATAAAAGAATTCTTAAGCAGAGAGGAATAGTCCATGGTCTTAGAAGGAACTCAGTATCAGAAGATAGCCTTTCTTCCCCAAATCGATGTACTTACAGTGAAAATCCTAGCAGGACTTTTCAGGGAACCAGCACTGACACTATGAAATACTTAATGGAAATCTCTGTCTAATAGGCTTGAATATTTTTCACATTGGATATATCTGAATTTGTAAAGTTTTTTGAGTTTGGATATGAATCTACCTGGTCTTGGTGCCTTATTTATGGTGGATCTTTAATAGCCTTCTCAATTTATCAAGTTTTACATATTTCTTCAATTTTGGTAATTTACATTTTATTAGGAAATCATTTCCTCTTAGCTTTCAAATTTATTACCATGATATTCTTATATTTATTTAAATCTCCTTGTGATTGTTTTGCCTTTCTCATTCCATTTTTGTTCTCTTTCTCCATCACCCAGGTTCATGGAGCATTTATCTTTAATACTGGTCTTTTCAAAAATACCATCTTTTAAATTTTCTATTTAATTTACATTTTTATTTCTATTTTGCTGCCTTCTAGATTCATCTGTTCTCCCTCTTCTAGTTTCCTATGGTGTATTAAGGTACTGAAACCTGAGTCAGGGGAAGACGAGAAATGCTAAGTCTGAGAAGACACTGGAGAACTATAAGGAGATACACTGCCATGGTCCCTCCTACTCTCCTGTGTGACTGATAATGAGGAGCAATGTGGATGGGCTTACTGGAGGAGAGCCCTGGTATTTCAAGTGCCTTATCTTTCCACTCTGAACTCTGGTACATCTCTGACATATCAGGGGGAAGTAGACAGGCAGTAAAAATTCCCATGGAGCTTGTTTCTGAGGAAGACTCAACTCTATGGTAGATATCCCAATCTTTATGTCATAATGCAGTTGTGAACTCATAGCTGTCCCCCTCATTTTACTCATGCCAGACTTTGGGAAGTAGAGAAATCAAGGCTAATGAACCATCTATAGACAAGCCATGGGGATCCGATTTTGTGTAAGAGACATGGCCAGATTTAGTAGGCAAGCTAGGAGTGGGTGGAAATTACCTGGGACTTCACAGGTCTTGGGAAAAGAAGGGATGCTGAAGCAGGGGGTATCTGAGCACAGAGCCTTAAAGAGAAACAGCGGTCTTACCTCATCCATTCATTTCCCATTTAATTCTGATGACAGACTCATGGCAATTTAATTTTAATTGTAACTGAAGATGTTGAGGAAGTAATTGAATTGAAGAAGAGGAAGAAGCAGAAACTCAAGGTGGGTAAAATCTCCATGTAGTTAAGAGATATCCAGAACATTTATGTCTGTGTCATGAGGCTGTAGAATTGTGCTTTTTATGGACCCAGAGTCTAAAATAATCAGGTGTCAACTCAATATTGGCTCATTTTTTCTCCACTCCCTTCTCTACATGGGCTCTCTTGGTCTCAGTTAGACTGTGGCATGAAAAGTGAATGGAGAGAATGAAAGCCATCAAGAAATGAATAGGGTTGGGAGGTGAGAATGTGAGGACTCTGAATTAGAGAGTACAATGTTCAAAATATGGGCTGAGTGGAAAATGGGATGAGGGTGTTGTTCAAAATATGGGCTGGAGTAGAAAATGGGATGAGGGTGCTGAAAACCCACCACAGTATTGAAGTACATTGTTGTGACAGAGAGAAATCAACCAACAATGGTTTGGGACTAGAATTAGCAGAGAATACCAGGCAAAGGCATTATGAGGCCAAACCTCCCAAACCCAATAAGCACTGAAGAGGTAGAGCATGACTAACAAAGTCCTTCACATCCCTAATGCACCCTCCTAGCTACTAAAGGTTTTCCCTTTATCCATACACCTGTGAGATAGTCAGGAGGATGCTGCAACTCTGAGAACAGGGTGATCTGCCCATAGTGACAGAGGAGGGCTCACAACCCAGGTCTTCTGGCTCCTAAGCAGTGTCCTAACTCCCCTGAACTCTCCAAAGAAGTGATAATGGTTAAGAGAATCTGGGCCCCTTCCAGGAAGATCTTGGAAGTTGATGGCAGGAAGTTCCCTGAGTGGTCTCTCTTATCTCCACCCAGAAAAGTTTAGAAACAAAAACAAAAGCAGCCTCAGAGATTCAGGCCTGGTGGCGTGGCACCCTGGTACGCCGAACATTGCTGCATGCAGCCCTCAGGGCCTGGATCATTCAGCGCTGGTGGAGGCAGACCTTGGAGAACCTGCTGCAGAAGAAGCGAAGGGAAGCCCTGGTTACCTACGCAAATACAGTGAGGGCAGTGGTCAAGATCCAGTCTTTGGTCCGTATGTGGCGTATCCACTGGCGATACTGTCAGGTGCTCAACGCCATCCGTGTCATCCAATGCCACTGGGAATGCCACAACTGCTATACCTGTGCTCTCCTTCGGGGCCACTGTGTAGTCACAGCCACTCACCTACAGTTCCACATTGAGATCATCAACTCCTAAGGGCTGGCAAAAAGGGGCACTGTGTCTCCTGTCCCCAGTAAAGATCTAACCTGGTGTGGTATGTCTCATGTTCTCCCCTAGCTAATGGAAATGTTGGGTCTTAGGCCATGCTACCTCCTCTTCTTCCTGGGAAAGAACTTCAGTGAGGTATTCCCCTTGTGCCCATGGACCCCATTCTGAACTCATGATGACCATATGCTATTTACTCAATTGTCAAAACAGAAACTGAGGTCCTAGTCTATCCTGATATATGACAGAGCCAGAAGTCTCAGTTCCCATTCCCAGCCCCATTCCTTTTTTCTTAACTGGGGATCTGAAAATAGGTGGGCTGCATCTTCCTGAAGACTCTGAGCACCTCTGCACATGAGAAGAGATGCTGAGACTGTTCTCTGTCAGCCTGGGGTTGGGGGTTGGTGGGGATACCTCAGACAAGGTATCTTTGACAAGCCCCTAGAGAAAATGCCAACATTTGCCTGACTCTACTGGAAGCAGTGCAATGCAGCTCCAGGTGAAAGACAAGAGGCTGGTTTTAGTGATAGGTACAGCTGGGCATGCTGATAAGCAGGTGATGACCCTGGGAACTAATGGAAAACAGGAGTTCATGGTACTCCAACTCTGTCTCCACAATATCCTTACCCAAACCCTTCTCCCTAAGGGCTGCAATACGAACAGGGTTCCCTCTGATAGTATCCCATCCTTACTCTTATCTCCATTTTTGGTGATTTTATCATTGGCCGGATAGTCCCATCAATCTCCTGGCCTCTAATAAGTTATTTTGGCTCCCATCCTCACTCCCATAGTCATACTAAAGCAATGCGATTCAATAGAACTTTCTGTGATGATAGAAATGTGCTGTATCTGTGCAGTCCAATGTAGTAGTCACTAGCCACATATGGTTGTGAAGCACTTGAAATCTGCCAAGTGCAACTTTAAAGAATTGAATCTTTAATTTAATTTAAGTTTAAATGGGCACACGTGGATAATGGCTATTCCATTAGACAGTGTGGCTGTAGACCTCACCAGTACGAATAATTGTTCTCTTGCCCAGATTGCTTTTCCTACTGTTCCATTTTCTAATTACTTTATTCTCTCCTTCCAGTTCACCTTTTAAATACTCTCAATAGAATGTTTCTTCAGATGAGGTCTTCTAATCTATTGACCTTACCTTTTTAGTTTTTACAGCCACCATCCCTGTCATGTCCTTGCATCTTTCTTTTCCCAGTTTAGATTCTATGGTTAACCGTTGTAATCTCTGCCCTGCACAACTTGACTTCTCTTAGCCCTCTCTGTGCAAACATGCGTGGGGTGAACTCAACCATCTACCTGCTCTGTACCTACAGAAAAATGAGCATGGCTGGAGCAAAATAAACAACCCTGAGGCATGGTCTCAGTTTATATTCATGACTGCAGATCTCTACTGGACAAATTTCCCAATACATTTCTCTGATATGCTTGCATTTCCATTTTCTGAGTTGAATATCCATATCACCTCCTTTCCAAATGTCCAATTTTATTTTTTCTCCCCTTGAAGTTGGTGATGTCACCACACATTTAACTGAAGAAATGGGAGCAGACTGGACCCCCATCTTCCTACCACCACATTATCCAACCCAGCTCCATCTGGACCATAATTGCTGCCTTCCCTTCAGTTTAAATAAATGGTCTTTGATTCCATCAAAGCCCAATCCCTCCACTACCCTGCTACCATCTCAAGGTATTTGATCCTGCATTCAAACCCCACTATCCAAATTATCAGTGTCTACCTCTTCCATCTTTAACAATATATGCCCTTGATCAATTTCTGTTCCAGATTTTTGTTTCTCTTCATAGCAAAACATGTTGTTGCTGTTTCCACTTCTCTTTCTACCATTTTCTCTTCAACCCATTCCAGTCAGGCTCTATCACTCTCACTCCACAGAGACTGCACTGATCAACATTACCAATATTCCAACTGGCCAAATCCAATGACTATTTCTGTTTTTACCTTATGCATCCTCTCTACATCAGGCTACAAAGTTAACTACTTCCTCCTTATTGGAATACATAATTTTGTAAAAAAGGCAAACTACAAAAATCCCACCATTTAATCCATAAATACTTTAATATATATTTAATAAATGAGAACTTTGTAAAAAAATATAACCTCAATATTATTACTTCTTTCAACATTCACAATAATTCTTTAATACCATAGACTATGTATATGCACCCAATAACTGAGCTTCAAAATACATAAAGCATAATTCCCCTGTGCCCTTTTGAAGTCAACCACTACTCCACCACCAGACCCTAGCAACTACTGATCTGTACTCTGTCTCTATTATTTTACCTTTACGAGAATTTCATATAGAATGAATAATAGTTTGTTGCCTTTTGAATCTGGTTTCTTTCACTTAACATAATGCATTTGAGAATTCTATATGGTGTTGTAGGGATTCATTTTTTTTATTGCTGAGTAGCAATCCACTGTATGGATGTTAAAAGGACATCATTGCTAGGTATAGTATTCTTGGTTGGCAGTTGAAGGATCTTGGAGTTGTTTGCAGTTTTTGGTGATTACAAATGACTATGCTATGTATAATTGTGTACTTTTTTGTATGAATCTAAGTTTTGCACTTTATTTTATTTATTTGGTTAAAAACCTAGATCTAGGAGCTTCCCATTCTGGCACAAGATGGTTTCAACTCACTTTTCCCTTCTTCTCCCCTCTACATAGAAACTAAATAGTCTGAAAATAATTCAATAGACAATCATAAAAGGACTCTGGAATGTGGAAAGAAGAAAGTGGATAAGCTAGGAACCTCAAGATTTTAAAATGTACACCATGATGAATTCCCTTGGTTATCTTTTTGTCTATCATATATCTCAGACTGGACACCAGAAATGTCTGCAATCCAGAACCACTTACAGGTATAGGGAAAACAAAACAAAAACAAGAAAACCTACTCTCTATAGCCCAGAAGAAACTATGCAGGGAGACCCATATCTAATGGCAACGACAGGCTAAACTGACTGCAGTAGTGACACTAGTACCCAGATAGGTCAATCCATCCCATGCTCCATAACCACTGGTAGCAGCAGGCATGATCTGCCCATAGCAGTAGTAGTGGAACCCAGGCTTATCTACCCTCTCCACAACCCACATTAGCCAGCAGCAGTGCCCAAGTTGTCCTCAGAAGTGGTAGCAGCAGAACCCACCAATTTCTCATTTGCGGGTGGAAGCAGGCCTGATTCACCTTCCCGATGAAAGAAACCGAAGAAGAGACAAATAAATGGAAACATATGCCATGTTCATGGTTAAGAAGAGTTAATATTGTTAAAATGTCCACACTACACAAAGTGATCTACAGAGTCAATGCAATCCCTATCATAATTCCAATGGCATTTTTCACAGAAATCGAAAAAACAATTTTAAAATTTGTATCTAGCCACAAATGATCCTGAATAGCCAATGTAATCTTGAGGGGAAAAAAAAAGAACAAAACTGGAGGCATCACACTTCCTGGTTTCAACTCATATTACAAAGCTATAGTACTCAGAACAGTATGGTACTGACATAAAAACAGACACATAGACTGATGGGACAGAATAGAGAGCCCAATAATAAACCCACACACGTATGGCCAATGTTTGACAAGGGAGCCAGGAATACACAATGAGTAAAGAATGGTCTCTTCAATAAATGATGGGAAAACTGGATATCCACATGCAAAAGAATGAAATTGGACTTTTATCTTCACCATATACAAAAATAAACTCAAAATAGATTAAAGACCTAAACATAAGACCTGAAACTGTAAACTTCAAGAAGAAAGCATAGGAGAAAAACTCCTTGACATTGGTATTGACAATGATTGGAAACATTTGAGAAGAATTGGCTTTAAATGGTTGGTAGAATTCACCCTTCAAGTATATGATTTCATCAAGTATATGGTTTTGGCTTTTCTTTTTTGGGAGATTTTTTTAAATTACTGCTTCAATCTCTTTACTCATTATTTATCTGTTCAGATTTTCTATGTCATCATGATTCAGTCTAGTAGGTTGTATGTTTCTAGGAACTTACCCATTTCTTCTAGGTTATCCAATTAGTTTGTGTATAACTGTTCATAGTTATCTCTTACAATCCTCTGATTTTCTGTGGTGTCAGTTGTAATATACAATCTTTAATAATTTTATTTATTTGAATCCTCTCTTTTTCTTGGTTAGTCTAGCTAAAGGTGTGTCAAAAATTGTTTATCTTTAAAAAAATAACTCTAGGTTAATTGATTTTTTTCTTTTATCATACTATTCTCTATTTCATTTATTTCTACTCTAATATTTTTTCTCACTCTGGCCTTTGTTCTTCTTTTTCTAGCTCCTTAAGGTATAAAGTTAGGTTGTTTATTTGAGATCTTTCTTTTTTTCTTAATGTAGACATTTCCACTGTAAACTTCCCTCTTAGAACAGCTTTTGTTGCATCCCATAAATTTTGGGATGTTGTATTTTCATTTTTATTTGTCTCAAGATACTTTGATTTCCATTTTTATTCCTTTGACCCATTGATTGTTCAGAAGTGTGTTGTTTAATTTCCAATACTTGTGAATTTTTCAATTTCTTCTTTTTATTGATTTCTAGTTTCATGCCATTGTGGTCAGAAAAGATACTTGGTATGATTTTAATCTTCTTGAATTTTCCAAGACTTTTTTTGAGATCTAACATGTGATCTATCCTGGAGAATGTCCCATGTGTGCTTGAGAAGAATGTTATTCTGGTGTCATTGGATGGAATGTTGTGGATATATCTGTTAAGTCCATTTAGTCTATAGTATTATTCAAGTCCATTATTTCCTTATTGGTTTTCTGTCTAGATGATCTATCTATTGTTGAAAGTGGGGTTTGAAGTCCACTACTTTTATTGTATTGCTATCTGATTCTCCCTTCACTTCTGTTAAGATTTGCTCTAGGGGCTCCTGGGTGGCTCAGTCGGTTGGGCGTCTGCCTTCAGCTTGGGTCATGATCCCGGGGTCCTGGGGTCAAGCCCCATGTCGGGCTCCCTGCTCAGCAGGAGCCTGCTTCTCCCTCTCCTCCCCACTTGTGCTCTCTCTCACTATCTCTGTCACTATCTCTCTCTCTCTCTAAAATAAATAAATAAAATCTTTAAAAAAAAAGATTTGCTCTAAATATTTAGGTGCTCTTGCACATATCTATTTACAACTGTTATATCCTCTTGATGAATTGACTCCCTTACCACTATATAGTGACCTTCTTTATCTTGTGATTTTTTTAAGTAGTCTCCACACTGGACACGGAGCCCAACATGGGGCATGGAGCCCCATTTCAGGATTTGGGTCAGACCAAGTTTAACAGGATTTTCTCCAGGGGCTCCCAGGCTGTGGCTGAGAGGGGCTAGAGCTGGTTCACAGGCCACTTAGGGTCACAACTAGGGCCAGGTCTGTGGGCCTGTTGCCTGAGACATAAACACACACGACTCCTCCTAGGTTCCTGGATGTATGGTGCTGGTTGTAAGGTCGAGGCCAAACAGGGGACACAGAGCTGTTTCTAGGTGTGTAGACAGGACCATGTTTGGTGAGTCAGCCACTGGACATGGGCCAACATTCTCAAAATGGACCTCCTAGGTCTTGACTCCACTGGGGTTTCACAATCTCTTACCTGGATTCCGGAGCTCTCACAAAGTATTTTCATCCATGAGTGGCTGCCAAGTTACTGCTGCTGAAGGGCAATATGAGCAGGTAACCTCCTTTTCCACCATCTTGCTGATGTCATGTGCTAGAATACTTTTTTTTTTTAATTCCCAAAGCAAAACAGTAAAAAAAAAACAACCCAGCTAGAAAATGAGCAAAAAACATTAACAGACATTTCACTGGAGAGTATACAGATGGCAAATAAGTGCTTGAAAATATATTCAACTTAATTAACCACTTGGTAAATGCAAATTAAAACCACAGTGAAGTGTCACTACACACCCATCAGAATAGCTAAAACAAAAAATAGTGACAAAACCAAATGCTGGTGAAAAGATGGAGAAACTGGATCTCTCATACATTGTTGGTGGGAATGTTAAATGGTATGGCAACTCTGGAAAACAGTTTTGAAGTTTCCTAAATAACTAAACATGCAATTCTCATACAATTCAGAAATTGTGCTCTTGGGTATTATTCCCAGAAAAAATGGCAATTTATGTTTACACAAAAGCCTTTATATGAGGTCAAAGCTAGAGAAAACATGGCAGAGGAAGGACCAGGAATCCATTTCCCTCATCTATACAACTATTGCACTGGCAGAATCTGTCTCTGCCATATAGCTGTTTTGGAGCTCTGGACTCTATTTGAAGTATTATAACTTCCAGAAATTTGGATGGTAAATTGTAGTTAATTTTGGTCAATTTCAGCTCTTAACACAGTACTGACTACCCATCCCTGACCCCTCACCCCAATCCACAGCACCATGGTAGGCAACCATGCATGAGTTCCATAAAAATTTGTACTCAGCTTTCAAGAGCCAAGGTGAGCAATAAAAATTCTGTCCTCTAACTATCAGGGATCTGTGCTCAAATTGCTTATTGCTGCTTGTGATCACAGAAGTGCAGAAACAGAAGCAGGCAGCCATTGTTGCAATCCCCACCACAATTGTTGCAATACCCTCCCCCTCCAGCCGAAACTATTTCCAGGGGATTTAAAGATATGGTTCGTTTTTACCCTTCACTTTTCTCTTTATCCCTTTTTCAAAACCAGACATTTAAGACCTAGAACACATGGACAGGGGAATTTAAGGAGTCACCATGTATGCCCAGGGAAAGGTGTGGGCTCAGAAATGACCAGAGAAGATCTTAAATTTACACCTTAGATTAATCCCAAGCACAGAGATGCCCTACAACAAACCAAGAGCAACAACAACAAACCTAGCAAAATCAGAGAAAGGGTGAAAATCTGACCACTAGAATTACCACATTATAAGATTCAAATGTCTAGTATTTGACAACAACAAAAATTACAAGGCATACAAAGAAATGGGAAACTATGGCTTATTCAAAGGGAAAAAATTAGGGGTGCCTGGGTGGCTCAGTCAGTTAAGTGTCAGACTTTTGATCTCAGCTCAGGTCTTGTGAGTTCAAGCCCTGCACTGGGCTCCCCACTGGGCGTGGGCCCTACTTAAAAAACAAAAATCAAACAAACCAAAGGAAAAAAATTAAATCAACAGAAACTCCTTGAGAAAGGTAAGATGGCAGGCTTGCTAGAATTAGACTTTAAAACAACTGTCTAAAATGTGCTCAGAGAGGGGACACCTGGGTGGCTCAGTCGGTTAAGTGCCTGCTTTTGGCTCAGGTCATGATCCCAAGGTCCTGGGATCAAATCCCACATCAGACTCCTTGCTCAGTGGGGAGCCTACTTCCCCCTCTGCCTGCTGCTCCCCCTGCTTGTGCTCTCTCTCTGACAAATAAATAAAATCTTTTAAAAAATGAAAAGAAAAAAAGTGCTCAGAGAGCTAAAAGAAGACATGGACAAAGCCAAGAAAGATATGTAAAACAAAATGGAAATATCAAAAGATAGAAAACATTTTTAAAAAGCAATTCTGGGGGGGAAAGCAATATAGGATTGAAAAGTACAATAACCAAAATGAAAATTTCACTAGAGGGATTAAAGTAGATCTGAGCAGGCAGAAGAATCAGCGAATTTGAAGATAAGACAATTGAAATTATTGAGTCTGAGGAACAGAAAGAAAGATTGAATAAAAGTTAACACAGCCTAAAGACCTGTGGAAGACCACCAAAGCATCCAACATATGCATTGTGGAAGCCCCAGAAAGAAGAGAGAAAGAGAAAAGTACAGAGAGATTACTGAAGAAATAATGACTAATGACTAATGACCTCCCAAATTTGATGAAATACATGAATATAAACACCCAAAAAGCTCAGTGAACCCAAGACAGGATAAACTCAAAGAGACCATGCCAAGGCACACTATAATCAAACTTCCAAAAGACAAAGACAGAGAGAATCTTGAAAGCATCAAGAGAGAAGCAACCCATTACATATAAGGGATTGCCTATAAGTCATCAGCACATCTCTCATTGGAAACCTTGAAGGTCAAAAGGCAATTGTTTGGTATATTCAAAGTGCAGAAGGAAAAAAACTGTCAACCAAGAATCCAATATCCAAATAAACTGTCCTTTAAAAATAAAGCAGAAATTAAGACATTTGCAGATTAAAAAAAAAAAAATGCTGAGGGAGTTTGTTACCACTAGACCTGCCCTGATAATGCTAAAGGGCAAGTTGAAATGAAAGGACAAAAAAAAAAAAAGACAAAAAATAAATAAACACACACACAAAGAAATGAAAGGACATTAGATGTAACTCAGCCATTTAAAGAAATAAAGAAAATACATTGACAATTTTTAAAGCTATTATTTTAAACAATTATTTTTAATACTTCAAATTATTATTTTTCTCAACACCCAAAAACCAAATACTCCAATTTAAAAATGGGCAGAAGAAATGAACAGACATTTCTCCAAAGAAGACATACAGATGGCCAACAGACACATGAAGAGATGCTCAATATCACTCATCATGAGGGAAATGCAAATCAAAACCACAATGAGATATCACCTCACACCTGTCAGAATGACTAAAATAAAAAAACACAAGAAACAAAAAGTGTTGGCAAGCATGTGGAGAAAAAGGAACCCTCATGCCCTATTGGTGGGAATGCAAACTGGTGCAGCCACTGTGGAAAACAGTATGGAGGTTCCTCAAAAAGTTGAAAATAGAACTGCCTTATGATCCAGCAATTACACTACTGGGTATTTACCCAAAGAATACAAAAACTGGAGGAAAAAAAGAATACAAAAACACTGATTCTAAGGGATATATGCACCACTATGTTTATTACAACATTATTTACAATAGCCAAATTATGGAAGCAGCCCAAATGTCCAACGACAGATGAAGAGATAAAGAAGATGTGGTATATATACACAATGGAATATTATTTAGCCATAAAAGGCATGAAATCTCGCCATTTGCAACAACATGGATGGATCTAAAGAGTATAATGCAAAACGAAATGTCAGAGAAAGACAAATACTATATGATTTCACTCAGGTGGAATTTAAGAAACAAAACAAATGAACAAAGAAAAAAAGAGACAAACCAAAAAACAGACTCTTAAATATAGAGAATAAACTGGTGGTTACCAGAGGGGGAGTCAAGGGGTGGGGGATGGGTGAAATAGATGAAGGGGATTAAGAGTATATTTACCATGATAAGCATTGAGTAATGTGTAGAGTTGTTGAATCACTATATTGTACACCTGCAACTAATATAACACTGTATGTTAACTATACTGGAATTTTTTAAATAAATAGATAATTTAATTTTAAGTTACTGTAACTTTGGTTTGTAACTCCACTTTTTTGTTTTCTACATGATTTAAGAGACTAATGCATTAAAAAATTATTAGTCTCGGGGTGCCTGGGTGGTGCAGTCGGTTAAGTGGCTGCCTTTGGCTCAGGTCATGATCCCAGGGTCCTGGGATGGAGCCCCGCATCAGGTTTCCCTGTTCAGCAGGGAGTGTGCTTCTCCCTCTGCCCCTCCCCCTCTTGTGCTCTCTCTCTCTCTCTCTCTCTCTCTCTCTCTCTAAAATAAATAAAATCTTTTTAAAAAAGTTATTAGTCTAGAATTTTAGACACACAATGCATAAAAATGTAATTTGTGACATCGGTAACTGAAAAGGGGAGGACAGAGCAATATAGGAGCAAATTTTGTATGTTCCTGTATTTAACCTGATACAAATTCAGAGTAGAGTATTACAACTTTAGGATGTTAAATGTAATCCCCATGGTAACCACAAATAAAATCACTCTAGAATATACACGAAGGAAACAAGAAAAGTAAAAGTTTCACTACAAAAAATCAAACACAAAGAAGGCAGTAGAGAAGGAAATAAAGGACAAAGAAGCTTTAAGGCATATAGCAAACAAATAGCAAAATGACAGAAGTAAGTCCCTCATTATCTGTAATGACTCTCATGGATTAAACTCCCCAATCAAAAGACAGAGGTTGGCAGAATGGATTTTTAAAAATATGACTCAATATATGTTAATTATATCTCAATAAAACACACAAAAAAGATATGACCCAACTATATGCTGTTTACAAGAGATTCAATTTAGATCAAAAGGCAGAAATAGGTTGAGAGTGAAAGGATGGAAAAGATATTTCATGCACATAGTAACCAAAAGAGAGTAGAGACAGCTATACTAATATCAGACAAAATAGACTTTAAATCAAAAAGGTTATAAGAAATGTAAATGAACATTATGTGTTAAAAGGTTCACTACAGCAAGATAGAATAATAATAAACACTTACACACCTAATAACAAACGGTCAAATACATGAAGTGAAAATTGACAGACTGAAGGAAGAAACAGTTCTTTAAAATAATTGGAGAATTCAATTTCAACAATGGATAGAACAATAATGGATCAAACAAGATGGAAGATATGTAAGGAAATAGACTTGAACAACACAATAAACTAGCTAGATCTAACAAACATATGCAGAACTCTCTGCCCAAACACAAATAGCATACAGATTCTTCTGAAGTGCACATGGGACAGTCTCCAGATTAGACCATATATTAGGCCACAAATCTAGTCTCAATAGATTTATTCTTTTTTAAGATTTTATTTATTTATTTGACAGAGAGAGAGATAGTGAGAGCAGGAACACAAGGCAGGGGGAGTGGGAGAGGGAGAAGCAGGCTTCCCGCAGAGCAGGAGCCCAATGCAGGACTCGATCCCAGGCCCCCGGGATCATGACCTGAGCTGAAGGCAGACGCTTAACAACTGAGCCACCCAGGCACCCCAGTCTCAATAGATTTAAAAGGATATCATGCAAAGCATCTTCTCTGACCACAATAGGATGAAGTTAGAAATCAATAATATAAGAAAAACTGTAAAATTCAAAAATTAATACATCCTTAAACAACCAATGAGTCAAGGAAGAAATTAGAAGGTAAATTAGAAAATACAACCTACCAAAACATGGGATGCAGTGCAAACACTACTAAGAGGGAAATCTGTAATTGTAATTGCCCACATTAAAAAAGAAGAATGATCTCAAATCAATGACCTAATTTTATAACTTAAGGAACTAGAAAAAGAACAAAGAAAACCAAAAGCAAACAGTAGGGAATAATAAAATTAGAGCAGAGATAAAATAGAGAATAGTAAAACATTAGAGAAAATGAAATCAAAAGTAGATTCTCTCAAAAGATTGACAAACCTTTAGCTAGATGGACTGAGGAAAAAAAAATACTCAACTTACTAAAATCAGAAATGAAAGTGGAGACATTACTACCAACTCTACAGAAATAAAGGATTATAAGAGAGTGCTGTGAATAATTGTGTGTCAATGAATTGTATAATCTAGATGAAATAGACAAATTCTTAAAAACACAAAACCTACCAAGATTAAATCATAAGGAAATAGAAAATCTGAGTACATACATAACTAGTGAGGAGATTGATTCAGTAATCAAAAACCTCTTGACAAAGAAAAGCCCTGGGTCCAATGGCTTCATTGCTAAATTCTACCAAACACTTAAAGAATTAATAGTAATCCTTCTCAAACTCTTCCAAAAAAATGAAAAACGAAGGTACATTTTCTAACTCATTTTATAAGTCCAGGATTGCCCTGATACCAAAGCCAGATGAAGAAACTACAAGAAAATGAAACTTCAGACCAATATCCTTGATGAATATTGATGCAAAAATCCTCAACACAATACTAGCATATACAGAATTTTACAGCACACAAAAAGGATTATACATCATGACCAAGTGGGAAATATTCCTAGAATACAAAGATTGTACAACATACAAAAACCAAAGAATGTAACATACCACATTAACAGAATGAAGGAGGAGAAAACCACATGAGCATCCCAGTTGATACAGAAAAAGCATTTGACAAAATCAACCCCTTTTTCATGATAAAAAATACTCAACAAATGAAGAGTAGAAAGAAATCACCTCAGCATCATAAAGTCCACATATGAAAAGTCCAGAGGTAATACAATACTCAATGGGAAAGACTGAAAACTTTTCCTCTAAGATCAGGAACAAGATGAGGATACTCACTTTCACCATTTCTATTCAGCATAGTATTCAAAGTCCTAGCCAGAGCAATTAGGCAACAAAAGGAAATAAAAGGCATCCAAGTTGGAAAGGAAGAAGTAAAATTACCTGTTTTCAGATAAGATGATTTTGTATGTAGAAAACCCTTAAGATTCCATACCAAAAACATACAAAAAAAAAAAAACCTGTTAGAACTAATAAATGAATTCAACAAAGTAGCAGGATACAAAGTCAACACATGAAAATTAGTTGCACTTCTATACACTAACAGAAAAAAAGACCAAAAAAAAAAAAAAAAACTAAGAAAATAATTTTGAGGGACGCATAGGTGGCTCAGTCGGTTAAGCATCTGCCTTCAGCTCAGGTCATGATCCTGGGGTCCTGGGATCAAGCCCCGCATCAGGCTCCCTGTTCAGTGGGGAGTCTGTTTCTCCCTCTCTCTCTGCCCCTCTCCTCTGCTCGTGCTCTCTCTCAAATAAATAAATAAAGATCTAAAAAAAGAAGAAAGAAAGAAAGAAGAAAGAAAGAAAGAAAGAAAGAAAGAAAGAAAGAAAGAAAGAAAGAAAGAAA